>NW_027488381.1:310494-620989 GCF_051014445.1 Colletes latitarsis | reverse complement strand
TCCTCTGAAATATTGATCGAAACCCGGTTTAATTGACTGCTTCAGTGTGTTACCACATTACTACGTGTTTCAAACACGGAAAATACCCAGGATCTGGCCAACAAGTTTGCGAAAAAGGCAAAATCATGAGCCAGATGCGGGCATATCCCGGACCTAACCCAGACCTAACCGGTGTTATCCACTAAAATATTGATCGAAACCAGGTTTTATTGACTGCTTCAGTGTATTACCACATTACTACGTGATTCAAACACGGAAAAAACCCAGGATCTGGCCAACAAGTTTGCGAAAACGGCGAAAGTATAAGCCAGATGCGCGCAAGTCTCAGACCTAACCCAGACCTAACCGGTGTTATCCTCTAAAATATTGATCGAAACCAGGTTTTATTGACTGCTTCAGTTTGTTACCACATTACTACGTGATTCAAACACGAAAAAAGCCCAGGATCTGGCCAACAAGTATGCGAAGAAGGCAAAATCATGAGCCAGATGCGGGCATAACCCAGACCTAACCCAGACCTAACCGGTGTTATCCTCTAAAATATTGATCGAAACCAGGTGTTATTGACTGCTTCAGTGTATTACCACATTACTACGTGATTCAAACACGAAAAAAGCCCAGGATCTGGCCAACAAGTATGCGAAGAAGGCAAAATCATGAGCCAGATGCGGGCATATCCCGGACCTAATACCCAGACCTAACCGGTGTTATCCTCTGAAATATTGATCGAAACCAGGTTTAATTGACTGTTTCAGTGTGTTACCACATTACTACGTGTTTCAAACACGGAAAATACCCAGGATCTGGCCAACAAGTTTGCGAAAAAGGCGAAAGTATAAGCCAGATGCGCGCATATCCCAGACCTAACCCAGACCTAACCGGTGTTATCCTCTGAAATATTGATCGAAACCAGGTTTAATTGACTGCTTCAGTTTGTTACCACATTACTACGTGTTTCAAACACGAAAAAAGCCCAGGATCTGGCCAACAAGCATGCGAAGAAGGCAAAATCATGAGCCAGATGCGGGCATAACCCAGACCTAACCCAGACCTAACCGGTGTTATCCTCTAAAATATTGATCGAAACCAGGTTTCATTGACTGCTTCAGTGTGTTACCACATTACTGCGTTATTCAAACCGGAAAAAAACCCAGGATCTAGCCAACAAGTTTGCGATAAAGGCGAAAGCATAAGCCAGATGCGCGCATATCCCAGACCTAGCCCAGACCTAACCGGCGTTATCCTCTAAAATATTGATCGAAACCAGGTTTAATTGACTGCTTCAGTGTGGTACCACATTACTACGTGGTTCAAACACGGAAAATACCCAGGATCTGGCCAACAAGTTTGCGCAAAAGGCGAAAGCATAAGCCAGATGCGCGCATATCCCAGATCTAACCCAGACCTAACCGGTGTTATCCTCTAAAATATTGATCGAAACCAGGTTTTATTGACTGCTTCAGTGTGTTACCACATTACTACGTGATTCAAACACGAAAAAAGCCCAGGATCTGGCCAACAAGTATGCGAAGAAGGCAAAATCATGAGCCAGATGCGGGCATAACCCAGACCTAACCGGTGTTATCCTCTAAAATATTGATCGAAACCAGGTTTTATTGACTGCTTCAGTGTATTACCACATTACTACGTGATTCAAACACGAAAAAAGCCCAGGATCTGGCCAACAAGTATGCGAAGAAGGCAAAATCATGAGCCAGATGCGGGCATAACCCAGACCTAACCCAGACCTAACCGGTGTTATCCTCTAAAATATTGATCGAAACCAGGTTTAATTGACTGCTTCAGTTTGTTACCACATTACTACGTGATTCAAACACGAAAAAAGCCCAGGATCTGGCCAACAAGCATGCGAAGAAGGCAAAATCATGAGCCAGATGCGGGCATAACCCAGACCTAACCCAGACCTAACCGGTGTTATCCTCTAAAATATTGATCTAAACCAGGCTTAATTGACTGCTTCAGTTTGTTACCACATTACTACGTGATTCAAACACGAAAAAAACCCAGGATCTGGCCAACAAGTTTGCGAAAAAGGCGAAAGTATAAGCCATATGCGCGCAAATCCCAGACCTAACCCAGACCTAACCGGTGTTATCCTCTGAAATATTGATCGAAACCAGGTTTAATTGACTGCTTCAGTTTGTTACCACATTACTACGTGATTCAAACACGAAAAAAGCCCAGGATCTGGCCAACAAGCATGCGAAGAAGGCAAAATCATGAGCCAGATGCGGGCATAACCCAGACCTAACCCAGACCTAACCGGTGTTATCCTCTGAAATATTCATCGAAACCAGGTTTAATTGACTGCTTCAGTATGTCACCACATTACTACGTGATTCAAACACGAAAAAAACCCAGGATCTGGCCAACAAGTATGCGAAGAAGGCAAAATCATGAGCCAGATGCGGGCATATCCCGGACCTAACCCAGACCTAACCGGTGTTATCCTCTGAAATATTGATCGAAACCAGGTTTAGTTGACTGCTTCAGTGTGTTACCACATTACTACGTGATTCAAACACGGGAAAAACCCAGGATCTGGCCAACAAGTTTGCGAAAAAGGCGAAAGCATAAGCCAGATGCGCGCATATCCCAGACCTAACCCAGACCTAACCGGTGTTATCCTCTAAAATATTGATCGAAACCAGGTTTAATTGACTGCTTCAGTGTGGTGCCACATTACAACGTGATTCAAACACGGAAAATACCCAGGATCTGGCCAACAAGTTTGCGAAAAAGGCGAAAGCATAAGCCAGATGCGCGCATATCCCAGACCTAACCCAGACCTAACCGGCGTTATCCTCTAAAATATTGATCGAAACCAGGTTTTATTGACTGCTTCAGTGTATTACCACATTACAACGTGATTCAAACACGAAAAAAGCCCAGGATCTGGCCAACAAGTATGCGAAGAAGGCAAAATCATGAGCCAGATGCGGGCATAACCCAGACCTAACCCAGACCTAACCGGTGTTATCCTCTAAAATATTGATCGAAACCAGGTTTAATTGACTGCTTGAGTGTGTTACCACATTACTACGTGATTCAAACCCGAAAAAACACCAGGATCTGGCCAACAAGTATGCGAAGAAGGCAAAATCATGAGCCAGATGCGGGCATAACCCAGACCTAACCCAGACCTAACCGGTGTTATCCTCTAAAATATTGATCGAAACCAGGTTTTATTGCCTGCTTCAGTGTATTACCACATTACTAAGTGATTCAAACACGAAAAAAGCCCAGGATCTGCCAACAAGTATGCGAAGAAGGCAAAATCATGAGCCAGATGCGGGCATAACCCAGACCTAACCCAGACCTAACCGGTGTTATCCTCTAAAATATGGATCGAAACCAGGTTTAGTTGACTGCTTCAGTGTGTTACCACATTACTACGTGATTCAAACACTAAAAAAACCCAGGATCTGGCCAACAAGTTTGCGAAAATGGCGAAAGTATAAGCCATATGCGCGCAAATCCCAGACCTAACCCAGACCTAACCGGTGTTATCCTCTGAAATATTGATCGAAACCAGGTTTAATTGACTGCTTCAGTGTGTTACCACATTACTACGTGATTCAAACACGAAAAAAACCCAGGATCTGGCCAACAAGTATGCGAAGAAGGCAAAATCATGAGCCAGATGCGGGCATATCCCGGACCTAATACCCAGACCTAACCGGTGTTATCCTCTGAAATATTGATCGAAACCAGGTTTAATTGACTGTTTCAGTGTGTTACCACATTACTACGTGTTTCAAACACGGAAAATACCCAGGATCGGGCCAACAAGTTTGCGAAAATGGCGAAAGTATAAGCCATATGCGCGCAAATCCCAGACCTAACCCAGACCTAACCGGTATTATCCTCTGAAATATTGATCGAAACCAGGTTTAATTGACTGCTTCAGTGTGTTACCACATTACTACGTGATTCAAACACGAAAAAAACCCAGGATATGGCCAACAAGTTTGCGAAAAAGGCGAAAGTATAAGCCATATGCGCGCAAATCCCAGACCTAACCCAGACCTAACCGGTGTTATCCTCTGAAATATTGGTCGAAACCAGGTTTAATTGACTGCTTCAGTGTGTTACCACATTACTACGTGATTCAAACACTAAAAAAACCCAGGATCTGGCCAACAAGTTTGCGAAAATGGCGAAAGTATAAGCCATATGCGCGCAAATCCCAGATCTAACCCAGACCTAACCGGTGTTATCCTCTGAAATATTGATCGAAACCAGGTTTAATTGACTGCTTCAGTGTGTTACCACATTACTACGTGATTCAAACACGAAAAGAACCCAGGATCTGGCCAACAAGTTTGCGAAAAAGGCGAAAGTATAAGCCAGATGCGCGCATTTCCCAGACCTAACCCAGACCTAACCGGCGTTATCCTCTAAAATATTGATCGAAACCAGGTTTAATTGACTGCTTCAGTGTGTTACCACATTACTACGTGATTCAAACACGAAAAGAACCCAGGATCTGGCCAACAAGTTTGCGAAAAAGGCGAAAGTATAAGCCAGATGCGCGCATTTCCCAGACCTAACCCAGACCTAACCGGCGTTATCCTCTAAAATATTGATCGAAACCAGGTTTAATTGACTGCTTCAGTGTGGTACCACATTACTGCGTTATTCAAACCCGAAAAAAACCCAGGATCTAGCCAACAAGTTTGCGAAAAGGGCGAAAGTATAAGCCAGATGCGCGCATATCCCAGACCTAACCCAGACCTAACCGGTGTTATCCTCTGAAATATTGATCGAAACCCGGTTTAATTGACTGCTTCAGTGTGTTACCACATTACTACGTGTTTCAAACACGGAAAATACCCAGGATCAGACCAACAAGTTTGCGAAAAAGGCGAAAGTATAAGCCAGATGCGCGCATTTCCCAGACCTAACCCAGACCTAACCGGCGTTATCCTCTAAAATATTGATCGAAACCAGGTTTAATTGACTGCTTCAGTGTGGTACCACATTACTGCGTTATTCAAACCCGAAAAAAACCCAGGATCTAGCCAACAAGTTTGCGAAAAAGGCGAAAGTATAAGCCAGATGCGCGCATATTCCAGACCTAACCCAGACCTAACCGGTGTTATCCTCTGAAATATTGATCGAAACCAGGTTTAATTGACTGCTTCAGTGTGTTACCACATTACTACGTGTTTCAAACACGGAAAATACCCAGGATCTGGCCAACAAGTTTGCGAAAAAGGCAAAATCATGAGCCAGATGCGGGCATATCCCGGACCTAACCCAGACCTAACCGGTGTTATCCTCTAAAATATGGATCGAAACCAGGTTTTATTGACTGCTTCAGTGTATTACCACATTACTACGTGATTCAAACACGGAAAAAACCCAGGATCTGGCCAACAAGTTTGCGAAGAAGGCGAAAGTATAAGCCAGATGCGCGCAAATCTCAGACCTAACCCAGACCTAACCGGTGTTATCCTCTAAAATATTGATCGAAACCAGGTTTTATGGACTGCTTCAGTGTATTACCACATTACTACATGATTCAAACACGAAAAAAGCCCAGGATCTGGCCAACAAGTATGCGAAGAAGGCAAAATCATGAGCCAGATGCGCGCAAATCTCAGACCTAACCCAGACCTAACCGGTGTTATCCTCTAAAATATTGATCGAAACCAGGTTTTATTGACTGCTTCAGTTTGTTACCACATTACTACGTGATTCAAACACGAAAAAAGCCCAGGATCTGGCCAACAAGTATGCGAAGAAGGCAAAATCATGAGCCAGATGCGGGCATAACCCAGACCTAACCCAGACCTAACCGGTGTTATCCTCTAAAATTTTGATCGAAACCAGGTTTTATTGACTGCTTCAGTGTATTACCACATTACTACGTGATTCAAACACGAAAAAAGCCCAGGATCTGGCCAACAAGTATGCGAAGAAGGCAAAATCATGAGACAGATGCGGGCATAACCCAGACCTAACCCAGACCTAACCGGTGTTATCCTCTAAAATATTTATCGAAACCAGGTTTAATTGACTGCTTCAGTGTGTTACCACATTACTACGTGATTCAAACACGAAAAAAACCCAGGATCTAGCCAACAAGTTTGCGGAAAAGGCGAAAGTATAAGCCAGATGCGCGCATATCCCAGACCTAACCCAGACCTAACCGGTGTTATCCTCTGAAATATTGATCGAAACCAGGTTTTATGGACTGCTTCAGTGTATTACCACATTACTACATGATTCAAACACGAAAAAAGCCCAGGATCTGGCCAACAAGTATGCGAAGAAGGCAAAATCATGAGCCAGATGCGGGCATAACCCAGACCTAACCCACACCTAACCGGTGTTATCCTCTAAAATATTGATCGAAACCAGGTTTTATTGACTGCTTCAGTGTATTACCACATTACTACGTGATTCAAACACGAAAAAAGCCCAGGATCTGGCCAACAAGTATGCGAAGAAGGCAAAATCATGAGCCAGATGCTGGCATAACCCAAACCTAACCCAGATCTAACCGGTGTTATCCTCTAAAATATTGATCGAAACCAGGTTTAATTGACTGCTTCAGTGTGTTACCACATTACTACGTGATTCAAACCCGAAAAAACCCCAGGATCTGGCCAACAAGTATGCGAAGAAGGCAAAATCATGAGCCAGATGCGGGCATAACCCAGACCTAACCCAGACCTAACCGGTGTTATCCTCTGAAATATTGATCGAAACCAGGTTTAATTGACTGCTTCAGTGTGTTACCACATTACTACGTGATTCAAACACGAAAAAAACCCAGGATCTGGCCAACAAGTATGCGAAGAAGGCAAAATCATGAGCCAGATGCGGGCATATCCCGGACCTAATACCCAGACCTAACCGGTGTTATCCTCTGAAATATTGATCGAAACCAGGTTTAATTGACTGTTTCAGTGTGTTACCACATTACTACGTGTTTCAAACACGGAAAATACCCAGGATCTGGCCAACAAGTTTGCGAAAAAGGCGAAAGTATAAGCCAGATGCGCGCATTTCCCAGACCTAACCCAGACCTAACCGGCGTTATCCTCTAAAATATTGATCGAAACCATGTTTAATTGACTGCTTCAGTGTGTTACCACATTACTACGTGATTCAAACACGAAAAGAACCCAGGATCTGGCCAACAAGTTTGCGAAAAAGGCGAAAGTATAAGCCAGATGCGCGCATTTCCCAGACCTAACCCAGACCTAACCGGCGTTATCCTCTAAAATATTGATCGAAACCAGGTTTAATTGACTGCTTCAGTGTG
This sequence comes from Colletes latitarsis, assembly GCF_051014445.1. Taxonomy (NCBI): domain Eukaryota; kingdom Metazoa; phylum Arthropoda; class Insecta; order Hymenoptera; family Colletidae; genus Colletes; species Colletes latitarsis. Next base: position 613,689 of record NW_027488381.1, on the reverse strand, counting down.
GTACCACATTACTGCGTTATTCAAACCCGAAAAAAACCCAGGATCTAGCCAACAAGTTTGCGAAAAAGGCGAAAGTATAAGCCAGATGCGCGCATATTCCAGACCTAACCCAGACCTAACCGGTGTTATCCTCTGAAATATTGATCGAAACCCGGTTTAATTGACTGCTTCAGTGTGTTACCACATTACTACGTGTTTCAAACACGGAAAATACCCAGGATCTGGCCAACAAGTTTGCGAAAAAGGCAAAATCATGAGCCAGATGCGGGCATATCCCGGACCTAACCCAGACCTAACCGGTGTTATCCACTAAAATATTGATCGAAACCAGGTTTTATTGACTGCTTCAGTGTATTACCACATTACTACGTGATTCAAACACGGAAAAAACCCAGGATCTGGCCAACAAGTTTGCGAAAACGGCGAAAGTATAAGCCAGATGCGCGCAAGTCTCAGACCTAACCCAGACCTAACCGGTGTTATCCTCTAAAATATTGATCGAAACCAGGTTTTATTGACTGCTTCAGTTTGTTACCACATTACTACGTGATTCAAACACGAAAAAAGCCCAGGATCTGGCCAACAAGTATGCGAAGAAGGCAAAATCATGAGCCAGATGCGGGCATAACCCAGACCTAACCCAGACCTAACCGGTGTTATCCTCTAAAATATTGATCGAAACCAGGTTTTATTGACTGCTTCAGTGTATTACCACATTACTACGTGATTCAAACACGGAAAAAACCCAGGATCTGGCCAACAAGTTTGCGAAGAAGGCGAAAGTATAAGCCAGATGCGCGCAAATCTCAGACCTAACCCAGACCTAACCGGTGTTATCCCCTAAAATATTGATCGAAACCAGGTTTTATGGACTGCTTCAGTGTATTACCACATTACTACATGATTCAAACACGAAAAAAGCCCAGGATCTGGCCAACAAGTATGCGAAGAAGGCAAAATCATGAGCCAGATGCGCGCAAATCTCAGACCTAACCCAGACCTAACCGGTGTTATCCTCTGAAATATTGATCGAAACCAGGTTTAATTGACTGCTTCAGTTTGTTACCACATTACTACGTGATTCAAACACGAAAAAAGCCCAGGATCTGGCCAACAAGCATGCGAAGAAGGCAAAATCATGAGCCAGATGCGGGCATAACCCAGACCTAACCCAGACCTAACCGGTGTTATCCTCTAAAATATTGATCGAAACCAGGTTTAATTGACTGCTTCAGTGTGTTACCACATTACTGCGTTATTCAAACCGGAAAAAAACCCAGGATCTAGCCAACAAGTTTGCGATAAAGGCGAAAGCATAAGCCAGATGCGCGCATATCCCAGACCTAGCCCAGACCTAACCGGCGTTATCCTCTAAAATATTGATCGAAACCAGGTTTAATTGACTGCTTCAGTGTGGTACCACATTACTACGTGGTTCAAACACGGAAAATACCCAGGATCTGGCCAACAAGTTTGCGCAAAAGGCGAAAGCATAAGCCAGATGCGCGCATATCCCAGACCTAACCCAGACCTAACCGGTGTTATCCTCTAAAATATTGATCGAAACCAGGTTTTATTGACTGCTTCAGTGTGTTACCACATTACTACGTGATTCAAACACGAAAAAAGCCCAGGATCTGGCCAACAAGTATGCGAAGAAGGCAAAATCATGAGCCAGATGCGGGCATAACCCAGACCTAACCCAGACCTAACCGGTGTTATCCTCTAAAATATTGATCGAAACCAGGTTTTATTGACTGCTTCAGTGTATTACCACATTACTACGTGATTCAAACACGAAAAAAGCCCAGGATCTGGCCAACAAGTATGCGAAGAAGGCAAAATCATGAGCCAGATGCGGGCATAACCCAGACCTAACCCAGACCTAACCGGTGTTATCCTCTAAAATATTGATCGAAACCAGGTTTAATTGACTGCTTCAGTGTGTTACCACATTACTACGTGATTCAAACACGAAAAAAACCCAGGATATGGCCAACAAGTTTGCGAAAAAGGCGAAAGTATAAGCCATATGCGCGCAAATCCCAGACCTAACCCAGACCTAACCGGTGTTATCCTCTGAAATATTCATCGAAACCAGGTTTAATTGACTGCTTCAGTATGTTACCACATTACTACGTGATTCAAACACGAAAAAAACCCAGGATCTGGCCAACAAGTATGCGAAGAAGGCAAAATCATGAGCCAGATGCGGGCATATCCCGGACCTAACCCAGACCTAACCGGTGTTATCCTCTGAAATATTGATCGAAACCAGGTTTAGTTGACTGCTTCAGTGTGTTACCACATTACTACGTGATTCAAACACGGGAAAAACCCAGGATCTGGCCAACAAGTTTGCGAAAAAGGCGAAAGCATAAGCCAGATGCGCGCATATCCCAGACCTAACCCAGACCTAACCGGTGTTATCCTCTAAAATATTGATCGAAACCAGGTTTAATTGACTGCTTCAGTGTGGTGCCACATTACAACGTGATTCAAACACGGAAAATACCCAGGATCTGGCCAACAAGTTTGCGAAAAAGGCGAAAGCATAAGCCAGATGCGCGCATATCCCAGACCTAACCCAGACCTAACCGGCGTTATCCTCTAAAATATTGATCGAAACCAGGTTTTATTGACTGCTTCAGTGTATTACCACATTACAACGTGATTCAAACACGAAAAAAGCCCAGGATCTGGCCAACAAGTATGCGAAGAAGGCAAAATCATGAGCCAGATGCGGGCATAACCCAGACCTAACCCAGACCTAACCGGTGTTATCCTCTAAAATATTGATCGAAACCAGGTTTAATTGACTGCTTCAGTGTGTTACCACATTACTACGTGATTCAAACCCGAAAAAACCCCAGGATCTGGCCAACAAGTATGCGAAGAAGGCAAAATCATGAGCCAGATGCGGGCATAACCCAGACCTAACCCAGACCTAACCGGTGTTATCCTCTAAAATATTGATCGAAACCAGGTTTTATTGCCTGCTTCAGTGTATTACCACATTACTAAGTGATTCAAACACGAAAAAAGCCCAGGATCTGCCAACAAGTATGCGAAGAAGGCAAAATCATGAGCCAGATGCGGGCATAACCCAGACCTAACCCAGACCTAACCGGTGTTATCCTCTAAAATATTGATCGAAACCAGGTTTAGTTGACTGCTTCAGTGTGTTACCACATTACTACGTGATTCAAACACTAAAAAAACCCAGGATCTGGCCAACAAGTTTGCGAAAATGGCGAAAGTATAAGCCATATGCGCGCAAATCCCAGACCTAACCCAGACCTAACCGGTGTTATCCTCTGAAATATTGATCGAAACCAGGTTTAATTGACTGCTTCAGTGTGTTACCACATTACTACGTGATTCAAACACGAAAAAAACCCAGGATCTGGCCAACAAGTATGCGAAGAAGGCAAAATCATGAGCCAGATGCGGGCATATCCCGGACCTAATACCCAGACCTAACCGGTGTTATCCTCTGAAATATTGATCGAAACCAGGTTTAATTGACTGTTTCAGTGTGTTACCACATTACTACGTGTTTCAAACACGGAAAATACCCAGGATCGGGCCAACAAGTTTGCGAAAATGGCGAAAGTATAAGCCATATGCGCGCAAATCCCAGACCTAACCCAGACCTAACCGGTGTTATCCTCTGAAATATTGATCGAAACCAGGTTTAATTGACTGCTTCAGTGTGTTACCACATTACTACGTGATTCAAACACGAAAAAAACCCAGGATATGGCCAACAAGTTTGCGAAAAAGGCGAAAGTATAAGCCATATGCGCGCAAATCCCAGACCTAACCCAGACCTAACCGGTGTTTTCCTCTGAAATATTGATCGAAACCAGGTTTAATTGACAGCTAAAGTTTGTTACCACATTACTACGTGATTCAAACACTAAAAAAACCCAGGATCTGGCCAACAAGTTTGCGAAAATGGCGAAAGTATAAGCCATATGCGCGCAAATCCCAGACCTAACCCAGGCCTAATCGGTGTTATCCTCTGAAATATTCATCGAAACCAGGTTTAATTGACTGCTTCAGTATGTTACCACATTACTACGTGATTCAAACACGAAAAAAACCCAGGATCTGGCCAACAAGTAAGCGAAGAAGGCAAAATCATGAGCCAGATGCGGGCATATCCCGGACCTAACCCAGACCTAACCGGTGTTATCCTCTGAAATATTGATCGAAACCAGGTTTAATTGACTGCCTCAGTGTGTTACCACATTACTACGTGTTTCAAACACGGAAAATACCCAGGATCTGGCCAACAAGTTTGCGAAAAAGGCGAAATCATGAGCCAGATGCGGGCATAATCCAGACCTAACCCAGACCTAACCGGTGTTATCCTCTAAAATATTGATCGAAACCAGGTTTTATTGACTGCTTCAGTGTACTACCACATTACTACGTGATTCAAACACGAAAAAAACCCAGGATCTGGCCAACAAGTTTGCGAAAAAGGCGAAAGTATAAGCCATATGCGCGCAAATCCCAGACCTAACCCAGACCTAACCGGTGTTTTCCTCTGAAATATTGATCGAAACCAGGTTTAATTGACAGCTAAAGTTTGTTACCACATTACTTCGTGATTCAAACACGAAAAAAGCCCAGGATCTGGCCAACAAGCATGCGAAGAAGGCAAAATCATGAGCCAGATGCGGGCATAACCCAGACCTAACCCAGACCTAACCGGTGTTATCCTCTAAAATATTGATCGAAATCAGGTTTAATTGACTGCTTCAGTGTGGTACCACATTACTGCGTTATTCAAACACGAAAAAAACCCAGGATCTGGCCAACAAGTTTGCGAAAAAGGCGAATGTATAAGCCATATGCGCCCAAATCCCAGACCTAACCGGTGTTATCCTCTGAAATATTGATCGAAACCAGGTTTAATTGACTGCTTCAGTTTGTTACCACATTACTACGTGATTCAAACACGAAAAAAGCCCAGGATCTAGCCAACAAGTTTACGAAAAAGGCGAAAGTATAAGCCAGATGCGCGCATATCCCAGACCTAACCCAGACCTAACCGGTGTTATCCTCTGAAATATTGATCGAAACCAGGTTTAATTGACTGCTTCAGTGTGTTACCACATTACTACGTGTTTCAAACACGAAAAAGCCCCAGGATCTGGCCAACAAGTATGCGAAGAAGGCAGAATCATGAGCCAGATGCGCGCATTTCCCAGACCTAACCCAGACCTAACCGGTGTTATCCTCTAAAATATTGATCGAAACCAGGTTTAATTGACTGCTTCAGTGTGTTACCACATTCCTACGTGATTCAAACACGAAAAAAACCCAGGATCTGGCCAACAAGTATGCGAAGAAGGCGAAAGTATAAGCCAGATGCGCGCATTTCCCAGACCTAACCCAGACCTAACCGGTGTTATCCTCTGAAATATTGATCGAAAGCAGGTTTAATTGACTGCTTCGATGTGTTACCACATTACTACGTGATTCAAACACGGAAAACACCCAGGATCTGGCCAACAAGTATGCGATGAAGGCAAAATCATGAGCCAGATGCGCGCATTTCCCAGACCTAACCCAGACCTAACCGGCGTTATCCTCTAAAATATTGAACGAAACAAGGTTTAATTGACTGCTTCAGTGTGGTACCACATTACTGCGTTATTCAAACCCGAAAAAAACCCAGGATCTAGCCAACAAGTTTGCGAAAAAGGGGAAAGTATAAGCCAGATGCGCGCATATCCCAGACCTAACCCAGACCTAACCGGTGTTAGCCTCTGAAATATTGATCGACACCAGGTTTAATTGACTGCTTCAGGGTGTTACCACACAACTACGCGTTTCAAACACGGAAAATACCCAGGATCTGGCCAACAAGTTTGCGAAAAAGGCGAAAGTATAAGCCATATGCGCGCAAATCCCAGACCTAACCCAGACCTAACCGGTGTTATCCTCTAAAATATTGATCGATACCAGGTTTTATTGACTGCTTCAGTGTATTACCACATTACTAAGTGATTCAAACACGAAAAAAGCCCAGGATCTGGCCAACAAGTATGCGAAGAAGGCAAAATCATGAGAGAGATGCGGGCATAACCCAGACCTAACCCAGACCTAACCGGTGTTATCCTCTAAAATATTGATCGAAACCAGGTTTAGTTGACTGCTTCAGTGTGTTACCACATTACTACGTGATTCAAACACTAAAAAAACCCAGGATCTGGCCAACAAGTTTGCGAAAATGGCGAAAGTATAAGCCATATGCGCGCAAATCCCAGACCTAACCCAGACCTAACCGGTGTTATCCTCTGAAATATTGATCGAAACCAGGTTTAATTGACTGCTTCAGTGTGTTACCACATTACTACGTGATTCAAACACGAAAAAAACCCAGGATCTGGCCAACAAGTATGCGAAGAAGGCAAAATCATGAGCCAGATGCGGGCATATCCCGGACCTAATACCCAGACCTAGCCGGTGTTATCCTCTGAAATATTGATCGAAACCAGGTTTAATTGACTGTTTCAGTGTGTTACCACATTACTACGTGTTTCAAACACGGAAAATACCCAGGATCTGGCCAACAAGTTTGCGAAAATGGCGAAAGTATAAGCCATATGCGCGCAAATCCCAGACCTAACCCAGACCTAACCGGTGTTATCCTCTGAAATATTGATCGAAACCAGGTTTAATTGACTGCTTCAGTGTGTTACCACATTACTACGTGATTCAAACACGAAAAAAACCCAGGATATGGCCAACAAGTTTGCGAAAATGGCGAAAGTATAAGCCATATGCGCGCAAATCCCAGACCTAACCCAGACCTAACCGGTGTTATCCTCTGAAATATTGGTCGAAACCAGGTTTAATTGACTGCTTCAGTGTGTTACCACATTACTACGTGATTCAAACACTAAAAAAACCCAGGATCTGGCCAACAAGTTTGCGAAAATGGCGAAAGTATAAGCCATATGCGCGCAAATCCCAGACCTAACCCAGACCTAACCGGTGTTATCCTCTAAAATATTGATCGATACCAGGTTTTATTGACTGCTTCAGTGTATTACCACATTACTAAGTGATTCAAACACGAAAAAAGCCCAGGATCTGGCCAACAAGTATGCGAAGAAGGCAAAATCATGAGAGAGATGCGGGCATAACCCAGACCTAACCCAGACCTAACCGGTGTTATCCTCTAAAATATTGAACGAAACCAGGTTTAGTTGACTGCTTCAGTGTGTTACCACATTACTACGTGATTCAAACACTAAAAAAACCCAGGATCTGGCCAACAAGTTTGCGAAAATGGCGAAAGTATAAGCCATATGCGCGCAAATCCCAGACCTAACCCAGACCTAACCGGTGTTATCCTCTGAAATATTGATCGAAACCAGGTTTAATTGACTGCTTCAGTGTGTTACCACATTACTACGTGATTCAAACACGAAAAAAACCCAGGATCTGGCCAACAAGTATGCGAAGAAGGCAAAATCATGAGCCAGATGCGGGCATATCCCGGACCTAATACCCAGACCTAGCCGGTGTTATCCTCTGAAATATTGATCGAAACCAGGTTTAATTGACTGTTTCAGTGTGTTACCACATTACTACGTGTTTCAAACACGGAAAATACCCAGGATCTGGCCAACAAGTTTGCGAAAATGGCGAAAGTATAAGCCATATGCGCGCAAATCCCAGACCTAACCCAGACCTAACCGGTGTTATCCTCTGAAATATTGATCGAAACCAGGTTTAATTGACTGCTTCAGTGTGTTACCACATTACTACGTGATTCAAACACGAAAAAAACCCAGGATATGGCCAACAAGTTTGCGAAAATGGCGAAAGTATAAGCCATATGCGCGCAAATCCCAGACCTAACCCAGACCTAACCGGTGTTATCCTCTGAAATATTGGTCGAAACCAGGTTTAATTGACTGCTTCAGTGTGTTACCACATTACTACGTGATTCAAACACTAAAAAAACCCAGGATCTGGCCAACAAGTTTGCGAAAATGGCGAAAGTATAAGCCATATGCGCGCAAATCCCAGACCTAACCCAGACCTAACCGGTGTTATCCTCTGAAATATTGATCGAAACCAGGTTTCATTGACTGCTTCAGTGTGTTACCACATTACTACGTGATTCAAACACGAAAAAAACCCAGGATCTGGCCAACAAGTATGCGAAGAAGGCAAAATCATGAGCCAGATGCGGGCATATCCCGGACCTAATACCCAGACCTAACCGGTGTTATCCTCTAAAATATTGATCGAAACCAGGTTTAGTTCACTGCTTCAGTGTGTTACCACATTACTACGTGATTCAAACACTAAAAAAACCCAGGATCTGGCCAACAAGTTTGCGAAAATGGCGAAAGTATAAGCCATATGCGCGCAAATCCCAGACCTAACCCAGACCTAACCGGTGTTATCCTCTGAAATATTGATCGAAACCAGGTTTAATTGACTGCTTCAGTGTGTTACCACATTACTACGTGATTCAAACACGAAAAAAACCCAGGATATGGCCAACAAGTTTGCGAAAAAGGCGAAAGTATAAGCCATATGCGCGCAAATCCCAGACCTAACCCAGGCCTAAACGGTGTTATCCTCTGAAATATTCATCGAAACCAGGTTTAATTGACTGCTTCAGTATGTTACCACATTACTACGTGATTCAAACACGAAAAAAACCCAGGATCTGGCCAACAAGTAAGCGAAGAAGGCAAAATCATGAGCCAGATGCGGGCATATCCCGGACCTAACCCAGACCTAACCGGTGTTATCCTCTGAAATATTGATCGAAACCAGGTTTAATTGACTGCCTCAGTGTGTTACCACATTACTACGTGTTTCAAACACGGAAAATACCCAGGATCTGGCCAACAAGTTTGCGAAAAAGGCGAAATCATGAGCCAGATGCGGGCATAACCCAGACGTAACCCAGACCTAACCGGTGTTATCCTCTAAAATATTGATCGAAACCAGGTTTAATTGACTGCTTCAGTATGTTACCACATTACTACGTGATTCAAACACGAAAAAAACCCAGGATCTGGCCAACAAGTAAGCGAAGAAGGCAAAATCATGAGCCAGATGCGGGCATATCCCAGACCTAACCCAGACCTAACCGGTGTTATCCTCTGAAATATTGATCGAAACCAGGTTTAATTGACTGCTTCAGTTTGTTACCACATTACTACGTGATTCAAACACGAAAAAAGCCCAGGATCTGGCCAACAAGCATGCGAAGAAGGCAAAATCATGAGCCAGATGCGGGCATAACCCAGACCTAACCCAGACCTAACCGGTGTTATCCTCTAAAATATTGATCGAAATCAGGTTTAATTGACTGCTTCAGTGTGGTACCACATTACTGCGTTATTCAAACCCGAAAAAAACCCAGGATCTAGCCAACAAGTTTACGAAAAAGGCGAAAGTATAAGCCAGATGCGCGCATATCCCAGACCTAACCCAGACCTAACCGGTGTTATCCTCTGAAATATTGATCGAAACCAGGTTTAATTGACTGCTTCAGTGTGTTACCACATTAGCACGTGATTCAAACACGAAAAAGCCCCAGTATCTGGCCAACAAGTATGCGAAGAAGGCAGAATCATGAGCCAGATGCGGGCATATCCCGGACCTAACCCAGACCTAACCGGTGTTATCCTCTAAAATATTGATCGAAACCAGGTTTAATTGACTGCTTCAGTGTGTTACCACATTACTACGTGATTCAAACACGAAAAACACCCAGGATCTGGCCAACAAGTATGCGAAGAAGGCAAAATCATGAGCCAGATGCGGGCATATCCCGGACCTAACCCAGACCTAACCGGTGTTATCCTCTAAAATATTGATCGAAACCAGGTTTAATTGACTGCTTCGGTGTGTTACCACATTCCTACGTGATTCAAACACGAAAAAAACCCAGGATCTGGCCAACAAGTATGCGAAGAAGGCAAAATCATGAGCCAGATGCGGGCATATCCCGGACCTAACCCAGACCTGACCGGTGTTATCCTCTTAAATATTGATCGAAACCAGGTTTAATTGACTGCCTCAGTGTGTTACCACATTACTACGTGTTTCAAACGCGGAAAATACCCAGGATCTGGCCAACAAGTTTGCGAAAAAGGCGAAAGTATAAACCAGATGCGCGCATTTCCCAGACCTAACCCAGACCTAACCGGTGTTATCCTCTGAAATATTGATCGAAACCAGGTTTAATTGACTGCTTCAGTGTGTTACCACATTACTACGTGATTCAAACACGGGAAAAACCCAGGATCTGGCCAACAAGTTTGCGAAAAAGGCGAAAGCATAAGCCAGATGCGCGCATACCTCAGACCTAACCCAGACCTAACCGGTGTTATCCTCTAAAATATTGATCGAAACCAGGTTTAATTGACTGCTTCAGTGTGGTGCCACATTACAACGTGATTCAAACACGGAAAATACCCAGGATCTGGCCAACAAGTATGCGAAGAAGGCAAAATCATGAGCCAGATGCGGGCATATCCTAGACCTAACCCAGACCTAACCGGCGTTATCCTCTAAAATATTGATCGAAACCAGGTTTAATTGACTGCTTCAGTGTGGTACCACATTACTGCGTTATTCAAACCGGAAAAAAACCCAGGATCTAGCCAACAAGTTTGCGATAAAGGCGAAAGCATAAGCCAGATGCGCGCATATCCCAGACCGAGCCCAGACCTAACCGGCGTTATCCTCTAAAATATTGATCGAAACCAGGTTTAATTGACTGCTTCAGTGTATTACCACATTACTACGTGATTCAAACACGAAAAAAGCCCAGGATCTGGCCAACAAGTTTGCGATAAAGGCGAAAGCATAAGCCAGATGCGCGCATATCCCAGACCTAGCCCAGACCTAACCGGCGTTATCCTCTAAAATATTGATCGAAACCAGGTTTAATTGACTGCTTCAGTGTGGTACCACATTACTACGTGGTTCAAACACGGAAAATACCCAGGATCTGGCCAACAAGTTTGCGCAAAAGGCGAAAGCATAAGCCAGATGCGCGCATATCCCAGACCTAACCCAGACCTAACCGGTGTTATCCTCTAAAATATTGATCGAAACCAGGTTTTATTGACTGCTTCAGTTTGTTACCACATTACTACGTGATTCAAACACGAAAAAAGCCCAGGATCTGGCCAACAAGTATGCGAAGAAGGCAAAATCATGAGCCAGATGCGGGCATAACCCAGACCTAACCCAGACCTAACCGGTGTTATCCTCTAAAATATTGATCGAAACCAGGTTTAATTGACTGCTTCAGTGTGTTACCACATTACTACGTGATTCAAACACGAAAAAAACCCAGGATATGGCCAACAAGTTTGCGAAAAAGGCGAAAGTATAAGCCATATGCGCGCAAATCCCAGACCTAACCCAGACCTAACCGGTGTTATCCTCTGAAATATTCATCGAAACCAGGTTTAATTGACTGCCTCAGTGTGTTACCACATTACTACGTGTTTCAAACGCGGAAAATACCCAGGATCTGGCCAACAAGTTTGCGAAAAAGGCGAAAGTATAAGCCAGATGCGCGCATTTCCCAGACCTAACCCAGACCTAACCGGTGTTATCCTCTGAAATATTGATCGAAACCAGGTTTAATTGACTGCTTCAGTGTGTTACCACATTACTACGTGATTCAAACACGGGAAAAACCCAGGATCTGGCCAACAAGTTTGCGAAAAAGGCGAAAGCATAAGCCAGATGCGCGCATACCTCAGACCTAACCCAGACCTAACCGGTGTTATCCTCTAAAATATTGATCGAAACCAGGTTTAATTGACTGCTTCAGTGTGGTGCCACATTACAACGTGATTCAAACACGGAAAATACCCAGGATCTGGCCAACAAGTATGCGAAGAAGGCAAAATCATGAGCCAGATGCGGGCATATCCTAGACCTAACCCAGACCTAACCGGCGTTATCCTCTAAAATATTGATCGAAACCAGGTTTAATTGACTGCTTCAGTGTGGTACCACATTACTGCGTTATTCAAACCGGAAAAAAACCCAGGATCTAGCCAACAAGTTTGCGATAAAGGCGAAAGCATAAGCCAGATGCGCGCATATCCCAGACCGAGCCCAGACCTAACCGGCGTTATCCTCTAAAATATTGATCGAAACCAGGTTTAATTGACTGCTTCAGTGTATTACCACATTACTACGTGATTCAAACACGAAAAAAGCCCAGGATCTGGCCAACAAGTTTGCGATAAAGGCGAAAGCATAAGCCAGATGCGCGCATATCCCAGACCTAGCCCAGACCTAACCGGCGTTATCCTCTAAAATATTGATCGAAACCAGGTTTAATTGACTGCTTCAGTGTGGTACCACATTACTACGTGGTTCAAACACGGAAAATACCCAGGATCTGGCCAACAAGTTTGCGCAAAAGGCGAAAGCATAAGCCAGATGCGCGCATATCCCAGACCTAACCCAGACCTAACCGGTGTTATCCTCTAAAATATTGATCGAAACCAGGTTTTATTGACTGCTTCAGTTTGTTACCACATTACTACGTGATTCAAACACGAAAAAAGCCCAGGATCTGGCCAACAAGTATGCGAAGAAGGCAAAATCATGAGCCAGATGCGGGCATAACCCAGACCTAACCCAGACCTAACCGGCGTTATCCTCTAAAATATTGATCGAAACCAGGTTTAATTGACTGCTTCAGTGTGGTACCACATTACTGCGTTATTCAAACCCGAAAAAAACCCAGGATCTAGCCAACAAGTTTGCGAAAAAGGCGAAAGTATAAGCCAGATGCGCGCATATTCCAGACCTAACCCAGACCTAACCGGTGTTATCCTCTGAAATATTGATCGAAACCAGGTTTAGTTGACTGCTTCAGTGTGTTACCACATTACTACGTGATTCAAACACGGGAAAAACCCAGGATCTGGTCAACAAGTTTGCGAAAAAGGCGAAAGCATAAGCCAGATGCGCGCATATCCCAGACCTAACCCAGACCTAACCGGAGTTATCCTCTAAAATATTGATCGAAACCAGGTTTAATTGACTGCTTCAGTGTGGTGCCACATTACAACGTGATTCAAACACGGAAAATACCCAGGATCTGGCCAACAAGTTTGCGAAAAAGGCGAAAGCATAAGCCAGATGCGCGCATATCCCAGACCTAACCCAGACCTAACCGGCGTTATCCTCTAAAATATTGATCGAAACCAGGTTTAATTGACTGCTTCAGTGTGGTACCACATTACTGCGTTATTCAAACCCGAAAAAAACCCAGGATCTAGCCAACAAGTTTGCGAAAAAGGCGAAAGTATAAGCCAGATGCGCGCATATTCCAGACCTAACCCAGACCTAACCGGTGTTATCCTCTGAAATATTGATCGAAACCAGGTTTAATTGACTGCTTCAGTGTGTTACCACATTACTACGTGTTTCAAACACGGAAAATACCCAGGATCTGGCCAACAAGTTTGCGAAAAAGGCAAAATCATGAGCCAGATGCGGGCATATCCCGGACCTAACCCAGACCTAACCGGTGTTATCCTCTAAAATATGGATCGAAACCAGGTTTTATTGACTGCTTCAGTGTATTACCACATTACTACGTGATTCAAACACGGAAAAAACCCAGGATCTGGCCAACAAGTTTGCGAAGAAGGCGAAAGTATAAGCCAGATGCGCGCAAATCTCAGACCTAACCCAGACCTAACCGGTGTTATCCTCTAAAATATTGATCGAAACCAGGTTTTATGGACTGCTTCAGTGTATTACCACATTACTACATGATTCAAACACGAAAAAAGCCCAGGATCTGGCCAACAAGTATGCGAAGAAGGCAAAATCATGAGCCAGATGCGCGCAAATCTCAGACCTAACCCAGACCTAACCGGTGTTATCCTCTAAAATATTGATCGAAACCAGGTTTTATTGACTGCTTCAGTTTGTTACCACATTACTACGTGATTCAAACACGAAAAAAGCCCAGGATCTGGCCAACAAGTATGCGAAGAAGGCAAAATCATGAGCCAGATGCGGGCATAACCCAGACCTAACCCAGACCTAACCGGTGTTATCCTCTAAAATATTGATCGATACCAGGTTTTATTGACTGCTTCAGTTTGTTACCACATTACTACGTGATTCACACACGAAAAAAACCCAGGATCCGGCCAACAAGTATGCGAAAAAGGCAAAATCATGAGCCAGATGCGGGCATATCCCGGACCTAACCCAGACCTAACCGGTGTTATCCTCTAAAATATTGATCGAAACCAGGTTTAATTGACTGCTTCAGTTTGTTACCACATTACTACGTGATTCACACACGAATAAAACCCAGGATCTGGCAAACAAGTATGCGAAAAAGGCAAAATCATGAGCCAGATGCGGGCATATCCCGGACCTAACCCAGACCTAACCGGTGTTATCCTCTAAAATATTGATCGAAACCAGGTTTAATTGACTGCTTCAGTGTGTTACCACATTACTACGTGATTCAAACCCGAAAAAACCCCAGGATCTGGCCAACAAGTATGCGAAGAAGGCAAAATCATGAGCCAGATGCGGGCATAACCCAGACCTAACCCAGTCCTAACCGGTGTTATCCTCTAAAATATTGATCGAAACCAGGTTTTATTGACTGCTTCAGTGTATTACCACATTACTAAGTGATTCAAACACGAAAAAAGCCCAGGATCTGGCCAACAAGTATGCGAAGAAGGCAAAATCATGAGCCAGATGCGGGCATAACCCAGACCTAACCCAGACCTAACCGGTGTTATCCTCTAAAATATTGATCGAAACCAGGTTTTATTGACTGCTTCAGTGTATTACCACATTACTACGTGATTCAAACACGAAAAAAGCCCAGGATCTGGCCTACAAGTATGCGAAGAAGGCAAAATCATGAGCCAGATGCGGGCATAACCCAGACCTAACCCAGACCTAACCGGTGTTATCCTCTAAAATATTGATTGAAACCAGGTTTAATTGACTGCTTCAGTGTGTTACCACATTACTACGTGATTCAAACACGAAAAAAACCCAGGATCTAGCCAACAAGTTTGCGAAAAAGGCGAAAGTATAAGCCAGATGCGCGCATATCCCAGACCTAACCCAGACCTAACCGGTGTTATCCTCTGAAATATTGATCGAAACCCGGTTCAATTGACTGCTTCAGTGTGCTACCACACTACTACGTGTTTCAAACACGGAAAATACCCAGGATCTGGCCAACAAGTTTGCGAAAAAGGCGAAAGTATCAGCCATATGCGCGCAAATCCCAGACGTAACCCAGACCTAACCGGTGTTATCCTCTAAAATATTGATCGAAACCAGGTTTAATTGACTGCTTCAGTTTGTTACCACATTACTACGTGATTCACACACGAAAAAAACCCAGGATCCGGCCAACAAGTATGCGAAAAAGGCAAAATCATGAGCCAGATGCTGGCATATCCCGGACCTAACCCAGACCTAACCGGTGTTATCCTCTAAAATATTGATCGAAACCAGGTTTAATTGACTGCTTCAGTTTGTTACCACATTACTACGTGATTCACACACGAATAAAACCCAGGATCTGGCCAACAAGTATGCGAAAAAGGCAAAATCATGAGCCAGATGCGGGCATATCCCGGACCTAACCCAGACCTAACCGGTGTTATCCTCTAAAATATTGATCGAAACCAGGTTTTATTGACTGCTTCAGTGTATTACCACATTACTACGTGATTCAAACACGGAAAAAACCCAGGATCTGGCCAACAATTTTGCGAAAAAGGCGAAAGTATAAGCCAGATGCGCGCAAATCTCAGACCTAACCCAGACCTAACCGGTGTTATCCTCTAAAATATTGATCGAAACCAGGTTTTATTGACTGCTTCAGTTTGTTACCACATTACTACGTGATTCAAACACGAAAAAAGCCCAGGATCTGGCCAACAAGTATGCGAAGAAGGCAAAATCATGAGCCAGATGCGGGCATAACCTAGACCTAACCCAGACCTAACCGGTGTTATCCTCTAAAATATTGATCGAAACCAGGTTTTATTGACTGCTTCAGTGTATTACCACATTACTACGTGATTCAAACACGAAAAAAGCCCAGGATCTGGCCAACAAGTATGCGAAGAAGGCAAAATCATGAGCCAGATGCGGGCATAACCCAGACCTAACCCAGACCTAACCGGTGTTATCCTCTAAAATATTGATCGAAACCAGGTTTAATTGACTGCTTCAGTGTGTTACCACATTACTACGTGATTCAAACACGAAAAAAACCCAGGATATGGCCAACAAGTTTGCGAAAAAGGCGAAAGTATAAGCCATATGCGCGCAAATCCCAGGCCTAACCCAGACCTAACCGGTGTTATCCTCTGAAATATTCATCGAAACCAGGTTTAATTGACTGCTTCAGTATGTTACCACATTACTACGTGATTCAAACACGAAAAAAACCCAGGATCTGGCCAACAAGTATGCGAAGAAGGCAAAATCATGAGCCAGATGCGGGCATATCCCGGACCTAACCCAGACCTAACCGGTGTTATCCTCTAAAATATTGAACAAAACAAGGTTTAATTGACTGCTTCAGTGTGGTACCACATTACTGCGTTATTCAAACCCGAAAAAAACCCAGGATCTAGCCAACAAGTTTGCGAAAAAGGCGAAAGTATAAGCCAGATGCGCGCATATCCCAGACCTAACCCAGACCTAACCGGTGTTATCCTCTGAAATATTGATCGACACCAGGTTTAATTGACTGCTTCAGGGTGTTACCACACAACTACGCGTTTCAAACACGGAAAATACCCAGGATCTGGCCAACAAGTTTGCGAAAAAGGCGAAAGTATAAGCCATATGCGCGCAAATCCCAGACCTAACCCAGACCTAACCGGTGTTATCCTCTAAAATATTGATCGATACCAGGTTTTATTGACTGCTTCAGTTTGTTACCACATTACAACGTGATTCAAACACGGAAAAAACCCAGGATCTGACCAACAAGTTTGCGAAAAAGGCGAAAGTATAAGCCAGATGCGCGCAAATCTCAGACCTAACCCAGACCTAACCGGTGTTATCCTCTAAAATATTGATCGAAACCAGGTTTATGGACTACTTCAGTGTATTACCACATTGCTACATGATTCAAACACGAAAAAAGCCCAGGATCTGGCCAACAAGTATGCGAAGAAGGCAAAATCATGAGCCAGATGCGGGCATAACCCAGACCTAACCCAGACCTAACCGGTGTTATCCTCTAAAATATTGATCGAAACCAGGTTTTATTGACTGCTTCAGTGTATTACCACATTACTACGTGATTCAAACACGGAAAAAACCCAGGATCTGGCCAACAATTTTGCGAAAAAGGCGAAAGTATAAGCCAGATGCGCGCAAAACTCAGACCTAACCCAGACCTAACCGGTGTTATCCTCTAAAATATTGATCGAAACCAGGTTTTATTGACTGCTTCAGTTTGTTACCACATTACTACGTGATTCAAACACGAAAAAAGCCCAGGATCTGGCCAACAAGTATGCGAAGAAGGCAAAATCATGAGCCAGATGCGGGCATAACCTAGACCTAACCCAGACCTAACCGGTGTTATCCTCTAAAATATTGATCGAAACCAGGTTTTATTGACTGCTTCAGTGTATTACCACATTACTACGTGATTCAAACACGAAAAAAGCCCAGGATCTGGCCAACAAGTATGCGAAGAAGGCAAAATCATGAGCCAGATGCGGGCATAACCCAGACCTAACCCAGACCTAACCGGTGTTATCCTCTAAAATATTGATCGAAACCAGGTTTAATTGACTGCTTCAGTGTGTTACCACATTACTACGTGATTCAAACACGAAAAAAACCCAGGATATGGCCAACAAGTTTGCGAAAAAGGCGAAAGTATAAGTCATATGCGCGCAAATCCCAGGCCTAACCCAGACCTAACCGGTGTTATCCTCTGAAATATTCATCGAAACCAGGTTTAATTGACTGCTTCAGTATGTTACCACATTACTACGTGATTCAAACACGAAAAAAACCCAGGATCTGGCCAACAAGTATGCGAAGAAGGCAAAATCATGAGCCAGATGCGGGCATATCCCGGACCTAACCCAGACCTAACCGGTGTTATCCTCTGAAATATTGATCGAAACCAGGTTTAATTGACTGCTTCAGTGTGTTACCACATTACTACGTGTTTCAAACACGGAAAATATCCGGGATCTGGCCAACAAGTTTGCGAAAAAGGCGAAATCATGAGCCAGATGCGGGCATAACGCAGACCTAACCCAGACCTAACCGGTGTTATCCTCTGAAATATTGATCGAAACCAGGTTTAATTGACTGCTTCAGTGTGTTACCACATTAGCACGTGATTCAAACACGAAAAAGCCCCAGGATCTGGCCAACAAGTATGCGAAGAAGGCAGAATCATGAGCCAGATGCGGGCATATCCCGGACCTAACCCAGACCTAACCGGTGTTATCCTCTGAAATATTGATCGAAACCAGGTTTAATTGACTGCTTCGGTGTGTTACCACATTCCTACGTGATTCAAACACGAAAAAAACCCAGGATCTGGCCAACAAGTATGCGAAGAAGGCAAAATCATGAGCCAGATGCGGGCATATCCCGGACCTAACCCAGACCTAACCGGTGTTATCCTCTAAAATATTGATCGAAACCAGGTTTTATTGACTGCTTCAGTTTGTTACCACATTACTACGTGATTCAAACACGAAAAAAACCCAGGATCTGGCCAACAAGTATGCGAAGAAGGCAAAATCATGAGCCAGATGCGGGCATAACCCCAGACCTAACCCAGACCTAACCGGTGTTATCCTCTAAAATATTGATCGAAACCAGGTTTTATTAACTGCTTCAGTGTATTACCACATTACTACGTGATTCAAACACGAAAAAAGCCCAGGATCTGGCCAACAAGTATGCGAAGACGGCAAAATCATGAGCCAGATGCGGGCATAACCCAGACCTAACCCAGACCTAACCAGTGTTATCCTCTAAAATATTGATCGAAACCAGGTTTTATTGACTGCTTCAGTGTATTACCACATTACTACGTGATTCAAACACGAAAAATGCCCAGGATCTGGCCAACAAGTATGCGAAGAAGGCAAAATCATGAGCCAGATGCGGGCATAACCCAGACCTAACCCAGACCTAACCGGTGTTATCCTCTAAAATATTGATCGAAACCAGGTTTAATTGACCGCTTCAGTGTGTTACCACATTACTACGTGTTTCAAACACGGAAAATACCCAGGATCTGGCCTACAAGTTTGCGAAAAAGGCGAAAGTATAAGCCATATGCGCGCAAATCCCAGACCTAACCCAGACCTAACCGGTGTTATCCTCTAAAATATTGATCGAAACCAGGTTTTATTGACTGCTTCAGTTTGTTACCACATTACTACGTGATTCAAACACAAAAAACCCCAGGATCTGGCCAACAAGTATGCGAAGAAGGCGAAAGTATAAGCCAGATGCGGGCATAACCCAGACCTAACCCAGACCTAACCGGTGTTATCCTCTAAAATATTGATCGAAACCAGGTTTAATTGACAGCTTCAGTGTGTTACCACATAACTACGTGATTCAAACACGGAAAATACCCAGGATCTGGCCAACAAGTTTGCGAAAAAGGCGAAAGTATAAGCCATATGCGCGCAAATCCCAGACCTAACCCAGACCTAACCGGTGTTATCCTCTAAAATATTGATCGAAACCAGGTTTAATTGACTGCTTCAGTGTGTTACCACATTACTACGTGTTTCAAACACGGAAAATATCCAGGATCTGGCCAACAAGTTTGCGAAAAAGGCGAAAGTATAAGCCAGATGCGCACATTTCCCAGACCTAACCCAGACCTAGCCGGTGTTATCCTCTGTAATATTGATCGAAACCAGGTTTAATTGACTGCTTCAGTGTGTTACCACATTACTACGTGATTCAAACACGGGAAAAACCCAGGATCTGGCCAACAAGTTTGCGAAAAACGCGAAAGCATAAGCCAGATGCGCGCATATTCCAGACCTAACCCAGACCTAACCGGTGTTATCCTCTAAAATATTGATCGAAACCAGGTTTAATTGACTGCTACAGTGTGTTACCACATTCCTACGTGATACAAACACGAAAAAAACCCAGGATCTGGCCAACAAGTATGCGAAGAAGGCGAAAGTATAAGCCAGATGCGCGCATTTCCCAGACCTAACCCAGATCTAACCGGTGTTATCCTCTGAAATATTGATCGAAAGCAGGTTTAATTGACTGCTTCGATGTGTTACCACATTACTACGTGATTCAAACACGGAAAAAACCCAGGATCTGGCCAACAAGTATGCGATGAAGACAAAATCATGAGCCAGATGCGCGCATTTCCCAGACCTAACCCAGACCTAACCGCCATTATCCTCTAAAACATTGATCGAAACAAGGTTTAATTGACTGCTTCAGTGTGGTACCACATTACTGCGTTATTCAAACCCGAAAAAAACCCAGGATCTAGCCAACAAGTTTGCGAAAAGGCGAAAGTATAAGCCAGATGCGCGCATATCCCAGACCTAACCCAGACCTAACCGGTGTTATCCTCTGAAATATTGATCGACACCAGGTTTAATTGACTGCTTCAGGGTGTTACCACACAACTACGCGTTTCAAACACGGAAAATACCCAGGATCTGGCCAACAAGTTTGCGAAAAAAACGAAAGTATAAGCCATATGCGCGCAAATCCCAGACCTAACCCAGACCTAACCGGTGTTATCCACTAAAATATTGATCGAAACCAGGTTTTATTGACTGCTTCAGTTTGTTACCACATTACTACGTGATTCAAACACGAAAAAACCCCAGGATCTGGCCAACAAGTATGCGAAGAAGGCAAAATCATGAGCCAGATGCGGGCATAACCCAGACCTAACCCAGACCTAACCGGTGTTATCCTCTAAAATATTGATCGAAACCAGGTTTAATTGACTGCTTCAGTGTGGTACCACATTACTACGTGATTCAAACACGAAAAAAACCCAGGATCTGGCCAACAAGTATGCGAAGAAGGCAAAATCATGAGCCAGCTGCGGGCATATCCCGGACCTAACCCAGACTTAACCGGTGTTATCCCCTAAAATATTGATCGAAACCAGGTTTTATTGACTGCTTCAGTGTATTACCACATTACTACGTGATTCAAACACGGAAAAAACCCAGGATCTTGCCAACAAGTTTGCGAAAAAGGCGAAAGTATAAGCCAGATGCGCGCAAATCTCAGACCTAACCCAGACCTAACCGGTGTTATCCTCTAAAATATTGATCGAAACCAGGTTTTATTGACTGCTTCAGTTTGTTACCACATTACTACGTGATTCAAACACGAAAAAAACCCAGCATCTGGCCAACAAGTATGCGAAGAAGGCAAAATCATGAGCCAGATGCGCGCATATCCCAGACCTAACCCAGAGCTAACCGGTGTTATCCTCTGAAATATTGATCGAAACCAGGTTTAATTGACCGCTTCAGTGTGTTACCACATTACTACGTGTTTCAAACACGGAAAATACCCAGGATCTGGCCAACAAGTTTGCGAAAAAGGCGAAAGTATAAGCCATATGCGCGCAAATCCCAGACCTAACCCAGACCTAACCGGTGTTATCCTCTAAAATATTGATCGAAACCAGGTTTTATTGACTGCTTCAGTTTGTTACCACATTACTACGTGATTCAAACACGAAAAAACCCCAGGATCTGGCCAACAAGTATGCGAAGAAGGCAAAATCATGAGCCAGATGCGGGCATAACCCAGACCTAACCCAGACCTAACCGGTGTTATCCTCTAAAATATTGATCGAAACCAGGTTTAATTGACTGCTTCAGTTTGTTACCACATTACTACGTGATTCAAACACGAAAAAAACCCAGGATCCGGCCAACAAGTATGCGAAGATGGCAAAATCATGAGCCAGATGCGGGCATAACCCAGACCTAACCCAGACCTAACCGGTGTTATCCTCTAAAATATTGATCGAAACCAGGTTTTATTGACTGCTTCAGTTTGTTACCACATTACTACGTGATTCAAACACGAAAAAATCCCAGGATCTGGCCAACAAGTATGCGAAGAAGGCAAAATCATGAGCCAGATACGGGCATAACCCAGACCTAACCCAGACCTAACCGGTGTTATCCTCTAAAATATTGATCGAAACCAGGTTTAATTGACTGCTTCAGTGTGTTACCACATTACTACGTGATTCAAACACGAAAAAACCCCAGGATCTGGCCAACAAGTATGCGAAGAAGGCAAAATCATGAGCCTGATGCGGGCATATCCCGGACCAATCCCAGACCTAACCGGTGTTATCCTCTAAAATATTGATCGAAACCAGGTTTAATTGACTGCTTCAGTGTGTTACCACATTACCACGTGATTCAAACACGAAAAAGCCCCAGGATCTGGCCAACAAGTATGCGAAGAAGGCAGAATCATGAGCCAGATGCGGGCATATCCCGGACCTAACCCAGACCTAACCGGTGTTATCCTCTAAAATATTGATCGAAACCAGGTTTAATTGACTGCATCAGTGTGTTACCACATTACTACGTGATTCAAACACGAAAAACACCCAGGATCCGGCCAACAAGTATGCGAAGAAGGCAAAATCATGAGCCAGATGCGGGCATATCCCGGACCTAACCCAGACCTAACCGGTGTTATACTCTAAAATATTGATCGAAACCAGGTTTAATTGACTGCTTCAGTGTGTTACCACATTCCTACGTGATTCAAACACGAAAAAAACCCCAGTATCTGGCCAACAAGTATGTGAAGAAGGCGAAAGTATAAGCCAGATGCGCGCATTTCCCAGACCTAACCCAGACCTAACCGGTGTTATCCTCTGAAATATTGATCGAAACCAGGTATAATTGACTGCTTCAGTGTGTTACCACATTCCTACGTGATTCAAACACGAAAAAAACCCAGGATCTGGCCAACAAGTATGTGAAGAAGGCGAAAGTATAAGCCAGATGCGCGCATTTCCCAGACCTAACCCAGACCTAACCGGTGTTATCCTCTGAAATATTGATCGAAACCAGGTTTAATTGGTTGCTCCAGTGTGTTACCACATTACTACGTGATTCAAACACGGGAAAAACCCAGGATCTGGCCAACAAGTTTGCGAAAAAGGCGAAAGCATAAGCCAGATGCGCGCATATCCCAGACCTAACCCAGACCTAACCGGTGTTATCCTCTAAAATATTGATCGAAACCAGGTTTAGTTGACTGCTTCAATGTGGTGCCACATTACTACGTGATTCAAACACGGAAAATACCCAGGATCTGGCCAACAAGTTTGCGAAAAAGGCGAAAGCATAAGCCAGATGCGCGCATATCCCATACCTAACCCAGACCTAACCGGCGTTATCCTCTAAAATATTGATCGAAACCAGGTTTAATTGACTGCTTCAGTGTGTTACCACATTACTACGTGATCAAACACGGAAAAAACCCAGGATCTGGCCAACAAGTTTGCGAAAAAGGTGAAAGTATAAGCCAGATGCGCGCATATCCCAGACCTAACCCAGACCTAACCGGTGTTATCCTCTAAAATATTGATCGAAACCAGGTTTAATTGACAGCTTCAGTGTGTTACCACATTACTACGTGATTCAAACACGAAAAAAACCCAGGATCTGGCCAACAAGTATGCGAAGAAGGCAAAATCATGAGCCAGATGCGGGCATAACCCAGACCTAACCGGTGTTATCCTCTAAAATATTGATCGAAACCAGGTTTAATTGACTGCTTCAGTGTGTTACCACATTACTACGTGATTCAAACACGAAAAAACCCCAGGATCTGGCCAACAAGTATGCGAAGAAGGCAAAATCATGAGGCAGATGCGGGCATAACCCAGACCTAACCCAGACCTAACCGGTGTTATCCTCTAAAATATTGATCGAAACCAGGTTTAATTGACTGCTTCAGTGTGTTACCACATTACTACGTGATTCAAACACGAAAAAACCCCAGGATCTGGCCAACAAGTATGCGAAGAAGGCAAAATCATGAGCCAGATGCGGGCATAACCCAGACCTAACCCAGACCTAACCGGTGTTATCCTCTAAAATATTGATCGAAACCAGGTTTAATTGACTGCTTCAGTTTGTTACCACATTACTACGTGATTGAAACACGAAAAAAGCCCAGGATCTGGCCAACAAGTTTGCGAAAAAGGTGAAAGTATAAGCCAGATGCGCGCAAATCTCAGACCTAACCCAGACCTAACCGGTGTTATCCTCTAAAATATTGATCGAAACCAGGATTAATTGACTGCTACAGTGTGTTACCACATTACTACGTGATTCAAACACGGAAAAACCCCAGGATCTGGCCAACAAGTATGCGAAGAAGGCAAAATCATGAGCCAGATGCGGGCATAACCCAGACCTAACCCAGACCTAACCGGTGTTATCCTCTAAAATATTGATCGAAACCAGGTTTATTTGACTGCTTCAGTGTGTTTCCACATTACTACGTGATTCAAACACGAAAAGAGCCCAGGATCTGGCCAACAAGGTTGCGAAAAAGGCGAAAGTATAAGCCAGATGCGCGCATTTCCCAGACCTAACCCAGACCTAACCGGCGTTATCCTCTAAAATATTGATCGAAACCAGGTTTAATTGACTGCATCAGTGTGGTACCACATTACGGCGTTATTCAAACCCGAAAAAAACCCAGGATCTAGCCAACAAGTTTGCGAAAAAGCCGAAAGTATAAGCCAGATGCGCGTATATCCCAGACCTAACCCAGACATAACCGGTGTTATCCTCTGAAATATTGATCGAAACCAGGTTTAATTGACTGCTTCAGGGTGTTACCACATTACTACGTGTTTCAAACACGGAAAATACCCAGGATCTGGCCAACAAGTTTGCGAAAAAGGCGAAAGTATAAGCCATATGCGCGCAAATCCCAGACCTAACCCAGACCTAACCGGTGTTATCCTCAAAAATATTGATCGAAACCAGGTTTTATTGACTGCTTCAGTTTGTTACCACATTACTACGTGATTCAAACACGAAAAAACCCCAGGATCTGGCCAACAAGTATGCGAAAAAGGCGAAAGTATAAGCCAGATGCGCGCATATCCCAGACCTAACCCAGACCTAACCGGTGTTATCCTCTGAAATATTGATCGAAACCAGGTTTAATTGACTGCTTCTGTGTGTTACCACATTACTACGTGATTCAAACACGAAAAAAGCCCAGGATCTGGCCAACAAGTTTGCGAAAAAGGCGAAAAAATAAGCCAGATGCGCGCAAATCTCAGACCTAACCCAGACCTAACCGGTGTTATCCTCTAAAATATTGATCGAAACCAGGATTAATTGACTGCTACAGTGTGTTACCACATTACTACGTGATTCAAACACGAAAAAACCCCAGGATCTGGCCAACAAGTATGCGAAGAAGGCAAAATCATGAGCCAGATGCGGGCATAACCCAGACCTAACCCAGACCTAACCGGTGTTATCCTCTAAAATATTGATCGAA
Source organism: Colletes latitarsis (assembly GCF_051014445.1). Taxonomy (NCBI): domain Eukaryota; kingdom Metazoa; phylum Arthropoda; class Insecta; order Hymenoptera; family Colletidae; genus Colletes; species Colletes latitarsis. The sequence goes on along the minus strand of NW_027488381.1, from coordinate 588,069 downwards.
ACCAGGTTTTATTGACTGCTTCAGTGTAGTACCACATTACTACGTGATTCAAACACGAAAAAAGCCCAGGATCTGGCCAACAAGTATGCGAAGAAGGCAAAATCATGAGCCAGATGCGGGCATAACCCAGTCCTAACCCAGACCTAACCGGTGTTATCCTCTTAAATATTGATCGAAACCAGGTTTAATTGACTGCTTCAGTGTGTTTCCACATTACTACGTGATTTAAACACGAAAAAAGCCCAGGATCTGGCCAACAAGTTTGCGAAGAAGGCGAAAGTATAAGCCAGATGCGCGCATTTCCCAGACCTAACCCAGACCTAACCGGTGTTATCCTCTGAAATATTGATCGAAACCAGGTTTAATTGACTGCTTCGGTGTGTTACCACATTACTACGTGATTCAAACACGGAAAAATCCCAGGATCTGGCCAACAAGTATGCGATGAAGGGAAAATCATGAGCCAGATGCGGGCATAACCCAGACCTAACCCAGACCTAACCGGTGTTATCCTCTAAAATATTGATCGAAACCAGGTTTAATTGACTGCTTCAGTGTGGTACCACATTACTACGTGTTTCAAACACGGAAAATACCCAGGATCTGGCCAACAAGTTTGCGAAAAAGGCGAAAGTATAAGCCATATGCGCGCAAATCCCAGACCTAACCCAGACCTAACCGGTGTTATCCTCAAAAATATTGATCGAAACCAGGTTTTATTGACTGCTTCAGTTTGTTACCACATTACTACGTGATTCAAACACGGAAAATACCCAGGATCTGGCCAACAAGTTTGCGAAGAAGGCGAAAGTATAAGCCAGATGCGGGCATAACCCAGACCTAACCCAGACCTAACCGGCGTTGTCCTCTAAAATATTGATCGAAACCAGGTTTAATTGACTGCTTCAGTTTGTTACCACATTACTACGTGATTCAAACACGAAAAAAAACCAGGATCTGGCCAACAAGTATGCGAAGAAGGCAAAATCATGAGCCAGATGCGGGCATATCCCGGACCTAACCCAGACCTAACCGGTGTTATCCTCTAAAATATTGATCGAAACCAGGTTTTATTGACTGCTTCAGTGTATTACCACATTACTACGTGATTCAAACACGGAAAAAACCCAGGATCCGGCCAGCAAGTTTGCGAAAAAGGCGAAAGTATAAGCCAGATGCGCGCAAATCCTAGACCTAACCCAGACCTAACCGGTGTTATCCTCTAAAATATTGATCGAAACCAGGTTTTATTGACTGCTTCAGTTTGTTACCACATTACTACGTGATTCAAACACGAAAAAACCCCAGGATCTGGCCAACAAGTATGCGAACAAGGCAAAATCATGAGCCAGATGCGGGCATAACCCAGACCTAACCCAGACCTAACCGGTGTTATCCTCTAAAATATTGATCGAAACCAGGTTCTATTGACTGCTTCAGTTTGTTACCACATTGCTACGTGATTCAAACACGAAAAAAACCCAGGATCTGGCCAACAAGTATGCGAAGAAGGCAAAATCATGAGCCAGATGCGGGCATAACCCAGACCTAACCCAGACCTAACCGGCGTTATCCTCTAAAATATTGATCGAAACCAGGTTTAATTGACTGCTTCAGTTTGTTACCACATTACTACGTGATTGAAACACGAAAAAAGCCCAGGATCTGGCCAACAAGTTTGCGAAAAAGGTGAAAGTATAAGCCAGATGCGCGCAAATCTCAGACCTAACCCAGACCTAACCGGTGTTATCCTCTAAAATATTGATCGAAACCAGGATTAATTGACTGCTACAGTGTGTTACCACATTACTACGTGATTCAAACACGAAAAAACCCCAGGATCTGGCCAACAAGTATGCGAAGAAGGCAAAATCATGAGCCAGATGCGGGCATAACCCAGACCTAACCCAGACCTAACCGGTGTTATCCTCTAAAATATTGATCGAAACCAGGTTTATTTGACTGCTTCAGTGTGTTTCCACATTACTACGTCATTCAAACACGAAAAGAGCCCAGGATCTGGCCAACAAGGTTGCGAAAAAGGCGAAAGTATAAGCCAGATGCGCGCATTTCCCAGACCTAACCCAGACCTAACCGGCGTTATCCTCTAAAATATTGATCGAAACCAGGTTTAATTGACTGCATCAGTGTGGTACCACATTACGGCGTTATTCAAACCCGAAAAAAACCCAGGATCTAGCCAACAAGTTTGCGAAAAAGCCGAAAGTATAAGCCAGATGCGCGTATATCCCAGACCTAACCCAGACCTAACCGGTGTTATCCTCTGAAATATTGATCGAAACCAGGTTTAATTGACTGCTTGAGGGTGTTACCACATTACTACGTGTTTCAAACACGGAAAATACCCAGGATCTGGCCAACAAGTTTGCGAAAAAGGCGAAAGTATAAGCCATATGCGCGCAAATCCCAGACCTAACCCAGACCTAACCGGTGTTATCCTCAAAAATATTGATCGAAACCAGGTTTTATTGACTGCTTCAGTTTGTTACCACATTACTACGTGATTCAAACACGAAAAAACCCCAGGATCTGGCCAACAAGTATGCGAAAAAGGCGAAAGTATAAGCCAGATGCGCGCATATCCCAGACCTAACCCAGACCTAACCGGTGTTATCCTCTGAAATATTGATCGAAACCAGGTTTAATTGACTGCTTCAGTGTGTTACCACATTACTACGTGATTCAAACACGAAAAAAGCCCAGGATCTGGCCAACAAGTTTGCGAAAAAGGCGAAAAAATAAGCCAGATGCGCGCAAATCTCAGACCTAACCCAGACCTAACCGGTGTTATCCTCTAAAATATTGATCGAAACCAGGATTAATTGACTGCTACAGTGTGTTACCACATTACTACGTGATTCAAACACGAAAAAACCCCAGGATCTGGCCAACAAGTATGCGAAGAAGGCAAAATCATGAGCCAGATGCGGGCATAACCCAGACCTAACCCAGACCTAACCGGTGTTATCCTCTAAAATATTGATCGAAACCAGGTTTTATTGACTGCTTCAGTGTAGTACCACATTACTACGTGATTCAAACACGAAAAAAGCCCAGGATCTGGCCAACAAGTATGCGAAGAAGGCAAAATCATGAGCCAGATGCGGGCATAACCCAGTCCTAACCCAGACCTAACCGGTGTTATCCTCTTAAATATTGATCGAAACCAGGTTTAATTGACTGCTTCAGTGTGTTTCCACATTACTACGTGATTCAAACACGAAAAAAGCCCAGGATCTGGCCAACAAGTTTGCGAAGAAGGCGAAAGTATAAGCCAGATGCGCGCATTTCCCAGACCTAACCCAGACCTAACCGGTGTTATCCTCTGAAATATTGATCGAAACCAGGTTTAATTGACTGCTTCGGTGTGTTACCACATTACTACGTGATTCAAACACGGAAAAATCCCAGGATCTGGCCAACAAGTATGCGATGAAGGGAAAATCATGAGCCAGATGCGGGCATAACCCAGACCTAACCCAGACCTAACCGGTGTTATCCTCTAAAATATTGATCGAAACCAGGTTTAATTGACTGCTTCAGTGTGGTACCACATTACTACGTGTTTCAAACACGGAAAATACCCAGGATCTGGCCAACAAGTTTGCGAAAAAGGCGAAAGTATAAGCCATATGCGCGCAAATCCCAGACCTAACCCAGACCTAACCGGTGTTATCCTCAAAAATATTGATCGAAACCAGGTTTTATTGACTGCTTCAGTTTGTTACCACATTACTACGTGATTCAAACACGGAAAATACCCAGGATCTGGCCAACAAGTTTGCGAAGAAGGCGAAAGTATAAGCCAGATGCGGGCATAACCCAGACCTAACCCAGACCTAACCGGTGTTATCCTCTAAAATATTGACCGAAACCAGGTTTAATTGACTGCTTCAGTTTGTTACCACATTACTACGTGATTCAAACACGAAAAAAAACCAGGATCTGGCCAACAAGTATGCGAAGAAGGCAAAATCATGAGCCAGATGCGGGCATATCCCGGACCTAACCCAGACCTAACCGGTGTTATCCTCTAAAATATTGATCGAAACCAGGTTTTATTGACTGCTTCAGTGTATTACCACATTACTACGTGATTCAAACACGGAAAAAACCCAGGATCCGGCCAGCAAGTTTGCGAAAAAGGCGAAAGTATAAGCCAGATGCGCGCAAATCCTAGACCTAACCCAGACCTAACCGGTGTTATCCTCTAAAATATTGATCGAAACCAGGTTTTATTGACTGCTTCAGTTTGTTACCACATTACTACGTGATTCAAACACGAAAAAACCCCAGGATCTGGCCAACAAGTATGCGAACAAGGCAAAATCATGAGCCAGATGCGGGCATAACCCAGACCTAACCCAGACCTAACCGGTGTTATCCTCTAAAATATTGATCGAAACCAGGTTCTATTGACTGCTTCAGTTTGTTACCACATTGCTACGTGATTCAACCACGAAAAAAACCCAGGATCTGGCCAACAAGTATGCGAAGAAGGCAAAATCATGAGCCAGATGCGGGCATAACCCAGACCTAACCCAGACCTAACCGGCGTTATCCTCTAAAATATTGATCGAAACCAGGTTTAATTGACTGCTTCAGTGTGTTACCACATTACTACGTGTTTCAAACACGGAAAATATCCGGGATCTGGCCAACAAGTTTGCGAAAAAGGCGAAAGTATAAGCCAGATGCGCGCAAATCCCAGACCTAACCCAGACCTAACCGGTGTTATCCTCTAAAATATTGATCGAAACCAGGATTAATTGACTGCTTCAGTGTGTTACCACATTACTACGTGATTCAAACACGAAAAAAGCCCAGGATCTGGCCAACAAGTTTGCGAAAAAGGCGAAAGTATAAGCCAGATGCGCGCAAATCCCAGACCTAACCCAGACCTAACCGGTGTTATCCTCTAAAATATTGATCGAAACCAGGTTTTATTGACTGCTTCAGTGTGTTACCACATTCCTACGTGATTCAAACACGGAAAGAACCCAGGATCTGGCCAACAAGTTTGCGAAAAAGGCGAAAGTATAAGCCAGATGCGCGCAAATCTCAGACCTAACCCAGACCTAACCGGTGTTATCCTCTAAAATATTGATCGAAACCAGGTTTAATTGACTGCTTCAGTGTGTTACCACATTACTACGTGATTCAAACACGAAAAACACCCAGGATCTGGCCAACAAGTATGCGAAGAAGGCAAAATCATGAGCCAGATGCGGGCATAACCCAGACCTCACCCAGACCTAACCGGTGTTATCCTCTAAAATATTGATCGAAACAAGGTTTAATTGACAGCTTCAGTGTGTTACCACATTACTACGTGATTCAAACACGAAAAAAACCCAGGATCTGGCCAACAAGTATGCGAAGAAGGCAAAATCATGAGCCAGATGCGGGCATATCCCGGACCTAACCCAGACCTAACCGGTGTTATCCTCTAAAATATTGATCGAAACCAGGTTTAATTGACTGCTTCAGTGTGTTACCACATTACTACGTGATTCAAACACGAAAAACACCCAGGATCTGGCCAACAAGTATGCGAAGAAGGCAAAATCATGAGCCAGATGCGGGCATAACCCAGACCTCACCCAGACCTAACCGGTGTTATCCTCTAAAATATTGATCGAAACAAGGTTTAATTGACAGCTTCAGTGTGTTACCACATTACTACGTGATTCAAACACGAAAAAAACCCAGGATCTGGCCAACAAGTATGCGAAGAAGGCAAAATCATGAGCCAGATGCGGGCATATCCCGGACCTAACCCAGACCTAACCGGTGTTATCCTCTAAAATATTGATCGAAACCAGGTTTAATTGACTGCTTCAGTTTGTTACCACATTACTACGTGATTCAAACACGAAAAAAACCCAGGATCTGGCCAACAAGTATGCGAAGAAGGCGAAAGTATAAGCCAGATGCGCGCATATCCCAGACCTAACCCAGACCTAACCGGTGTTATCCTCTGAAATATTGATCAAAACCAGGTTTAATTGACCGCTTCAGTGTGTTACCACATTACTACGTGTTCAAACACGGAAAATACCCAGGATCTGGCCAACTAGTTTGCGAAAAAGGCGAATGTATAAGCCATATGCGCGCAGTTCCCAGACCTAACCCAGACCTAACCGGTGTTATCCTCTAAAATATTGATCGAAACCAGGTTTTATTGACTGCTTCAGTTTGTTACCACATTACAACGTGATTCAAAGACGAACAAACCCCAGGATCTGGCCAACAAGTATGCGAAGAAGGCAAAATCATGAGCCAGATGCGGGCATAACCCAGACCTAACCCAGACCTAACCGGTGTTATCCTCTAAAATATTGATCGAAACCAGGTTTAATTGACTGCTTCAGTTTGTTACCACATTACTACGTGATTCAAACACGAAAAAGCCCCAGGATCTAGCCAACAAGTTTACGAAAAAGGCGAAAGTATAAGCCAGATGCGCGCATATCCCAGACCTAACCCAGACCTAACCGGTGTTATCCTCAGAAATATTGATCGAAACCAGGTTTAATTGACTGCTTCAGTGTGTTACCACATTACTACGTGTTTCAAACACGGAAAATATCCGGGATCTGGCCAACAAGTTTGCGAAAAAGGCGAAAGTATAAGCCAGATGCGCGCAAATCCCAGACCTAACCCAGACCTAACCGGTGTTATCCTCTAAAATATTGATCGAAACCAGGTTTTATTGACTGCTTCAGTTTGTTACCACATTACTACGTGATTCAAACACGGAAAAAACCCAGGATCCGGCCAACAAGTTTGCGAAAAAGGCGAAAGTATAAGCCAGATGCGCGCAAATCCTAGACCTAACCCAGACCTAACCGGTGTTATCCTCTAAAATATTGATCGAAACCAGGTTTTATTGACTGCTTCAGTGTATTACCACATTACTACGTGATTCAAACACGGAAAAAACCCAGGATCCGGCCAACAAGTTTGCGAAAAAGGCGAAAGTATAAGCCAGATGCGCGCAAATCCTAGACCTAACCCAGACCTAACCGGTGTTATCCTCTAAAATATTGGTCGAAACCAGGTTTTATTGACTGCTTCAGTTTGTTACCACATTACTACGTGATTCAAACACGAAAAAACCCCAGGATCTGGCCAACAAGTATGCGAACAATGCAAAATCATGAGCCAGATGCGGGCATATCCCGGACCTAACCCAGACCTAACCGGTGTTATCCTCTAAAATATTGATCGAAACCAGGTTTTATTGACTGCTTCAGTTTGTTACCACATTACTACGTGATTCAAACACGAAAAGAAACCAGGATCTGGCCAACAAGTATGCGAAGAAGGCAAAATCATGAGCCAGATGCGGGCATATCCCGGACCTAACCCAGACCTAACCGGTGTTATCCTCTAAAATATTGATCGAAACCAGGTTTTATTGACTGCTTCAGTGTATTACCACATTACTACGTGATTCAAACACGGAAAAAACCCAGGATCCGGCCAACAAGTTTGCGAAAAAGGCGAAAGTATAAGCCAGATGCGCGCAAATCCTAGACCTAACCCAGACCTAACCGGTGTTATCCTCTAAAATATTGATCGAAACCAGGTTTTATTGACTGCTTCAGTTTGTTACCACATTACTACGTGATTCAAACACGAAAAAACCCCAGGATCTGGCCAACAAGTATGCGAACAAGGCAAAATCATGAGCCAGATGCGGGCATAACCCAGACCTAACCCAGACCTAACCGGTGTTATCCTCCAAAATATTGTTCGAAACCAGGTTTTATTGACTGCTTCAGTGTATTACCACATTACTACGTGATTCAAACACGAAAAAAGCCCAGGATCTGGCCAACAAGTATGCGAAGAAGGCAAAATCATGAGCCAGATGCGGGCATAACCCAGACCTGACCCAGACCTAACCGGTGTTATCCTCTAAAATATTGATCGAAACCAGGTTTTATTGACTGCTTCAGTTTGTTACCACATCGCTACGTGATTCAAACACGAAAAAAACCCAGGATCTGGCCAACAAGTATGCGAAGAAGGCAAAATCATGAGCCAGATGCGGGCATAACCCAGACCTAACCCAGACCTAACCGGCGTTATCCTCTAAAATATTGATCGAAATCAGGTTTAATTGACTGCTTCAGTGTGGTATCACATAACTGCGTTATTCAAACCCGAAAAAAACCCAGGATCTGGCCAACAAGTTTGCGAAAAAGGCGAAAGTATAAGCCAGATGCGCGCAAATCTCAGACCTAACCCAGACCTAACCGGTGTTATCCTCTAAAATATTGATCGAAACCAGGTTTTATGGACTGCTTCAGTTTGTTACCACATTACTACGTGATTCAAACACGAAAAAACCCCAGGATCTGGCCATCAAGTATGCGAAGAAGGCAAAATCATGAGCCAGATGCGGGCATATCCCGGACCAATCCCAGACCTAACCGGTGTTATCCTCTAAAATATTGATCGAAACCAGGTTTAATTGACTGCTTCAGTGTGTTACCACATTACTACGTGATTCAAACACGAAAAAGCCCCAGGATCTGGCCAACAAGTATGCGAAGAAGGCAAAATCATGAGCTAGAAGCGGGCATAACCCAGACCTCACCCAGACCTAACCGGTGTTATCCTCTAAAATATTGATCGAAACCAGGTTTAATTGACAGCTTCAGTGTGTTACCACATTACTACGTGATTCAAACACGAAAAAAACCCAGGATCTGGCCAACAAGTATGCGAAGAAGGCAAAATCATGAGCCAGATGCGGGCATATCCCGGACCTAACCCAGACCTAACCGGTGTTATCCTCTAAAATATTGATCGAAACCAGGTTTAATTGACTGCTTCAGTTTGTTACCACATTACTACGTGTTTCAAACACGGAAAATATCCGGGATCTGGCCAACAAGTTTGCGAAAAGGGCGAAAGTATAAGCCAGATGCGCGCAAATCCCAGACCTAACCCAGACCTAACCGGTGTTATCCTCTAAAATATTGATCGAAACCAGGTTTTATTGACTGCTTCAGTGTGTTACCACATTACTACGTGATTCAAACTCGGAAAGAACCCAGGATCTGGCCAACAAGTTTGCGAAAAAGGCGAAAGTATAATCCAGATGCGCGCAAATCTCAGACCTAACCCAGACCTAACCGGTGTTATCCTCTAAAATATTGATCGAAACCAGGTTTTATTGACTGCTTCAGTTTGTTACCACATTACTACGTGATTCAAACACGAAAAACACCCAGGATCTGGCCAACATGTTTGCGAAAAAGGCGAAAGTATAAGCCAGATGCGCGCATATCCCAGACCTAACCCAGACCTAACCGGTGTTATCCTCTAAAATATTGATCGAAACCAGGTTTAATTGACTGCTTCAGTGTGTTACCACATTACTACGTGATTCAAACACGAAAAACACCCAGGATCTGGCCAACATGTTTGCGAAAAAGGCGAAAGTATAAGCCAGATGCGCGCATATCCCAGACCTAACCCAGACCTAACCGGTGTTATCCTCTGAAATATTGATCAAAACCAGGTTTAATTGACCGCTTCAGTGTGTTACCACATTACTACGTGATTCAAACACGAAAAAGCCCCAGGATCTGGCCAACAAGTACGCGAAGAGGGCAGAATCATGAGCCAGATGCGGGCATATCCCGGACCTATCCCAGACCTAACCGGTGTTATCCTCTAAAATATTGATCGAAACCAGGTTTAATTGACTGCTTCAGTGTGTTACCACATTACTACGTGATTCAAACACGAAAAACACCCAGGATCTGGCCAACATGTTTGCGAAAAAGGCGAAAGTATAAGCCAGATGCGCGCATATCCCAGACCTAACCCAGACCTAACCGGTGTTATCCTCTGAAATATTGATCAAAACCAGGTTTAATTGACCGCTTCAGTGTGTTACCACATTACTACGTGTTCAAACACGGAAAATACCCAGGATCTGGCCAACAAGTTTGCGAAAAAGGCGAAAGTATAAGCCATATGCGCGCAGTTCCCAGACCTAACCCAGACCTAACCGGTGTTATCCTCTAAAATATTGATCGAAACCAGGTTTTATTGACTGCTTCAGTTTGTTACCACATTACTACGTGAATCAAAGACGAACAAACCCTGGGAACAGATCCTGGGATCTGGCCAACAAGTATGCGAAGAAGGCAAAATCATGAGCCAGATGCGGGCATAACCCAGACCTAACCCAGACCTAACCGGTGTTATCCTCTAAAATATTGATCGAAACCAGGTTTAATTGACTGCTTCAGTTTGTTACCACATTACTACGTGATTCAAACACGAAAAAAAACCAGGATCTGGCCAACAAGTGTGCGAAGAAGGCAAAATCATGAGCCAGATGCGGGCATATCCCGGACCTAACCCAGACCTAACCGGTGTTATCCTCTAAAATATTGATCGAAACCAGGTTTTATTGACTGCTTCAGTGTATTACCACATTACTACGTGATTCAAACACGGAAAAAACCCAGGATCCGGCCAACAAGTTTGCGAAAAAGGCGAAAGTATAAGCCAGATGCGCGCAAATCCTAGACCTAACCCAGACCTAACCGGTGTTATCCTCTAAAATATTGATCGAAACCAGGTTTTATTGACTGCTTCAGTTTGTTACCACATTACTATGTGATTCAAACACGAAAAAACCCCAGGATCTGGCCTACAAGTATGCGAACAAGGCAAAATCATGAGCCAGATGCGGGCATAACCCAGACCTAACCCAGACCTAACCGGTGTTATCCTCCAAAATATTGATCGAAACCAGGTTTTATTGACTGCTTCAGTGTATTACCACATTACTACGTGATTCAAACACGAAAAAAGCCCAGGGTCTGGCCAACAAGTATGCGAAGAAGGCAAAATCATGAGCCAGATGCGGGCATAACCCAGACCTAACCCAGACCTAACCGGTGTTATCCTCTAAAATATTGATCGAAACCAGGTTCTATTGACTGCTTCAGTTTGTTACCACATTGCTACGTGATTCAAACACGAAAAAAACCCAGGATCTGGCCAACAAGTATGCGAAGAAGGCAAAATCATGAGCCAGATGCGGGCATAACCCAGACCTAACCCAGACCTAACCGGCGTTATCCTCTAAAATATTGATCGAAAACAGGTTTAATTGACTGCTTCAGTGTGTTACCACATTACTACGTGTTTCAAACACGGAAAATATCCGGGATCTGGCCAACAAGTTTGCGAAAAAGGCGAAAGTATAAGCCAGATGCGCGCAAATCCCAGACCTAACCCAGACCTAACCGGTGTTATCCTCTAAAATATTGATCGAAACCAGGATTAATTGACTGCTTCAGTGTGTTACCACATTACTACGTGATTCAAACACGGAAAAAGCCCAGGATCTGGCCAACAAGTTTGCGAAAAAGGCGAAAGTATAAGCCAGATGCGCGCAAATCCCAGACCTAACCCAGACCTAACCGGTGTTATCCTCTAAAATATTGATCGAAACCAGGTTTTATTGACTGCTTCAGTGTGTTACCACATTACTACGTGATTCAAACACGGAAAGAACCCAGGATCTGGCCAACAAGTTTGCGAAAAAGGCGAAAGTATAAGCCAGATGCGCGCAAATCTCAGACCTAACCCAGACCTAACCGGTGTTATCCTCTAAAATATTGATCGAAACCAGGTTTAATTGACTGCTTCAGTGTGTTACCACATTACTACGTGATTCAAACACGAAAAAGCCCCAGGATCTGGCCAACAAGTATGCGAAGAAGGCAGAATCATGAGCCAGATGCGGGCATATCCCGGACCTAACCCAGACCTAACCGGTGTTATCCTCTAAAATATTGATCGAAACCAGGTTTAATTGACTGCTTCAGTGTGTTACCACATTACTACGTGATTCAAACACGAAAAACACCCAGGATCTGGCCAACAAGTATGCGAAGAAGGCAAAATCATGAGCCAGATGCGGGCATAACCCAGACCTCACCCAGACCTAACCGGTGTTATCCTCTAAAATATTGATCGAAACCAGGTTTAATTGACAGCTTCAGTGTGTTACCACATTACTACGTGATTCAAACACGAAAAAAACCCAGGATCTGGCCAACAAGTATGCGAAGAAGGCAAAATCATGAGCCAGATGCGGGCATATCCCGGACCTAACCCAGACCTAACCGGTGTTATCCTCTAAAATATTGATCGAAACCAGGTTTAATTGACTGCTTCAGTTTGTTACCACATTACTACGTGATTCAAACACGAAAAAAACCCAGGATCTGGCCAACAAGTATGCGAAGAAGGCGAAAGTATAAGCCAGATGCGCGCATATCCCAGACCTAACCCAGACCTAACCGGTGTTATCCTCTGAAATAATGATCAAAACCAGGTTTAATTGACCGCTTCAGTGTGTTACCACATTACTACGTGTTCAAACACGGAAAATACCCAGGATCTGGCCAACAAGTTTGCGAAAAAGGCGAAAGTATAAGCCATATGCGCGCAGTTCCCAGACCTAACCCAGACCTAACCGGTGTTATCCTCTAAAATATTGATCGAAACCAGGTTTTATTGACTGCTTCAGTTTGTTACCACATTACTACGTGATTCAAAGACGAACAAACCCCAGGATCTGGCCAACAAGTATGCGAAGAAGGCAAAATCATGAGCCAGATGCGGGCATAACCCAGACCTAACCCAGACCTAACCGGTGTTATCCTCTAAAATATTGATCGAAACCAGGTTTAATTGACTGCTTCAGTTTGTTACCACATTACTACGTGATTCAAACACGAAAAAGCCCCAGGATCTAGCCAACAAGTTTACGAAAAAGGCGAAAGTATAAGCCAGATGCGCGCATATCCCAGACCTAACCCAGACCTAACCGGTGTTATCCTCAGAAATATTGATCGAAACCAGGTTTAATTGACTGCTTCAGTGTGTTACCACATTACTACGTGTTTCAAACACGGAAAATATCCGGGATCTGGCCAACAAGTTTGCGAAAAAGGCGAAAGTATAAGCCAGATGCGCGCAAATCCCAGACCTAACCCAGACCTAACCGGTGTTATCCTCTAAAATATTGATCGAAACCAGGTTTTATTGACTGCTTCAGTGTGTTACCACATTACTACGTGATTCAAACACGGAAAGAACCCAGGATCTGGCCAACAAGTTTGCGAAAAAGGCGAAAGTATAAGCCAGATGCGCGCAAATCTCAGACCTAACCCAGACCTAACCGGTGTTATCCTCTAAAATATTGATCGAAACCAGGTTTTATTGACTGCTTCAGTTTGTTACCACATTACTACGTGATTCAAACACGAAAAAACCCCAGGATCTGGCCAACAAGTATGCGAAGAAGGCAAAATCATGAGCCAGATGCGGGCATATCCCGGACCAATCCCAGACCTAACCGGTGTTATCCTCTAAAATATTGATCGAAACCAGGTTTAATTGACTGCTTCAGTGTGTTACCACATTACTACGTGATTCAAACACGAAAAAGCCCCAGGATCTGGCCAACAAGTATGCGAAGAAGGCAGAATCATGAGCCAGATGCGGGCATATCACGGACCTAACCCAGACCTAACCGGTGTTATCCTCTAATATATTGATCGAAACCAGGTTTAATTGACTGCTTCAGTGTGTTACCACATTACTACGTGATTCAAACACGAAAAACACCCAGGATCTGGCCAACAAGTTTGCGAAAAAGGCGAAAGTATAAGCCAGATGCGCGCATATCCCAGACCTAACCCAGACCTAACCGGTGTTATCCTCTGAAATATTGATCAAAACCAGGTTTAATTGACCGCTTCAGTGTGTTACCACATTACTACGTGTTCAAACACGGAAAATACCCAGGATCTGGCCAAGAAGTTTGCGAAAAAGGCGAAAGTATAAGCCATATGCGCGCAGTTCCCAGACCTAACCCAGACCTAACCGATGTTATCCTCTAAAATATTGATCGAAACCAGGTTTTATTGACTGCTTCAGTTTGTTACCACATTACTACGTGATTCAAAGACGAACAAACCCTGGGAACAGATACTGGGATCTGGCCAACAAGTATGCGAAGAAGGCAAAATCATGAGCCAGATGCGGGCATAACCCAGACCTAACCCAGACCTAACCGGTGTTATCCTCTAAAATATTGATCGAAACCAGGTTTAATTGACTGCTTCAGTTTGTTACCACATTACTACGTGATTCAAACACGAAAAAAAACCAGGATCTGGCCAACAAGTATGCGAAGAAGGCAAAATCATGAGCCAGATGCGGGCATATCCCGGACCTAACCCAGACCTAACCGGTGTTATCCTCTAAAATATTGATCGAAACCAGGTTTAATTGACTGCTTCAGTGTGTTACCACATTACTACGTGTTTCAAACACGGAAAATATCCGGGATCTCGCCAACAAGTTTGCGAAAAAGGCGCAAGTATAAGCCAGATGCGCGCAAATCCCAGACCTAACCCAGACCTAACCGGTGTTATCCTCTAAAATATTGATCGAAACCAGGTTTTATTGACTGCTTCAGTGTGTTACCACATTACTACGTGATTCAAACACGGAAAGAACCCAGGATCTGGCCAACAAGTTTGCGAAAAAGGCGAAAGTATAAGCCAGATGCGCGCAAATCTCAGACCTAACCCAGACCTAACCGGTGTTATCCTCTAAAATATTGATCGAAACCAGGTTTTATTGACTGCTTCAGTTTGTTACCACATTACTACGTGATTCAAACACGAAAAAACCCCAGGATCTGGCCAACAAGTATGCGAAGAAGGCAAAATCATGAGGCAGATGCGGGCATATCCCGGACCAATCCCAGACCTAACCGGTGTTATCCTCTAAAATATTGATCGAAACCAGGTTTAATTGACTGCTTCAGTGTGTTACCACATTACTACGTGATTCAAACACGAAAAACACCCAGGATCTGGCCAACAAGTATGCGAAGAAGGCAAAATCATGTGCCAGATGCGGGCATAAACCAGACCTCACCCAGACCTAACTGGTGTTATCCTCTAAAATATTGATCGAAACCAGGTTTAATTGACAGCTTCAGTGTGTTACCACATTACTACGTGATTCAAACACGAAAAAAACCCAGGATCTGGCCAACAAGTATGCGAAGAAGGCAAAATCATGAGCCAGATGCGGGCATATCCCGGACCTAACCCAGACCTAACCGGTGTTATCCTCTAAAATATTGATCGAAACCAGGTTTAATTGACTGCTTCAGTTTGTTACCACATTACTACGTGATTCAAACACGAAAAAAACCCAGGATCTGGCCAACAAGTATGCGAAGAAGGCGAAAGTATAAGCCAGATGCGCGCATATCCCAGACCTAACCCAGACCTAACCGGTGTTATCCTCTGAAATATTGATCGAAACCAGGTTTAATTGACTGCTTCAGTGTGTTACCACATTACTACGTGATTCAAACACGGAAAGAACCCAGGATCTGGCCAACAAGTTTGCGAAAAAGGCGAAAGTAAAAGCCAGATGCGCGCAAATCTCAGACCTAACCCAGACCTAACCGGTGTTATCCTCTAAAATATTGATCGAAACCAGGTTTTATTGACTGCTTCAGTTTGTTACCACATTACTACGTGATTCAAACACGAAAAAACCCCAGGATCTGGCCAACAAGTATGCGAAGAAGGCAAAATCATGAGCCAGATGCGGGCATATCCCGGACCAATCCCAGACCTAACCGGTGTTATCCTCTAAAATATTGATCGAAACCAGGTTTAATTGACTGCTTCAGTGTGTTACCACATTACTACGTGATTCAAACACGAAAAAACCCCAGGATCTGGCCAACAAGTATGCGAAGAAGGCAGAATCATGAGCCAGATGCGGGCATATCCCGGACCTAACCCAGACCTAACCGGTGTTATCCTCTAAAATATTGATCGAAACCAGGTTTAATTGACTGCTTCAGTGTGTTACCACATTACTACGTGATTCAAACACGAAAAACACCCAGGATCTGGCCAACAAGTTTGCGAAAAAGGCGCAAGTATAAGCCAGATGCGCGCAAATCCCAGACCTAACCCAGACCTAACCGGTGTTATCCTCTAAAATATTGATCGAAACCAGGTTTTATTGACTGCTTCAGTGTGTTACCACATTACTACGTGATTCAAACACGGAAAGAACCCAGGATCTGGCCAACAAGTTTGCGAAAAAGGCGAAAGTATAAGCCAGATGCGCGCAAATCTCAGACCTAACCCAGACCTAACCGGTGTTATCCTCTAAAATATTGATCGAAACCAGGTTTTATTGACTGCTTCAGTTTGTTACCACATTATTACGTGATTCTAAAAGGAAAATCCCCAGGATCTGGCCAACAAGTATGCGAAGAAGGCAAAATCATGAGCCAGATGCGGGCATATCCCGGACCAATCCCAGACCTAACCGGTGTTATCCTCTAAAATATTGATCGAAACCAGGTTTAATTGACTGCTTCAGTGTGTTACCACATTACTACGTGATTCAAACACGAAAAAACCCCAGGATCTGGCCAACAAGTATGCGAAGAAGGCAGAATCATGAGCCAGATGCGGGCATATCCCGGACCTAACCCAGACCTAACCGGTGTTATCCTCTAAAATATTGATCGAAACCAGGTTTAATTGACTGCTTCAGTGTGTTACCACATTACTACGTGATTCAAACACGAAAAACACCCAGGATCTGGCCAACAAGTTTGCGAAAAAGGCGCAAGTATAAGCCAGATGCGCGCAAATCCCAGACCTAACCCAGACCTAACCGGTGTTATCCTCTAAAATATTGATCGAAACCAGGTTTTATTGACTGCTTCAGTGTGTTACCACATTACTACGTGATTCAAACACGGAAAGAACCCAGGATCTGGCCAACAAGTTTGCGAAAAAGGCGAAAGTATAAGCCAGATGCGCGCAAATCTCAGACCTAACCCAGACCTAACCGGTGTTATCCTCTAAAATATTGATCGAAACCAGGTTTTATTGACTGCTTCAGTTTGTTACCACATTACTACGTGATTCAAACACGAAAAAACCCCAGGATCTGGCCAAAAAGTATGCGAAGAAGGCAAAATCATCAGCCAGATGCGGGCATATCCCGGACCAATCCCAGACCTAACCGGTGTTATCCTCTAAAATATTGATCGAAACCAGGTTTAATTGACTGCTTCAGTGTGTTACCACATTACTACGTGATTCAAACACGAAAAACACCCAGGATCTGGCCAACAAGTATGCGAAGAAGGCAAAATCATGTGCCAGATGCGGGCATAACCCAGACCTCACCCAGACCTAACTGGTGTTATCCTCTAAAATATTGATCGAAACCAGGTTTAATTGACAGCTTCAGTGTGTTACCACATTACTACGTGATTCAAACACGAAAAAAACCCAGGATCTGGCCAACAAGTATGCGAAGAAGGCAAAATCATGAGCCAGATGCGGGCATATCCCGGACCTAACCCAGACCTAACCGGTGTTATCCTCTAAAATATTGATCGAAACCAGGTTTAATTGACTGCTTCAGTGTGTTACCACATTACTACGTGATTCAAACACGGAAAGAACCCAGGATCTGGCCAACAAGTTTGCGAAAAAGGCGAAAGTATAAGCCAGATGCGCGCAAATCTCAGACCTAACCCAGACCTAACCGGTGTTATCCTCTAAAATATTGATCGAAACCAGGTTTTATTGACTGCTTCAGTTTGTTACCACATTACTACGTGATTCAAACACGAAAAAACCCCAGGATCTGGCCAACAAGTATGCGAAGAAGGCAAAATCATGAGCCAGATGCGGGCATATCCCGGACCAATCCCAGACCTAACCGGTGTTATCCTCTAAAATATTGATCGAAACCAGGTTTAATTGACTGCTTCAGTGTGTTACCACATTACTACGTGATTCAAACACGAAAAAACCCCAGGATCTGGCCAACAAGTATGCGAAGAAGGCAGAATCATGAGCCAGATGCGGGCATATCCCGGACCTAACCCAGACCTAACCGGTGTTATCCTCTAAAATATTGATCGAAACCAGGTTTAATTGACTGCTTCAGTGTGTTACCACATTACTACGTGATTCAAACACGAAAAACACCCAGGATCTGGCCAACAAGTTTGCGAAAAAGGCGAAAGTATAAGCCAGATGCGCGCATATCCCAGACCTAACCCAGACCTAACCGGTGTTATCCTCTGAAATATTGATCAAAACCAGGTTTAATTGACAGCTTCAGTGTGTTACCACATTACTACGTGTTCAAACACGGAAAATACCCAGGATCTGGCCAACAAGTTTGCGAAAAAGGCGAAAGTATAAGCCATATGCGCGCAGTTCCCAGACCTAACCCAGACCTAACCGGTGTTATCCTCTAAAATATTGATCGAAACCAGGTTTTATTGACTGCTTCAGTTTGTTACCACATTACTACGTGATTCAAAGACGAACAAACCCTGGGAACAGATCCTGGGATCTGGCCAACCAGTATGCGAAGAAGGCAAAATCATGAGCCAGATGCGGGCATAACCCAGACCTAACCCAGACCTAACCGGTGTTATCCTCTAAAATATTGATCGAAACCAGGTTTAATTGACTGCTTCAGTTTGTTACCACATTACTACGTGATTCAAACACGAAAAAAAACCAGGATCTGGCCAACAAGTATGCGAAGAAGGCAAAATCATGAGCCAGATGCGGGCATATCCCGGACCTAACCCAGACCTAACCGGTGTTATCCTCTAAAATATTGATCGAAACCATGTTTTATTGACTGCTTCAGTGTATTACCACATTACTACGTGATTCAAACACGGAAAAAACCCAGGATCCGGCCAACAAGTTTGCGAAAAAGGCGAAAGTATAAGCCAGATGCGCGCAAATCCTAGACCTAACCCAGACCTAACCGGTGTTATCCTCTTAAATATTGATCGAAATCAGGTTTAATTGACTGCTTCAGTGTGGTATCACATAACTGCGTTATTCAAACCCGAAAAAAACCCAGGATCTAGCCAACAAGTTTACGAAAAAGGCGAAAGTATAAGCCAGATGCGCGCATATCCCAGACCTAACCCAGACCTAACCGGTGTTATCCTCTGAAATATTGATCGAAACCAGGTTTAATTGACTGCTTCAGTGTGTTACCACATTACTACGTGTTTCAAACACGGAAAATATCCGGGATCTGGCCAACAAGTTTGCGAAAAAGGCGAAAGTATAAGCCAGATGCGCGCAAATCCCAGACCTAACCCAGACCTAACCGGTGTTATCCTCTAAAATATTGATCGAAACCAGGTTTTATTGACTGCTTCAGTTTGTTACCACATTACTACGTGATTCAAACACGAAAAAACCCCAGGACCTGGCCAACAAGTATGCGAAGAAGGCAAAATCATGAGCCAGATGCGGGCATATCCCGGACCAATCCCAGACCTAACCGGTGTTATCCTCTAAAATATTGATCGAAACCAGGTTTAATTGACTGCTTCAGTGTGTTACCACATTACTACGTGATTCAAACACGAAAAACACCCAGGATCTGGCCAACAAGTATGCGAAGAAGGCAAAATCATGAGCCAGATGCGGGCATAACCCAGACCTCACCCAGACCTAACCGGTGTTATCCTCTAAAATATTGATCGAAACCAGGATTAATTGACAGCTTCAGTGTGTTACCACATTACTACGTGAACAAACACGAAAAAAACCCAGGATCTGGCCAACAAGTATGCGAAGAAGGCAAAATCATGAGCCAGATGCGGGCATATCCCGGACCTAACCCAGACCTAACCGGTGTTATCCTCTAAAATATTGATCGAAACCAGGTTTAATTGACTGCTTCAGTTTGTTACCACATTACTACGTGATTCAAACACGAAAAAAACCCAGGATCTGGCCAACAAGTATGCGAAGAAGGCGAAAGTATAAGCCAGATGCGCGCATATCCCAGACCTAACCCAGACCTAACCGGTGTTATCCTCTGAAATATTGATCAAAACCAGGTTTAATTGACCGCTTCAGTGTGTTACCACATTACTACGTGTTCAAACACGGAAAATACCCAGGATCTGGCCAAGAAGTTTGCGAAAAAGGCGAAAGTATAAGCAATATGCGCGCAGTTCCCAGACCTAACCCAGACCTAACCGGTGTTATCCTCTAAAATATTGATCGAAACCAGGTTTTATTGACTGCTTCAGTTTGTTACCACATTACTACGTGATTCAAAGACGAACAAACCCCAGGATCTGGCCAACAAGTATGCGAAGAAGGCAAAATCATGAGCCAGATGCGGGCATAACCCAGACCTAACCCAGACCTAACCGGTGTTATCCTCTAAAATATTGATCGAAACCAGGTTTAATTGACTGCTTCAGTTTGTTACCACATTACTACGTGATTCAAACACGAAAAAGCCCCAGGATCTAGCCAACAAGTTTACGAAAAAGGCGAAAGTATAAGCCAGATGCGCGCATATCCCAGACCTAACCCAGACCTAACCGGTGTTATCTTCTGAAATATTGATCGAAACCAGGTTTAATTGACTGCTTCAGTGTGTTACCACATTACTACGTGTTTCAAACACGGAAAATATCCGGGATCTGGCCAACTAGTTTGCGAAAAAGGCGAAAGTATAAGCCAGATGCGCGCAAATCCCAGACCTAACCCAGACCTAACCGGTGTTATCCTCTAAAATATTGATCGAAACCAGGTTTTATTGACTGCTTCAGTGTGTTACCACATTACTACGTGATTCAAACACGGAAAGAACCCAGGATCTGGCCAACAAGTTTGCGAAAAAGGCGAAAGTATAAGCCAGATGCGCGCAAATCTCAGACCTAACCCAGACCTAACCGGTGTTATCCTCTAAAATATTGATCGAAACCAGGTTTTATTGACTGCTTCAGTTTGTTACCACATTACTACGTGATTCAAACACGAAAAAACCCCAGGATCTGGCCAACAAGTATGCGAAGAAGGCAAAATCATGAGCCAGATGCGGGCATATCCCGGACCAATCCCAGACCTAACCGGTGTTATCCTCTAAAATATTGATCGAAACCAGGTTTAATTGACTGCTTCAGTGTGTTACCACATTACTACGTGATTCAAACACGAAAAAGCCCCAGGATCTGGCCAACAAGTATGCGAAAAAGGCGAAAGTATAAGCCATATGCGCGCAGTTCCCAGACCTAACCCAGACCTAACCGGTGTTATCCTCTAAAATATTGATCGAAACCAGGTTTAATTGACTGCTTCAGTTTGTTACCACATTACTACGTGATTCAAACACGAAAAAAAACCAGGATCTGGCCAACAAGTATGCGAAGAAGGCAAAATCATGAGCCAGATGCGGGCATATCCCGGACCTAACCCAGACCTAACCGGTGTTATCCTCTAAAATATTGATCGAAACCAGGTTTTATTGACTGCTTCAGTGTATTACCACGTTACTACGTGATTCAAACACGGAAAAAACCCAGGATCCGGCCAACAAGTTTGCGAAAAAGGCGAAAGTATAAGCCAGATGCGCGCAAATCCTAGACCTAACCCAGACCTAACCGGTGTTATCCTCTAAAATATTGATCGAAACCAGGTTTTATTGACTGCTTCAGTTTGTTACCACATTACTACGTGATTCAAACACGAAAAAACCCCAGGATCTGGCCAACAAGTATGCGAACAAGGCAAAATCATGAGCCAGATGCGGGCATAACCCAGACCTAACCCAGACCTAACCGGTGTTATCCTCCAAAATATTGATCGAAACCAGGTTTTATTGACTGCTTCAGTGTATTACCACATTACTACGTGATTCAAACACGAAAAAAGCCCAGGATCTGGCCAACAAGTATGCGAAGAAGGCAAAATCATGAGCCAGATGCGGGCATAACCCAGACCTAACCCAGACCTAACCGGTGTTATCCTCTAAAATATTGATCGAAACCAGGTTTTATTGACTGCTTCAGTTTGTTACCACATTGCTACGTGATTCAAACACGAAAAAAACCCAGGATCTGGCCAACAAGTATGCGAAGAAGGCAAAATCATGAGCCAGATGCGGGCCTAACCCAGACCTAACCCAGACCTAACCGGTGTTATCCTCTAAAATATTGATCGAAACCAGGTTTAATTGACTGCTTCAGTTTGTTACCACATTACTACGTGATTCAAACACGAAAAAGCCCCAGGATCTAGCGAACAAGTTTACGAAAAAGGCGAAAGTATAAGCCAGATGCGCGCATATCCCAGACCTAACCCAGACCTAACCGGTGTTATCCTCTGAAATATTGATCGAAACCTGGTTTAATTGACTGCTTCAGTGTGTTACCACATTACTACGTGTTTCAAACACGGAAAATATCCGGGATCTGGCCAACAAGTTTGCGAAAAAGGCGAAAGTATAAGCCAGATGCGCGCAAGTCCCAGACCTAACCCAGACCTAACCGGTGTTATCCTCTAAAATATTGATCGAAACCAGGTTTTATTGACTGCTTCAGTGTGTTACCACATTACTACGTGATTCAAACACGGAAAGAACCCAGGATCTGGCCAACAAGTTTGCGAAAAAGGCGAAAGTATAAGCCAGATGCGCGCAAATCGCAGACCTAACCCAGACCTAACCGGTGTTATCCTCTAAAATATTGATCGAAACCAGGTTTTATTGACTGCTTCAGTTTGTTACCACATTACTACGTGATTCAAACACGAAAAAACCCCACGATCTGGCCAACAAGTATGCGAAGAAGGCAAAATCATGAGCCAGATGCGGGCATATCCCGGACCAATCCCAGTCCTAACCGGTGTTATCCTCTAAAATATTGATCGAAACCAGGTTTAATTGACTGCTACAGTGTGTTACCACATTACTACGTGTTTCAAACACGAAAAAGCCCCAGGATCTGGCCAACAAGTATGCGAAGAAGGCAGAATCATGAGCCAGATGCGGGCATATCTCGGACCTAACCCAGACCTACCCGGTGTTATCCTCTAAAATATTGATCGAAACCAGGTTTAATTGACTGCTTCAGTTTGTTACCACATTACTACGTGATTCAAACACGAAAAAAACCCAGGATCTGGCCAACAAGTATGCGAAGAAGGCGAAAGTATAAGCCAGATGCGCGCATATCCCAGACCTAACCCAGACCTAACCGGTGTTATCCTCTAAAATATTGATCGAAACCAGGTTTAATTGACAGCTTCAGTGTGTTACCACATTACTACGTGATTCAAACACGAAAAAAACCCAGGATCTGGCCAACAAGTATGCGAAGAAGGCAAAATCATGAGCCAGATGCGGGCATATCCCGGATCTAACCCAGACCTAACCGGTGTTATCCTCTAAAATATTGATCGAAACCAGGTTTAATTGACTGCTTCAGTTTGTTACCACATTACTACGTGATTCAAACACGAAAAAAACCCAGGATCTGGCCAACAAGTATGCGAAGAAGGCGAAAGTATAAGCCAGATGCGCGCATATCCCAGACCTAACCCAGACCTAACCGGTGTTATCCTCTGAAATATTGATCAAAACCAGGTTTAATTGACCGCTTCAGTGTGTTACCACATTACTACGTGTTCAAACACGGAAAATACCCAGGATCTGGCCAACAAGTTTGCGAAAAAGGCGAAAGTATAAGCCATATGCGCGCAGTTCCCAGACCTAACCCAGACCTTACCGGTGTTATCCTCTAAAATATTGATCGAAACCAGGTTTTATTGACTGCTTCAGTTTGTTACCACATTACTACGTGATTCAAAGAGGAACAAACCCCAGGATCTGGCCAACAAGTATGCGAAGAAGGCAAAATCATGAGCCAGATGCGGGCATAACCCAGACCTAACCCAGACCTAACCGGTGTTATCCTCTAAAATATTGATCGAAACCAGGTTTAATTGACTGCTTCAGTTTGTTACCACATTACTACGTGATTCAAACACGAAAAAGCCCCAGGATCTAGCCAACAAGTTTACGAAAATGGCGAAAGTATAAGCCAGATGCGCGCATATCCCAGACCTAACCCAGACCTAGCCGGTGTTATCCTCTGAAATATTGATCGAAACCAGGTTTAATTGACTGCTTCAGTGTGTTACCACATTACTACGTGTTTCAAACACGGAAAATATCCGGGATCTGGCCAACAAGTTTGCGAAAAAGGCGAAAGTATAAGCCAGATGCGCGCAAATCCCAGACCTAACCCAGACATAACCGGTGTTATCCTCTAAAATATTGATCGAAACCAGGTTTAATTGACTGCTTCAGTGTGTTACCACATTACTACGTGATTCAAACACGGAAAGAACCCAGGATCTGGCCAACAAGTTTGCGAAAAAGGCGAAAGTATAAGCCAGATGCGCGCAAATCTCAGACCTAACACAGACCTAACCGGTGTTATCCTCTAAAATATTGATCGAAACCAGGTTTTATTGACTGCTTCAGTTTGTTACCACATTACTACGTGATTCAAACACGAAAAAACCCCAGGATCTGGCCAACAAGTATGCGAAGAAGGCAAAATCATGAGCCAGATGCGGGCATATCCCGGACCAATCCCAGACCTAACCGGTGTTATCCTCTAAAATATTGATCGAAACCAGGTTTAATTGACTGCTTCAGTATGTTACCACATTACTACGTGATTCAAACACGGAAAGAACCCATGATCTGGCCAACAAGTTTGCGAAAAAGGCGAAAGTATAAGCCATATGCGCGCAGTTCCCAGACCTAACCCAGACCTAACCGGTGTAATCCTCTAAAATATTGATCGAAACCAGGTTTAATTGACTGCTTCAGTTTGTTACCACATTACTACGTGATTCAAACACGAAAAAAAACCAGGATCTGGCCAACAAGTATGCGAAGAAGGCAAAATCATGAGCCAGATGCGGGCATATCCCGGACCTAACCCAGACCTAACCGGTGTTATCCTCTAAAATATTGATCGAAACCAGGTTTTATTGACTGCTTCAGTGTATTACCACATTACTACGTGATTCAAACACGGAAAAAACCCAGGATCCGGCCAACAAGTTTGCGAAAAAGGCGAATGTATAAGCCAGATGCGCGCAAATCCTAGACCTAACCCAGACCTAACCGGTGTTATCCTCTAAAATATTGATCGAAACTAGGTTTTATTGACTGCTTCAGTTTGTTACCATATTACTACGTGATTCAAACACGAAAAAACCCCAGGATCTGGCCAACAAGTATGCGAAGAAGGCAAAATCATGAGCCAGATGCGGGCATATCCCGGACCTAACCCAGACCTATCCGGTGTTATCCTCTAAAATATTGATCAAAACCAGGTTTAATTGACTGCTTCAGTTTGTTACCACATTACTACGTGATTCAAACACGAAAAAAACCCAGGATCCGGCCAACAAGTTTGCGAAAAAGGCGAATGTATAAGCCAGATGCGCGCAAATCCTAGACCTAACCCAGACCTAACCGGTGTTATCCTCTGAAATATTGATCGAAACCAGGTTTAATTGACTGCTTCAGTGTGTTACCACATTACTACGTGTTTCAAACACGGAAAATATCCGTGATCTGGCCAACAAGTTTGCGAAAAAGGCGAAAGTATAAGCCAGATGCGCGCAAATCCCAGACCTAACCCAGACCTAACCGGTGTTATCCTCTAAAATATTGATCGAAACCAGGTTTTATTGACTGCTTCAGTGTGTTACCACATTACTACGTGATTCAAACACGGAAAGAACCCAGGATCTGGCCAACAAGTTTGCGAAAAAGGCGAAAGTATAAGCCAGATGCGCGCAAATCTCAGACCTAACCCAGACCTAACCGGTGTTATCCTCTAAAATATTGATCGAAACCAGGTTTTATTGACTGCTTCAGTTTGTTACCACATTACTACGTGATTCAAACACGAAAAAACCCCAGGATCTGGCCAACAAGTATGCAAAGAAGGCAAAATCATGAGCCAGATGCGGGCATATCCCGGACCAATCCCAGACCTAACCGGTGTTATCCTCTAAAATATTGATCGAAACCAGGTTTAATTGACTGCTTCAGTTTGTTACCACATTACTACGTGATTCAAACACGAAAAAAAACCAGGATCTGGCCAACAAGTATGCGAAGAAGGCAAAATCATGAGCCAGATGCGGGCATATCCCGGACCTAACCCAGACCTAACCGGTGTTATCCTCTAAAATATTGATCGAAACCAGGTTTTATTGACTGCTTCAGTGTATTACCACATTACTACGTGATTCAAACACGGAAAAAACCCAGGATCCGGCCAACAAGTTTGCGAAAAAGGCGAATGTATAAGCCAGATGCGCGCAAATCCTAGACCTAACCCAGACCTAACCGGTGTTATCCTCTAAAATATTGATCGAAACTAGGTTTTATTGACTGCTTCAGTTTGTTACCATATTACTACGTGATTCAAACACGAAAAAACCCCAGGATCTGGCCAACAAGTATGCGAAGAAGGCAAAATCATGAGCCAGATGCGGGCATATCCCGGACCTAACCCAGACCTATCCGGTGTTATCCTCTAAAATATTGATCAAAACCAGGTTTAATTGACTGCTTCAGTTTGTTACCACATTACTACGTGATTCAAACACGAAAAAAACCCAGGATCCGGCCAACAAGTTTGCGAAAAAGGCGAATGTATAAGCCAGATGCGCGCAAATCCTAGACCTAACCCAGACCTAACCGGTGTTATCCTCTGAAATATTGATCGAAACCAGGTTTAATTGACTGCTTCAGTGTGTTACCACATTACTACGTGTTTCAAACACGGAAAATATCCGTGATCTGGCCAACAAGTTTGCGAAAAAGGCGAAAGTATAAGCCAGATGCGCGCAAATCCCAGACCTAACCCAGACCTAACCGGTGTTATCCTCTAAAATATTGATCGAAACCAGGTTTTATTGACTGCTTCAGTGTGTTACCACATTACTACGTGATTCAAACACGGAAAGAACCCAGGATCTGGCCAACAAGTTTGCGAAAAAGGCGAAAGTATAAGCCAGATGCGCGCAAATCTCAGACCTAACCCAGACCTAACCGGTGTTATCCTCTAAAATATTGATCGAAACCAGGTTTTATTGACTGCTTCAGTTTGTTACCACATTACTACGTGATTCAAACACGAAAAAACCCCAGGATCTGGCCAACAAGTATGCAAAGAAGGCAAAATCATGAGCCAGATGCGGGCATATCCCGGACCAATCCCAGACCTAACCGGTGTTATCCTCTAAAATATTGATCGAAACCAGGTTTAATTGACAGCTTCAGTGTGTTACCACATTACTACGTGATTCAAACACGAAAAAAACCCAGGATCTGGCCAACAAGTATGCGAAGAAGGCAAAATCATGAGCCAGATGCGGGCATATCCCGGACCTAACCCAGACCTAACCGGTGTTATCCTCTAAAATATTGATCGAAACCAGGTTTAATTGACTGCTTCAGTGTGTTACCACATTACTACGTGATTCAAACACGAAAAACACCCAGGATCTGGCCAACAAGTATGCGAAGAAGGCAAAATCATGAGCCAGATGCGGGCATAACCCAGACCTCACCCAGACCTAACCGGTGTTATCCTCTAAAATATTGATCGAAACCAGGTTTAATTGACTGCTTCAGTGTGTTACCACATTACTACGTGATTCAAACACGAAAAAGCCCCAGGATCTGGCCAACAAGTATGCGAAGAAGGCAGAATCATGAGCCAGATGCGGGCATATCCCGGACCTAACCCAGACCTAACCGGTGTTATCCTCTAAAATATTGATCGAAACCAGGTTTAATTGACTGCTTCAGTGT
This sequence comes from Colletes latitarsis, assembly GCF_051014445.1. Taxonomy (NCBI): domain Eukaryota; kingdom Metazoa; phylum Arthropoda; class Insecta; order Hymenoptera; family Colletidae; genus Colletes; species Colletes latitarsis. The sequence continues at coordinate 560,223 of NW_027488381.1, read as the reverse complement.
GTTACCACATTACTACGTGATTCAAACACGAAAAACACCCAGGATCTGGCCAACAAGTTTGCGAAAAAGGCGAAAGTATAAGCCAGATGCGCGCATATCCCAGACCTAACCCAGACCTAACCGGTGTTATCCTCTGAAATATTGATCAAAACCAGGTTTAATTGACCGCTTCAGTGTGTTACCACATTACTACGTGTTCAAACACGGAAAATACCCAGGATCTGGCCAACAAGATTGCGAAAAAGGCGAAAGTATAAGCCATATGCGCGCAGTTCCCGGACCTAACCCAGACCTAACCGGTGTTATCCTCTAAAATATTGATCGAAACCAGGTTTTATTGACTGCTTCAGTTTGTTACCACATTACTACGTGATTCAAAGACGAACAAACCCTGGGAACAGATCCTGGGATCTGGCCAACAAGTATGCGAAGAAGGCAAAATCATGAGCCAGATGCGGGCATAACCCAGACCTAACCCAGACCTAACCGGTGTTATCCTCTAAAATATTGATCGAAACCAGGTTTAATTGACTGCTTCAGTTTGTTACCACATTACTACGTGATCCAAACACGAAAAAAGACCAGGATCTGGCCAACAAGTATGCGAAGAAGGCAAAATCATGAGCCAGTTGCGGGCATATCCCGGACCTAACCCAGACCTAACCGGTGTTATCCTCTAAAATATTGATCGAAACCAGGTTTTATTGACTGCTTCAGTTTGTTACCACATTGCTACGTGATTCAAACACGAAAAAAGCCCAGGATCTGGCCAACAAGTATGCGAAGAAGGCAAAATCATGAGCCAGATGCGGGCATAACCCAGACCTAACCCAGACCTAACCGGTGTTATCCTCTAAAATATTGATCGAAACCAGGTTTTATTGACTGCTTCAGTTTGTTACCACATTGCTACGTGATTCAAACACGAAAAAACCCCAGGATCTGGCCAACAAGTATGCGAAGAAGGCAAAATCATGAGCCAGATGCGGGCATATCCCGGACCAATCCCAGACCTAACCGGTGTTATCCTCTAAAATATTGATCGAAACCAGGTTTTATTGACTGCTTCAGTTTGTTACCACATTACTACGTGATTCAAACACGAAAAAACCCCAGGATCTGGCCAACAAGTATGCGAAGAAGGCAAAATCATGAGCCAGATGCGGGCATATCCCGGACCAATCCCAGACCTAACCGGTGTTATCCTCTAAAATATTGATCGAAACCAGGTTTAATTGACTGCTTCAGTGTGTTACCACATTACTACGTGATTCAAACACGAAAAAACCCCAGGATCTGGCCAACAAGTATGCGAAGAAGGCAAAATCATGAGCCAGATGCGGGCATATCCCGGACCTAACCCAGACCTAACCGGTGTTATCCTCTAAAATATTGAGCGAAACCAGGTTTTATTGACTGCTTCAGTGTGTTACCACATTACTACGTGATTCAAACACGGAAAAAACCCAGGATCCGGCCAACAAGTTTGCGAAAAAGGCGAATGTATAAGCCAGATGCGCGCAAATCCTAGACCTAACCCAGACCTAACCGGTGTTATCCTCTAAAATATTGATCGAAACCAGGTTTTATTGACTGCTTCAGTTTGTTACCACATTACTACGTGATTCAAACACGAAAAAACCCCAGGATCTGGCCAACAAGTATGCGAAGAAGGCATAATCATGAGCCAGATGCGGGCATATCCCGGACCTAACCCAGACCTAACCGGTGTTATCCTCTAAAATATTGATCGAAACCAGGTTTAATTGACTGCTTCAGTTTGTTACCACATTACTACGTGATTCAAACACGAAAAAAACCCAGGATCCGGCCAACAAGTTTGCGAAAAAGGCGAATGTATAAGCCAGATGCGCGCAAATCCTAGACCTAACCCAGACCTAACCGGTGTTATCCTCTGAAATATTGATCGAAACCAGGTTTAATTGACTGCTTCAGTGTGTTACCACATTACTACGTGTTTCAAACACGGAAAATATCCGTGATCTGGCCAACAAGTTTGCGAAAAAGGCGAAAGTATAAGCCAGATGCGCGCAAATCCCAGACCTAACCCAGACCTAACCGGTGTTATCCTCTAAAATATTGATCGAAACCAGGTTTTATTGACTGCTTCAGTGTGTTACCACATTACTACGTGATTCAAACACGGAAAGAACCCAGGATCTGGCCAACAATTTTGCGAAAAAGGCGAAAGTATAAGCCAGATGCGCGCAAATCTCAGACCTAACCCAGACCTAACCGGTGTTATCCTCTAAAATATTGATCGAAACCAGGTTTTATTGACTGCTTCAGTTTGTTACCACATTACTACGTGATTCAAACACGAAAAAACCCCAGGATCTGGCCAACAAGTATGCAAAGAAGGCAAAATCATGAGCCAGATGCGGGCATATCCCGGACCAATCCCAGACCTAACCGGTGTTATCCTCTAAAATATTGATCGAAACCAGGTTTAATTGACTGCTTCAGTGTGTTACCACATTACTACGTGATTCAAACACGGAAAGAACCCAGGATCTGGCCAACAAGTTTGCGAAAAAGGCGAAAGTATAAGCCAGATGCGCGCAAATCTCAGACCTAACCCAGACCTAACCGGTGTTATCCTCTAAAATATTGATCGAAACCAGGTTTTATTGACTGCTTCAGTTTGTTACCACATTACTACGTGATTCAAACACGAAAAAACCCCAGGTTCTGGCCAACAAGTATGCGAAGAAGGCAAAATCATGAGCCAGATGCGGGCATATCCCGGACCAATCCCAGACCTAACCGGTGTTATCCTCTAAAATATTGATCGAAACCAGGTTTAATTGACTGCTTCAGTGTGTTACCACATTACTACGTGATTCAAACACGAAAAAGCCCCAGGATCTGGCCAACAAGTATGCGAAGAAGGCAGAATCATGAGCCAGATGCGGGCATATCCCGGACCTAACCCAGACCTAACCGGTGTTATCCTCTAAAATATTGATCGAAACCAGGTTTAATTGACTGCTTCAGTTTGTTACCACATTACTACGTGATTCAAACACGAAAAAAACCCAGGATCTGGCCAACAAGTATGCGAAGAAGGCGAAAGTATAAGCCAGATGCGCGCATATCCCAGACCTAACCCAGACCTAACCGGTGTTATCCTCTGAAATATTGATCAAAACCAGGTTTAATTGACCCCTTCAGTGTGTTACCACATTACTACGTGTTCAAACACGGAAAATACCCAGGATCTGGCCAACAAGTTTGCGAAAAAGGCGAAAGTATAAGCCATATGCGCGCAGTTCCCAGACCAATCCCAGACCTAACCGGCGTTATTCTCTAAAATATTGATCGAAATCAGGTTTAATTGACTGCTTCAGTGTGGTACCACATTACTGCGTTATTCAATCCCCAAAAAAACCCAGGATCTAGCCAACAAGTTTACGAAAAAGGCGAAAGTATAAGCCAGATGCGCGCATATTCCAGACCTAACCCAGACCTAACCGGTGTTATCCTGTGAAATATTGATCGAAACCAGGTTTAATTGACTGCTTCAGTGTGTTACCACATTACTACGTGATTCAAACACGAAAAACACCCAGGATCTGGCCAACAAGTTTGCGAAAAAGGCGAAAGTATAAGCCAGATGCGCGCATATCCCAGACCTAACCCAGACCTAACCGGTGTTATCCTCTGAAATATTGATCAAAACCAGGTTTAATTGACCGCTTCAGTGTGTTACCACATTACTACGTGTTCAAACACGGAAAATACCCAGGATCTGGCCAACAAGTTTGCGAAAAAGGCGAAAGTATAAGCCATATGCGCGCAGTTCCCAGACCTAACCCAGACCTAACCGGTGTTATCCTCTAAAATATTGATCGAAACCAGGTTTTATTGACTGCTTCAGTTTGTTACCACATTACTACGTGATTCAAACACGAAAAAACCCCAGGATCTGGCCAACAAGTATGCGAAGAAGGCAAAATCATGAGCCAGATGCGGGCATATCCCGGACCAATCCCAGACCTAACCGGTGTTATCCTCTAAAATATTGATCGAAACCAGGTTTAATTGACTGCTTCAGTGTGTTACCACATTACTACGTGATTCAAACACGAAAAAGCCCCAGGATCTGGCCAACAAGTATGCGAAGAAGGCAGAATCATGAGCCAGATGCGGGCATATCCCGGACCTAACCCAGACCTAACCGGTGTTATCCTCTAAAATATTGATCGAAACCAGGTTTAATTGACTGCTTCAGTGTGTTACCACATTACTACGTGATTCAAAGACGAACAAACCCCAGGATCTGGCCAACAAGTATGCGAAGAAGGCAAAATCATGAGCCAGATGCGGGCATTACCCAGACCTAACCCAGACCTAACCGGTGTTATCCTCTAAAATATTGATCGAAACCAGGTTTAATTGACTGCTTCAGTTTGTTACCACATTACTACGTGATTCAAACACGGGAAGAACCCAGGATCTGGCCAACAAGTTTGCGAAAAAGGCGAAAGTATAAGCCAGATGCGCGCAAAACTCAGACCTAACCCAGACCTAACCGGTGTTATCCTCTAAAATATTGATCGAAACCAGGTTTTATTGACTGCTTCAGTTTGTTACCACATTACTACGTGATTCAAACACGAAAAAACCCCAGGATCTGGCCAACAAGTATGCGAAGAAGGCAAAATCATGAGCCAGATGCGGGCATATCCCGGACCAATCCCAGACCTAACCGGTGTTATCCTCTAAAATATTGATCGAAACCAGGTTTAATTGACTGCTTCAGTGTGTTACCACATTACTACGTGATTCAAACACGAAAAAGCCCCAGGATCTGGCCAACAAGTATGCGAAGAAGGCATAATCATGAGCCAGATGCGGGCATATCCCGGACCTAACCCAGACCTAACCCGTGTTATCCTCTAAAATATTGATCGAAACCAGGTTTAATTGACTGCTTCAGTGTGTTACCACATTACTACGTGATTCAAACACGAAAAACACCCAGGATCTGGCCAACAAGTTTGCGAAAAAGGCGAAAGTATAAGCCAGATGCGCGCATATCCCAGACCTAACCCAGACCTAACCGGTGTTATCCTCTAAAATATTGATCAAAACCAGGTTTAATTGACCGCTTCAGTGTGTTACCACATTACTACGTGTTCAAACACGGAAAATACCCAGGATCTGGCCAACAAGTTTGCGAAAAAGGCGAAAGTATAAGCCATATGCGCGCATATCCCAGACCTAACCCAGACCTAACCGGTGTTATCCTCTGAAATATTGATCGAAACCAGGTTTAATTGACTGCTTCAGTGTGTTACCACATTACTACGTGTTTCAAACACGGAAAATATCCGGGATCTGGCCAACAAGTTTGCGAAAAAGGCGAAAGTATAAGCCAGATGCGCGCAAATCCCAGACCTAACCCAGACCTAACCGGTGTTATCCTCTAAAATATTGATCGAAACCAGGTTTTATTGACTGCTTCAGTGTGTTACCACATTACTACGTGATTCAAACACGGAAAGAACTCAGGATCTGGCCAACAAGTTTGCGAAAATGGCGAAAGTATAAGCCAGATGCGCGCAAATCTCAGACCTAACCCAGACCTAACCGGTGTTATCCTCTAAAATATTGATCGAAACCAGGTTTTATTGACTGCTTCAGTTTGTTACCACATTACTACGTGATTCAAACACGAAAAAACCCCAGGATCTGGCCAACAAGTATGCGAAGATGGCAAAATCATGAGCCAGATGCGGGCATATCCCGGACCAATCCCAGACCTAACCGGTGTTATCCTCTAAAATATTGATCGAAACCAGGTTTAATTGACTGCTTCAGTGTGTTACCACATTACTACGTGATTCAAACACGAAAAAGCCCCAGGATCTGGCCAACAAGTATGCGAAGAAGGCAGAATCATGAGCCAGATGCGGGCATATCCCGGACCTAACCCAGACCTAACCGGTGTTAGCCTCTAAAATATTGATCGAAACCAGGTTTAATTGACTGCTTCAGTGTGTTACCACATTACTACGTGATTCAAACACGAAAAACACCCAGGATCTGGCCAACAAGTATGCGAAGAAGGCAAAATCATGAGCCAGATGCGGGCATAACCCAGACCTCACCCAGACCTAACCGGTGTTATCCTCTAAAATATTGATCGAAACCAGGTTTAATTGACAGCTTCAGTGTGTTACCACATTACTACGTGATTCAAACACGAAAAAAACCCAGGATCTGGCCAACAAGTATGCGAAGAAGGCAAAATCATGAGCCAGATGCGGGCATATCCCGGACCTAACCCAGACCTAACCGGTGTTATCCTCTAAAATATTGATCGAAACCAGGTTTAATTGACTGCTTCAGTTTGTTACCACATTACTACGTGATTCAAACACGAAAAAAACCCAGGATCTGGCCAACAAGTATGCGAAGAAGGCGAAAGTATAAGCCAGATGCGCGCATATCCCAGACCTAACCCAGACCTAACCGGTGTTATCCTCTGAAATATTGATCAAAACCAGGTTTAATTGACCGCTTCAGTGTGTTACCACATTACTACGTGTTCAAACACGGAAAATACCCAGGATCTGGCCAACAAGTTTGCGAAAAAGGCGAAAGTATAAGCCATATGCGCGCAGTTCCCAGACCTAACCCAGACCTAACCGGTGTTATCCTCTAAAATATTGATCGAAACCAGGTTTTATTGACTGCTTCAGTTTGTTACCACATTACTACGTGATTCAAAGACGAACAAACCCCAGGATCTGGCCAACAAGTATGCGAAGAAGGCGAAATCATGAGCCAGATGCGGGCATTACCCAGACCTAACCCAGACCTAACCGGTGTTATCCTCTAAAATATTGATCGAAACCAGGTTTAATTGACTGCTTCAGTTTGTTACCACATTACTACGTGATTCAAACACGGAAAGAACCCAGGATCTGGCCAACAAGTTTGCGAAAAAGGCGAAAGTATAAGCCAGATGCGCGCAAATCTCAGACCTAACCCAGCCCTAACCGGTGTTATCCTCTAAAATATTGATCGAAACCAGGTTTTATTGACTGCTTCAGTTTGTTACCACATTACTACGTGATTCAAACACGAAAAAACCCCAGGATCTGGCCAATAAGTATGCGAAGAAGGCAAAATCATGTGCCAGATGCGGGCATATCCCGGACCAATCCCAGACCTAACCGGTGTTATCCTCTAAAATATTGATCGAAACCAGGTTTAATTGACTGCTTCAGTGTGTTACCACATTACTACGTGATTCAAACACGAAAAAGCCCCAGGATCTGGCCAACAAGTATGCGAAGAAGGCATAATCATGAGCCAGATGCGGGCATATCCCGGACCTAACCCAGACCTAACCGGTGTTATCCTCTAAAATATTGATCTAAACCAGGTTTAATTGACCGCTTCAGTGTGTTACCACATTACTACGTGTTCAAACACGGAACATACCCAGGATCTGGCCAACAAGTTTGCGAAAAAGGCGAAAGTATAAGCCATATGCGCGCAGTTCCCAGACCTAACCCAGACCTAACCGGTGTTATCCTCTAAAATATTGATCGAAACCAGGTTTTATTGACTGCTTCAGTTTGTTACCACATTACTACGTGATTCAAACACGGAAAGAACCCACGATCTGGCCAACAAGTTTGCGAAAAAGCCGAAAGTATAAGCCAGATGCGCGCAAATCTCAGACCTAACCCAGACCTAACCGGTGTTATCCTCTAAAATATTGATCGAAACCAGGTTTTATTGACTGCTTCAGTTTGTTACCACATTACTACGTGATTCAAACACGAAAAAACCCCAGGATCTGGCCAACAAGTATGCGAAGAAGGCAAAGTCATGAGCCAGATGCGGGCATATCCCGGACCAATCCCAGACCTAACCGGTGTTATCCTCTAAAATATTGATCGAAACCAGGTTTAATTGACTGCTTCAGTGTGTTACCACATTACTACGTGATTCAAACACGAAAAAGCCCCAGGATCTGGCCAACAAGTATGCGAAGAAGGCAGAATCATGAGCCAGATGCGGGCATATCCCGGACCTAACCCAGACCTAACCGGTGTTATCCTCTAAAATATTGATCGAAACCAGGTTTAATTGACAGCTTCAGTGTGTTACCACATTACTACGTGATTCAAACACGAAAAAAACCCAGGATCTGGCCAACAAGTATGCGAAGAAGGCAAAATCATGAGCCAGATGCGGTCATATCCCGGACCTAACCCAGACCTAACCGGTGTTATCCTCTAAAATATTGATCGAAACCAGGTTTAATTGACTGCTTCAGTTTGTTACCACATTACTACGTGATTCAAACACGAAAAAAACCCAGGATCAGGCCAACAAGTATGCGAAGAAGGCGAAAGTATAAGCCAGATGCGCGCATATCCCAGACCTAACCCAGACCTAACCGGTGTTATCCTCTGAAATATTGATCAAAACCAGGTTTAATTGACCGCTTCAGTGTGTTACCACATTACTACGTGTTCAAACACGGAAAATACCCAGGATCTGGCCAACAAGTTTGCGAAAAAGGCGAAAGTATAAGCCATATGCGCGCAGTTCCCAGACCTAACCCAGACCTAACCGGTGTTATCCTCTAAAATATTGATCGAAACCAGGTTTTATTGACTGCTTCAGTTTGTTACCACATTACTACATGATTCAAAGACGAACAAACCCCAGGATCTGGCCAACAAGTATGCGAAGAAGGCAAAATCATGAGCCAGATGCGGGCATAACCCAGACCTAACCCAGACCTAACCGGTGTTATCCTCTAAAATATTGATCGAAACCAGGTTTAATTGACTGCTTCAGTTTGTTACCACATTACTACGTGATTCAAACACGAAAAAGCCCCAGGATCTAGCCAACAAGTTTACGAAAAAGGCGAAAGTATAAGCCAGATGCGCGCATATCCCAGACCTAACCCAGACCTAACCGGTGTTATCCTCTGAAATATTGATCGAAACCAGGTTTAATTGACTGCTTCAGTGTGTTACCACATTACTACGTGTTTCAAACACGGAAAATATCCGGGATCTGGCCAACAAGTTTGCGAAAAAGGCGAAAGTATAAGCCAGATGCGCGCAAATCCCAGACCTAACCCAGACCTAACCGGTGTTATCCTCTAAAATATTGATCGAAACCAGGTTTTATTGACTGCTTCAGTGTGTTACCACATTACTACGTGATTCAAACACGGAAAGAACCCAGGATCTGGCCAACAAGTTTGCGAAAAAGGCGAAAGTATAAGCCAGATGCGCGCAAATCTCAGACCTAACCCAAACCTAACCGGTGTTATCCTCTAAAATATTGATCGAAACCAGGTTTTATTGACTGCTTCAGTTTGTTACCACATTACTACGTGATTCAAACACGAAAAAACCCCAGGATCTGGCCAACAAGTATGCGAAGAAGGCAAAATCATGAGCCAGATGCGGGCATATCCCGGACCAATCCCAGACCTAACCGGTGTTATCCTCTAAAATATTGATCGAAACCAGGTTTAATTGACTGCTTCAGTGTGTTACCACATTACTACGTGATTCAAACACGAAAAAGCCCCAGGATCTGGCCAACAAGTATGCGAAGAAGGCAGAATCATGAGCCAGATGCGGGCATATCCCGGACCTAACCCAGACCTAACCGGTGTTATCCTCTAAAATATTGATCGAAACCAGGTTTAATTGACTGCTTCAGTGTGTTACCACATTACTACGTGATTCAAACACGAAAAACACCCAGGATCTGGCCAACAAGTTTGCGAAAAAGGCGAAAGTATAAGCCAGATGCGCGCATATCCCAGACCTAACCCAGACCTAACCGGTGTTATCCTCTGAAATATTGATCAAAACCAGGTTTAATTGACCGCTTCAGTGTGTTACCACATTACTACGTGTTCAAACACGGAAAATACCCAGGATCTGGCCAACAAGTTTGCGAAAAAGGCGAAAGTATAAGCCAGATGCGCTCAAATCCTAGACCTAACCCAGACCTAACCGGTGTTATCCTGTAAAATATTGATCGAAACCAGGTTTTATTGACTGCTTCAGTTTGTTACCACATTACTACGTGATTCAAAGACGAACAAACCCTGGGAACAGATCCTGGGATCTGGCCAACAAGTATGCGAAGAAGGCAAAATCATGAGCCAGATGCGGGCATAACCCAGACCTAACCCAGACCTAACCGGTGTTATCCTCTAAAATATTGATCGAAACTAGGTTTTATTGACTGCTTCAGTTTGTTACCACATTACTACGTGATTCAAACACGAAAAAACCCCAGGATCTGGCCAACAAGTTTGCGAAAAAGGCGAAAGTATAAGCCAGATGCGCTCAAATCCTAGACCTAACCCAGACCTAACCGGTGTTATCCTCTAAAATATTGATCGAAACTAGGTTTTATTGACTGCTTCAGTTTGTTACCACATTACTACGTGATTCAAACACGAAAAAACCCCAGGATCTGGCCAACAAGTATGCGAAGATGGCAAAATCATGAGCCAGATGCGGGCATATCCCGGGCCAATCCCAGACCTAACCGGTGTTATCCTCTAAAATATTGATCGAAACCAGGTTTAATTGACTGCTTCAGTGTGTTACCACATTACTACGTGATTCAAACACGAAAAAGCCCCAGGATCTGGCCAACAAGTATGCGAAGAAGGCAGAATCATGAGCCAGATGCGGGCATATCCCGGACCTAACCCAGACCTAACCGGTGTTATCCTCTAAAATATTGATCGAAACCAGGTTTAATTGACTGCTTCAGTGTGTTACCACATTACTACGTGATTCAAACACGAAAAACACCCAGGATCTGGCCAACAAGTATGCGAAGAAGGCAAAATCATGAGCCAGATGCGGGCATAACCCAGACCTCACCCAGACCTAACCGGTGTTATCCTCTAAAATATTGATCGAAACCAGGTTTAATTGACAGCTTCAGTGTGTTACCACATTACTACGTGATTCAAACACGAAAAAAACCCAGGATCTGGCCAACAAGTATGCGAAGAAGGCAAAATCATGAGCCAGATGCGGGCATATCCCGGACCTAACCCAGACCTAACCGGTGTTATCCTCTAAAATATTGATCGAAACCAGGTTTAATTGACTGCTTCAGTTTGTTACCACATTACTACGTGATTCAAACACGAAAAAAACCCAGGATCTGGCCAACAAGTATGCGAAGAAGGCGAAAGTATAAGCCAGATGCGCGCATATCCCAGACCTAACCCAGACCTAACCGGTGTTATCCTCTGAAATATTGATCAAAACCAGGTTTAATTGACCGCTTCAGTGTGTTACCACATTACTACGTGTTCAAACACGGAAAATCCCCAGGATCTGGCCAACAAGTTTGCGAAAAAGGCGAAAGTATAAGCCATATGCGCGCAGTTCCCAGACCTAACCCAGACCTAACCGGTGTTATCCTCTAAAATATTGATCGAAACCAGGTTTTATTGACTGCTTCAGTTTGTTACCACATTACTACGTGATTCAAAGACGAACAAACCCCAGGATCTGGCCAACAAGTATGCGAAGGAGGCAAAATCATGAGCCAGATGCGGGCATTACCCAGACCTAACCCAGACCTAACCGGTGTTATCCTCTAAAATATTGATCGAAACCAGGTTTAATCGACTGCTTCAGTTTGTTACCACATTACTACGTGATTCAAACACGGAAAGAACCCAGGATCTGGCCAACAAGTTTGCGAAAAAGGCGAAAGTATAAGCCAGATGCGCGCAAATCTCAGACCTAACCCAGACCTAACCGGTGTTATCCTCTAAAATATTGATCGAAACCAGGTTTTATTGACTGCTTCAGTTTGTTACCATATTACTACGTGATTCAAACACGAAAAAACCCCAGGATCTGGCCAACAAGTATGCGAAGAAGGCAAAATCATGAGCCAGATGCGGGCATATCCCGGACCAATCCCAGACCTAACCGGTGTTATCCTCTAAAATATTGATCGAAACCAGGTTTAATTGACTGCTTCAGTGTGTTACCACATTACTACGTGATTCAAACACGAAAAAGCCCCAGGATCTGGCCAACAAGTATGCGAAGAAGGCATAATCATGAGCCAGATGCGGGCATATCCCGGACCTAACCCAGACCTAACCGGTGTTATCCTCTAAAATATTGATCGAAACCAGGTTTAATTGACTGCTTCAGTGTGTTACCACATTACTACGTGATTCAAACACGAAAAACACCCAGGATCTGGCCAACAAGTTTGCGAAAAAGGCGAAAGTATAAGCCAGATGCGCGCATATCCCAGACCTAACCCAGACCTAACCGGTGTTATCCTCTAAAATATTGATCAAAACCAGGTTTAATTGACCGCTTCAGTGTGTTACCACATTACTGCGTGTTCAAACACGGAAAATACCCAGGATCTGGCCAACAAGTTTGCGCAAAAGGCGAAAGTATAAGCCATATGCGCGCAGTTCCCAGACCTAACCCAGACCTAACCGGTGTTATCCTCTAAAATATTGATCGAAACCAGGTTTTATTGACTGCTTCAGTTTGTTACCACATTACTACGTGATTCAAAGACGAACAAACCCTGGGAACAGATCCTGGGATCTGGCCAACAAGTATGCGAAGAAGGCAAATTCATGAGCCAGATGCGGGCATAACCCAGACCTAACCCAGACCTAACCGGTGTTATCCTCTAAAATATTGATCGAAACCAGGTTTTATTGACTGCTTCAGTGTATTACCACATTACTACGTGATTCAAACACGGAAAAAACCCAGGATCCGGCCAACAAGTTTGCGAAAAAGGCGAAAGTATAAGCCAGATGCGCGCAAATCCTAGACCTAACCCAGACCTAACCGGTGTTATCCTCTAAAACATTGATCGAAACCAGGTTTTATTGACTGCTTCAGTTTGTTACCACATTACTACGTGATTCAAACACGAAAAAACCCCAGGATCTGGCCAACAAGTATGCGAAGAAGGCAAAATCATGAGCCACATGCGGGCATAACCCAGACCTAACCCAGACCTAACCGGTGTTATCCTCTAAAATATTGATCGAAACCAGGTTTCATTGACTGCTTCAGTTTGTTACCACATTGCTACGTGATTCAAACACGAAAAAAACCCAGGATCTGGCCAACAAGTATGCGAAGAAGGCAAAATCATGAGCCAGATGCGGGCATAACCCAGACCTAACCCAGACCTAACCGGCGTTATCCTCTAAAATATTGATCGAAATCAGGTTTAATTGACTGCTTCAGTGTGGTATCACATAACTGCGTTATTCAAACCCGAAAAAAACCCAGGATCTAGCCAACAAGTTTACGAAAAAGGCGAAAGTATAAGCCAGATGCGCGCATATCCCAGACCTAACCCAGACCTAACCGGTGTTATCCTCTGAAATATTGATCGAAACCAGGTTTAATTGACTGCTTCAGTGTGTTACCACATTACTACGTGTTTCAAACACGGAAAATATCCGGGATCTGGCCAACAAGTTTGCGAAAAAGGCGAAAGTATAAGCCAGATGCGCGCAAATCCCAGACCTAACCCAGACCTAACCGGTGTTATCCTCTAAAATATTGATCGAAACCTGGTTTTATTGACTGCTTCAGTGTGTTACCACATTACTACGTGATTCAAACACGGAAAGAACCCACGATCTGGCCAACAAGTTTGCGAAAAAGGCGAAAGTATAAGCCAGATGCGCGCAAATCTCAGACCTAACCCAGACCTAACCGGTGTTATCCTCTAAAATATTGATCGAAACCAGGTTTTATTGACTGCTTCAGTTTGTTACCACATTACTACGTGATTCAAACACGAAAAAACCCCAGGATCTGGCCAACAAGTATGCGAAGAAGGCAAAATCATGAGCCAGATGCGGGCATATCCCGGACCAATCCCAGACCTAACCGGTGTTATCCTCTAAAATATTGATCGAAACCAGGTTTAATTGACTGCTTCGGTGTGTTACCACATTACTACGTGATTCAAACACGAAAAAGCCCCAGGATCTGGCCAACAAGTATGCGAAGAAGGCAGAATCATGAGCCAGATGCGGGCATATCCCGGACCTAACCCAGACCTAACCGGTGTTATCCTCTAAAATATTGATCGAAACCAGGTTTAATTGACTGCTTCAGTGTGTTACCACATTACTACGTGATTCAAACACGAAAAACACCCAGGATCTGGCCAACAAGTATGCGAAGAAGGCAAAATCATGAGCCAGATGCGGGCATAACCCAGACCTCACCCAGACCTAACCGGTGTTATCCTCTAAAATATTGATCGAAACCAGGTTTAATTGACAGCTTCAGTGTGTTACCACATTACTACGTGATTCAAACACGAAAAAAACCCAGGATCTGGCCAACAAGTATGCGAAGAAGGCAAAATCATGAGCCAGATGCGGGCATATCCCGGACCTAACCCAGACCTAACCGGTGTTATCCTCTAAAATATTGATCGAAACCAGGTTTAATTGACTGCTTCAGTTTGTTACCACATTACTACGTGATTCAAACACGAAAAAAACCCAGGATCTGGCCAACAAGTATGCGAAGAAGGCGAAAGTATAAGCCAGATGCGCGCATATCCCAGACCTAACCCAGACCTAACCGGTGTTATCCTCTGAAATATTGATCAAAACCAGGTTTAATTGACCGCTTCAGTGTGTTACCACATTACTACGTGTTCAAACACGGAAAATACCCAGGATCTGGCCAACAAGTTTGCGAAAAAGGCGAAAGTATAAGCCATATGCGCGCAGTTCCCAGACCTAACCCAGACCTAACCGGTGTTATCCCCTAAAATATTGACCGAAACCAGGTTTTATTGACTGCTTCAGTTTGTTACCACATTACTACGTGATTCAAAGACGAACAAACCCCAGGATCTGGCCAACAAGTATGCGAAGAAGGCAAAATCATGAGCCAGATGCGGGCATAACCCAGACCTAACCGGTGTTATCCTCTAAAATATTGATCGAAACCAGGTTTAATTGACTGCTTCAGTTTGTTACCACATTACTACGTGATTCAAACACGAAAAAGCCCCAGGATCTAGCCAACAAGTTTACGAAAAAGGCGAAAGTATAAGCCAGATGCGCGCATATCCCAGACCTAACCCAGACCTAACCGGTGTTATCCTCTGAAATATTGATCGAAACCAGGTTTAATTGACTGCTTCAGTGTGTTACCACATTACTACGTGTTTCAAACACGGAAAATATCCGGGATCTGGCCAACAAGTTTGCGAAAATGCGAAAGTATAAGCGAGATGCGCGCAAATCCCAGACCTAACCCAGACCTAACCGGTGTTATCCTCTAAAATATTGATCGAAACCAGGTTTTATTGACTGCTTCAGTGTGTTACCACATTACTACGTGATTCAAACACGGATAGAACCCAGGATCTGGCCAACAAGTTTGCGAAAAAGGCGAAAGTATAAGCCAGATGCGCGCAAATCTCAGACCTAACCCAGACCTAACCGGTGTTATCCTCTAAAATATTGATCGAAACCAGGTTTTATTGACTGCTTCAGTTTGTTACCACATTACTACGTGATTCAAACACGAAAAAACCCCAGGATCTGGCCAACAAGTATGCGAAGAGGGCAAAATCATGAGCCAGATGCGGGCATATCCCGGACCAATCCCAGACCTAACCGGTGTTATCCTCTAAAATATTGATCGAAACCAGGTTTAATTGACTGCTTCAGTGTGTTACCACATTACTACGTGATTCAAACACGAAAAAGCCCCAGGATCTGGCCAACAAGTATGCGAAGAAGGCAGAATCATGAGCCAGATGCGGGCATATCCCGGACCTAACCCAGACCTAACCGGTGTTATCCTCTAAAATATTGATCGAAACCAGGTTTAATTGACTGCTTCAGTGTGTTACCACATTACTACGTTATTCAAACACGAAAAACACCCAGGATCTGGCCAACAAGTTTGCGAAAAAGGCGAAAGTATAAGCCAGATGCGCGCATATCTCAGACCTAACCCAGACCTAACCGGTGTTATCCTCTGAAATATTGATCAAAACCAGGTTTAATTGACCGCTTCAGTGTGTTACCACATTACTACGTGTTCAAACACGGAAAATACCCAGGATCTGGCCAACAAGTTTGCGAAAAAGGCGAAAGTATAAGCCATATGCGCGCAGTTCCCAGACCTAACCCAGACCTAACCGGTGTTATCCTCTAAAATATTGATCGAAACCAGGTTTTATTGACTGCTTCAGTTTGTTACCACATTACTACGTGATTCAAAGACGAACAAACCCTGGGAATAGATCCTGCGATCTGGCCAACAAGTATGCGAAGAAGGCAAAATCATGAGCCAGATGCGGGCATAACCCAGACCTAACCCAGACCTAACCGGTGTTATCCTCTAAAATATCGATCGAAACCAGGTTTAATTGACTGCTTCAGTTTGTTACCACATTACTACGTGATTCAAACACGAAAAAAAACCAGGATCTGGCCAACAAGTATGCGAAGAAGGCAAAATCATGAGCCAGATGCGGCCATATCCCGGACCTAACCCAGACCTAACCGGTGTTATCCTCTAAAATATTGATCGAATCCAGGTTTTATTGACTGCTTCAGTGTATTACCACATTACTACGAGATTCAAACACGGAAAAAACCCAGGATCTGGCCAACAAGTATGCGAACAAGGCAAAATCATGAGCCAGATGCGGGCATAACCCAGACCTAACCCAGACCTAACCGGTGTTATCCTCCAAAATATTGATCGAAACCAGGTTTTATTGACTGCTTCAGTGTATTACCACATTACTACGTGATTCAAACACGAAAAAAGCCCAGGATCTGGCCAACAAGTATGCGAAGAAGGCAAAATCATGAGCCAGATGCGGGCATAACCCAGACCTAACCCAGACCTAACCGGTGTTATCCTCTAAAATATTGATCGAAACCAGGTTTTATTGACTGCTTCAGTTTGTTACCACATTGCTGCGTGATTCAAACACGAAAAAAACCCAGGATCTGGCAAACAAGTATGCGAAGAAGGCAAAATCATGAGCCAGATGCGGGCATAACCAGACCTAACCCAGACCTAACCGGTGTTATCCTCCAAAATATTGTTCGAAACCAGGTTTTATTGACTGCTTCAGTGTATTACCACATTACTACGTGATTCAAACACGAAAAAAGCCCAGGATCTGGCCAACAAGTATGCGAAGAAGGCAAAATCATGAGCCAGATGCGGGCATAACCCAGACCTGACCCAGACCTAACCGGTGTTATCCTCTAAAATATTGATCGAAACCAGGTTTTATTGACTGCTTCAGTTTGTTACCACATCGCTACGTGATTCAAACACGAAAAAAACCCAGGATCTGGCCAACAAGTATGCGAAGAAGGCAAAATCATGAGCCAGATGCGGGCATAACCCAGACCTAACCCAGACCTAACCGGCGTTATCCTCTAAAATATTGATCGAAATCAGGTTTAATTGACTGCTTCAGTGTGGTATCACATAACTGCGTTATTCAAACCCGAAAAAAACCCAGGATCTGGCCAACAAGTTTGCGAAAAAGGCGAAAGTATAAGCCAGATGCGCGCAAATCTCAGACCTAACCCAGACCTAACCGGTGTTATCCTCTAAAATATTGATCGAAACCAGGTTTAATTGACTGCTTCAGTGTGTTACCACATTACTACGTGATTCAAACACGAAAAAGCCCCAGGATCTGGCCAACAAGTATGCGAAGAAGGCAGAATCATGAGCCAGATGCGGGCATATCCCGGACCTAACCCAGACCTAACCGGTGTTATCCTCTAAAATATTGATCGAAACCAGGTTTAATTGACTGCTTCAGTGTGTTACCACATTACTACGTGATTCAAACACGAAAAACACCCAGGATCTGGCCAACAAGTATGCGAAGAAGGCAAAATCATGAGCCAGATGCTGGCATAACCCAGACCTCACCCAGACCTAACCGGTGTTATCCTCTAAAATATTGATCGAAACCAGGTTTAATTGACAGCTTCAGTGTGTTACCACATTACTACGTGATTCAAACACGAAAAAAACCCAGGATCAGGCCAACAAGTATGCGAAGAAGGCAAAATCATGAGCCAGATGCGGGCATATCCCGGACCTAACCCAGACCTAACCGGTGTTATCCTCTAAAATATTGATCGAAACCAGGTTTAATTGACTGCTTCAGTTTGTTACCACATTACTACGTGATTCAAACACGAAAAAAACCCAGGATCTGGCCAACAAGTATGCGAAGAAGGCGAAAGTATAAGCCAGATGCGCGCATATCCCAGACCTAACCCAGACCTAACCGGTGTTATCCTCTGAAATATTGATCAAAACCAGGTTTAATTGACCGCTTCAGTGTGTTACCACATTACTACGTGTTCAAACACGGAAAATACCCAGGATCTGGCCAACAAGTTTGCGAAAAAGGCGAAAGTATAAGCCATATGCGCGCAGTTCCCAGACCTAACCCAGACCTAACCGGTGTTATCCTCTAAAATATTGATCGAAACCAGGTTTTATTGACTGCTTCAGTTTGTTACCACATTACTACGTGATTCAAAGACGAACAAACCCTGGGAATAGATCCTGGGATCTGGCCAACAAGTATGCGAAGAAGGCAAAATCATGAGCCAGATGCGGGCATAACCCAGACCTAACCCAGACCTAACCGGTGTTATCCTCTAAAATATTGATCGAAACCAGGTTTAATTGACTGCTTCAGTTTGTTACCACATTACTACGTGATTCAAACACGAAAAAAAACCAGGATCTGGCCAACAAGTATGCGAAGAAGGCAAAATCATGAGCCAGATGCGGGCATATCCCGGACCTAACCCAGACCTAACCGGTGTTATCCTCTAAAATATTGATCGAATCCAGGTTTTATTGACTGCTTCAGTGTATTACCACATTACTACGTGATTCAAACACGGAAAAAACCCAGGATCCGGCCAACAAGTTTGCGAAAAAGGCGAAAGTATAAGCCAGATGCGCGCAAATCCTAGACCTAACCCAGACCTAACCGGTGTTATCCTGTAAAATATTGATCGAAACCAGGTTTTATTGACTGCTTCAGTTTGTTACCACATTACTACGCGATTCAAACACGAAAAAACCCCAGGATCTGGCCAACAAGTATGCGAACAAGGCAAAATCATGAGCCAGATGCGGGCATAACCCAGACCTAACCCAGACCTAACCGGTGTTATCCTCCAAAATATTGATCGAAACCAGGTTTTATTGACTGCTTCAGTGTATTACCACATTACTACGTGATTCAAACACGAAAAAAGCCCAGGATCTGGCCAACAAGTATGCGAAGAAGGCAAAATCATGAGCCAGATGCGGGCATAACCCAGACCTAACCCAGACCTAACCGGTGTTATCCTCTAAAATATTGATCGAAACCAGGTTTTATTGACTGCTTCAGTTTGTTACCACATTGCTGCGTGATTCAAACACGAAAAAAACCCAGGATCTGGCAAACAAGTATGCGAAGAAGGCAAAATCATGAGCCAGATGCGGGCATAACCCAGACCTAACCCAGACCTAACCGGCGTTATCCTCTAAAATATTGATCGAAATCAGGTTTAATTGACTGCTTCAGTGTGGTATCACATAACTGCGTTATTCAAACCCGAAAAAAACCCAGGATCTAGCCAACAAGTTTACGAAAAAGGCGAAAGTATAAGCCAGATGCGCGCATATCCCAGACCTAACCCAGACCTAACCGGTGTTATCCTCTGAAATATTGATCGAAACCAGGTTTAATTGACTGCTTCAGTGTGTTACCACATTACTACGTGTTTCAAACACGGAAAATATCCGGGATCTGGCCAACAAGTTTGCGAAAAAGGCGAAAGTATAAGCCAGATGCACGCAAATCCCAGACCTAACCCAGACCTAACCGGTGTTATCCTCTAAAATATTGATCGAAACCAGGTTTTATTGACTGCTTCAGTGTGTTACCACATTACTACGTGATTCAAACACGGAAAGAACCCAGGATCTGGCCAACAAGTTTGCGAAAAAGGCGAAAGTATAAGCCAGATGCGCGCAAATCTCAGACCTAACCCAGACGTAACCGGTGTTATCCTCTAAAATATTGATCGAAACCAGGTTTAATTGACTGCTTCAGTGTGTTACCACATTACTACGTGATTCAAACACGAAAAAGCCCCAGGATCTGGCCAACAAGTATGCGAAGAAGGCAGAATCATGAGCCAGATGCGGGCATATCCCGGACCTAACCCAGACCTAACCGGTGTTATCCTCTAAAATATTGATCGAAACCAGGTTTAATTGACTGCTTCAGTGTGTTACCACATTACTACGTGATTCAAACACGAAAAACACCCAGGATCTGGCCAACAAGTATGCGAAGAAGGCAAAATCATGAGCCAGATGCGGGCATAACCCAGACCTCACCCAGACCTAACCGGTGTTATCCTCTAAAATATTGATCGAAACCAGGTTTAATTGACAGCTTCAGTGTGTTACCACATTACTACGTGATTCAAACACGAAAAAAACCCAGGATCTGGCCAACAAGTATGCGAAGAAGGCAAAATCATGAGCCAGATGCGGGCATATCCCGGACCTAACCCAGACCTAACCGGTGTTATCCTCTAAAATATTGATCGAAACCAGGTTTAATTGACTGCTTCAGTTTGTTACCACATTACTACGTGATTCAAACACGAAAAAAACCCAGGATCTGGCCAACAAGTATGCGAAGAAGGCAGAATCATGAGCCAGATGCGGGCATATCCCGGACCTAACCCAGACCTAACCGGTGTTATCCTCTGAAATATTGATCAAAACCAGGTTTAATTGACCGCTTCAGTGTGTTACCACATTACTACGTGATTCAAACACGGAAAGAACCCAGGATCTGGCCAACAAGTTTGCGAAAAAGGCGAAAGTATAAGCCAGATGCGCGCAAATCTCAGACCTAACCCAGACGTAACCGGTGTTATCCTCTAAAATATTGATCGAAACCAGGTTTAATTGACTGCTTCAGTGTGTTACCACATTACTACGTGATTCAAACACGAAAAAGCCCCAGGATCTGGCCAACAAGTATGCGAAGAAGGCAGAATCATGAGCCAGATGCGGGCATATCCCGGACCTAACCCAGACCTAACCGGTGTTATCCTCTAAAATATTGATCGAAACCAGGTTTAATTGACTGCTTCAGTGTGTTACCACATTACTACGTGATTCAAACACGAAAAACACCCAGGATCTGGCCAACAAGTATGCGAAGAAGGCAAAATCATGAGCCAGATGCGGGCATAACCCAGACCTCACCCAGACCTAACCGGTGTTATCCTCTAAAATATTGATCGAAACCAGGTTTAATTGACAGCTTCAGTGTGTTACCACATTACTACGTGATTCAAACACGAAAAAAACCCAGGATCTGGCCAACAAGTATGCGAAGAAGGCAAAATCATGAGCCAGATGCAGGCATATCCCGGACCTAACCCAGACCTAACCGGTGTTATCCTCTAAAATATTGATCGAAACCAGGTTTAATTGACTGCTTCAGTTTGTTACCACATTACTACGTGATTCAAACACGAAAAAAACCCAGGATCTGGCCAACAAGTATGCGAAGAAGGCGAAAGTATAAGCCAGATGCGCGCATATCCCAGACCTAACCCAGACCTAACCGGTGTTATCCTCTGAAATATTGATCAAAACCAGGTTTAATTGACCGCTTCAGTGTGTTACCACATTACTACGTGTTCAAACACGGAAAATACCCAGGATCTGGCCAACAAGTTTGCGAAAAAGGCGAAAGTATAAGCCATATGCGCGCAGTTCCCAGACCTAACCCAGACCTAACCGGTGTTATCCTCTAAAATATTGATCGAAACCAGGTTTTATTGACTGCTTCAGTTTGTTACCACATTACTACGTGATTCAAAGACGAACAAACCCCAGGATCTGGCCAACAAGTATGCGAAGAAGGCAAAATCATGAGCCAGATGCACGCAAATCCCAGACCTAACCCAGACCTAACCGGTGTTATCCTCTAAAATATTGATCGAAACCAGGTTTTATTGACTGCTTCAGTGTGTTACCACATTACTACGTGATTCAAACACGGAAGGAACCCAGGATCTGGCCAACAAGTTTGCGAAAAAGGCGAAAGTATAAGCCAGATGCGCGCAAATCTCAGACCTAACCCAGACGTAACCGGTGTTATCCTCTAAAATATTGATCGAAACCAGGTTTAATTGACTGCTTCAGTGTGTTACCACATTACTACGTGATTCAAACACGAAAAAGCCCCAGGATCTGGCCAACAAGTATGCGAAGAAGGCAGAATCATGAGCCAGATGCGGGCATATCCCGGACCTAACCCAGACCTAACCGGTGTTATCCTCTAAAATATTGATCGAAACCAGGTTTAATTGACTGCTTCAGTGTGTTACCACATTACTACGTGATTCAAACACGAAAAACACCCAGGATCTGGCCAACAAGTATGCGAAGAAGGCAAAATCATGAGCCAGATGCGGGCATAACCCAGACCTCACCCAGACCTAACCGGTGTTATCCTCTAAAATATTGATCGAAACCAGGTTTAATTGACAGCTTCAGTGTGTTACCACATTACTACGTGATTCAAACACGAAAAAAACCCAGGATCTGGCCAACAAGTATGCGAAGAAGGCAAAATCATGAGCCAGATGCGGGCATATCCCGGACCTAACCCAGACCTAACCGGTCTTATCCTCTAAAATATTGATCGAAACCAGGTTTAATTGACTGCTTCAGTTTGTTACCACATTACTACGTGATTCAAACACGAAAAAAACCCAGGATCTGGCCAACAAGTATGCGAAGAAGGCGAAAGTATAAGCCAGATGCGCGCATATCCCAGACCTAACCCAGACCTAACCGGTGTTATCCTCTGAAATATTGATCAAAACCAGGTTTAATTGACCGCTTCAGTGTGTTACCACATTACTACGTGTTCAAACACGGAAAATACCCAGGATCTGGCCAACAAGTTTGCGAAAAAGGCGAAAGTATAAGCCATATGCGCGCAGTTCCCAGACCTAACCCAGACCTAACCGGTGTTATCCTCTAAAATATTGATCGAAACCAGGTTTTATTGACTGCTTCAGTTTGTTACCACATTACTACGTGATTCAAAGACGAACAAACCCCAGGATCTGGCCAACAAGTACGCGAAGAAGGCAAAATCATGAGCCAGATGCGGGCATAACCCAGACCTAACCCAGACCTAACCGGTGTTATCCTCTAAAATATTGATCGAAACCAGGTTTAATTGACTGCTTCAGTTTGTTACCACATTACTACGTGATTCAAACACGAAAAAGCCCCAGGATCTAGCCAACAAGTTTACGAAAAAGGCGAAAGTATAAGCCAGATGCGCGCATATCCCAGACCTAACCCAGACCTAACCGGTGTTATCCTCTAAAATATTGATCGAAACCAGGTTTTATTGACTGCTTCAGTTTGTTACCACATTACTACGTGATTCAAAGACGAACAAACCCTGGGAATAGATCCTGGGATCTGGCCAACAAGTATGCGAAGAAGGCAAAATCATGAGCCAGATGCGGGCATAACCCAGACCTAACCCAGACCTAACCGGTGTTATCCTCTAAAATATTGATCGAAACCAGGTTTAATTGACTGCTTCAGTTTGTTACCACATTACTACGTGATTCAAACACGAAAAAAAACCAGGATCTGGCCAACAAGTATGCGAAGAAGGCAAAATCATGAGCCAGATGCGGCCATATCCCGGACCTAACCCAGACCTAACCGGTGTTATCCTCTAAAATATTGATCGAATCCAGGTTTTATTGACTGCTTCAGTGTATTACCACATTACTACGAGATTCAAACACGGAAAAAACCCAGGATCTGGCCAACAAGTATGCGAACAAGGCAAAATCATGAGCCAGATGCGGGCATAACCCAGACCTAACCCAGACCTAACCGGTGTTATCCTCCAAAATATTGATCGAAACCAGGTTTTATTGACTGCTTCAGTGTATTACCACATTACTACGTGATTGAAACACGAAAAATGCCCAGGATCTGGCCAACAAGTATGCGAAGAAGGCAAAATCATGAGCCAGATGCGGGCATAACCCAGACCTAACCCAGACCTAACCGGTGTTATCCTCTAAAATATTGATCGAAACCAGGTTTTATTGACTGCTTCAGTTTGTTACCACATTGCTGCGTGATTCAAACACGAAAAAAACCCAGGATCTGGCAAACAAGTATGCGAAGAAGGCAAAATCATGAGCCAGATGCGGGCATAACCCAGACCTAACCCAGACCTAACCGGCGTTATCCTCTAAAATATTGATCGAAATCAGGTTTAATTGACTGCTTCAGTGTGGTATCACATAACTGCGTTATTCAAACCCGAAAAAAACCCAGGATCTAGCCAACAAGTTTACGAAAAAGGCGAAAGTATAAGCCAGATGCGCGCATATCCCAGACCTAACCCAGACCTAACCGGTGTTATCCTCTAAAATATTGATCGAAACCAGGTTTAATTGACTGCTTCAGTGTGTTACCACATTACTACGTGATTCAAACACGAAAAACACCCAGGATCTGGCCAACAAGTATGCGAAGAAGGCAAAATCATGAGCCAGATGCTGGCATAACCCAGACCTCACCCAGACCTAACCGGTGTTATCCTCTAAAATATTGATCGAAACCAGGTTTAATTGACAGCTTCAGTGTGTTACCACATTACTACGTGATTCAAACACGAAAAAAACCCAGGATCTGGCCAACAAGTATGCGAAGAAGGCAAAATCATGAGCCAGATGCGGGCATATCCCGGACCTAACCCAGACCTAACCGGTGTTATCCTCTAAAATATTGATCGAAACCAGGTTTAATTGACTGCTTCAGTTTGTTACCACATTACTACGTGATTCAAACACGAAAAAAACCCAGGATCTGGCCAACAAGTATGCGAAGAAGGCGAAAGTATAAGCCAGATGCGCGCATATCCCAGACCTAACCCAGACCTAACCGGTGTTATCCTCTGAAATATTGATCAAAACCAGGTTTAATTGACCGCTTCAGTGTGTTACCACATTACTACGTGTTCAAACACGGAAAATACCCAGGATCTGGCCAACAAGTTTGCGAAAAAGGCGAAAGTATAAGCCATATGCGCGCAGTTCCCAGACCTAACCCAGACCTAACCGGTGTTATCCTCTAAAATATTGATCGAAACCAGGTTTTATTGACTGCTTCAGTTTGTTACCACATTACTACGTGATTCAAAGACGAACAAACCCTGGGAATAGATCCTGGGATCTGGCCAACAAGTATGCGAAGAAGGCAAAATCATGAGCCAGATGCGGGCATAACCCAGACCTAACCCAGACCTAACCGGTGTTATCCTCTAAAATATTGATCGAAACCAGGTTTAATTGACTGCTTCAGTTTGTTACCACATTACTACGTGATTCAAACACGAAAAAAAACCAGGATCTGGCCAACAAGTATGCGAAGAAGGCAAAATCATGAGCCAGATGCGGGCATATCCCGGACCTAACCCAGACCTAACCGGTGTTATCCTCTAAAATATTGATCGAATCCAGGTTTTATTGACTGCTTCAGTGTATTACCACATTACTACGTGATTCAAACACGGAAAAAACCCAGGATCCGGCCAACAAGTTTGCGAAAAAGGCGAAAGTATAAGCCAGATGCGCGCAAATCCTAGACCTAACCCAGACCTAACCGGTGTTATCCTGTAAAATATTGATCGAAACCAGGTTTTATTGACTGCTTCAGTTTGTTACCACATTACTACGCGATTCAAACACGAAAAAACCCCAGGATCTGGCCAACAAGTATGCGAACAAGGCAAAATCATGAGCCAGATGCGGGCATAACCCAGACCTAACCCAGACCTAACCGGTGTTATCCTCCAAAATATTGATCGAAACCAGGTTTTATTGACTGCTTCAGTGTATTACCACATTACTACGTGATTCAAACACGAAAAAAGCCCAGGATCTGGCCAACAAGTATGCGAAGAAGGCAAAATCATGAGCCAGATGCGGGCATAACCCAGACCTAACCCAGACCTAACCGGTGTTATCCTCTAAAATATTGATCGAAACCAGGTTTTATTGACTGCTTCAGTTTGTTACCACATTGCTGCGTGATTCAAACACGAAAAAAACCCAGGATCTGGCAAACAAGTATGCGAAGAAGGCAAAATCATGAGCCAGATGCGGGCATAACCCAGACCTAACCCAGACCTAACCGGCGTTATCCTCTAAAATATTGATCGAAATCAGGTTTAATTGACTGCTTCAGTGTGGTATCACATAACTGCGTTATTCAAACCCGAAAAAAACCCAGGATCTAGCCAACAAGTTTACGAAAAAGGCGAAAGTATAAGCCAGATGCGCGCATATCCTAGACCTAACCCAGACCTAACCGGTGTTATCCTCTGAAATATTGATCGAAACCAGGTTTAATTGACTGCTTCAGTGTGTTACCACATTACTACGTGTTTCAAACACGGAAAATATCCGGGATCTGGCCAACAAGTTTGCGAAAAAGGCGAAAGTATAAGCCAGATGCACGCAAATCCCAGACCTAACCCAGACCTAACCGGTGTTATCCTCTAAAATATTGATCGAAACCAGGTTTTATTGACTGCTTCAGTGTGTTACCACATTACTACGTGATTCAAACACGGAAGGAACCCAGGATCTGGCCAACAAGTTTGCGAAAAAGGCGAAAGTATAAGCCAGATGCGCGCAAATCTCAGACCTAACCCAGACGTAACCGGTGTTATCCTCTAAAATATTGATCGAAACCAGGTTTAATTGACTGCTTCAGTGTGTTACCACATTACTACGTGATTCAAACACGAAAAAGCCCCAGGATCTGGCCAACAAGTATGCGAAGAAGGCAGAATCATGAGCCAGATGCGGGCATATCCCGGACCTAACCCAGACCTAACCGGTGTTATCCTCTAAAATATTGATCGAAACCAGGTTTAATTGACTGCTTCAGTGTGTTACCACATTACTACGTGATTCAAACACGAAAAACACCCAGGATCTGGCCAACAAGTATGCGAAGAAGGCAAAATCATGAGCCAGATGCGGGCATAACCCAGACCTCACCCAGACCTAACCGGTGTTATCCTCTAAAATATTGATCGAAACCAGGTTTAATTGACAGCTTCAGTGTGTTACCACATTACTACGTGATTCAAACACGAAAAAAACCCAGGATCTGGCCAACAAGTATGCGAAGAAGGCAAAATCATGAGCCAGATGCGGGCATATCCCGGACCTAACCCAGACCTAACCGGTCTTATCCTCTAAAATATTGATCGAAACCAGGTTTAATTGACTGCTTCAGTTTGTTACCACATTACTACGTGATTCAAACACGAAAAAAACCCAGGATCTGGCCAACAAGTATGCGAAGAAGGCGAAAGTATAAGCCAGATGCGCGCATATCCCAGACCTAACCCAGACCTAACCGGTGTTATCCTCTGAAATATTGATCAAAACCAGGTTTAATTGACCGCTTCAGTGTGTTACCACATTACTACGTGTTCAAACACGGAAAATACCCAGGATCTGGCCAACAAGTTTGCGAAAAAGGCGAAAGTATAAGCCATATGCGCGCAGTTCCCAGACCTAACCCAGACCTAACCGGTGTTATCCTCTAAAATATTGATCGAAACCAGGTTTTATTGACTGCTTCAGTTTGTTACCACATTACTACGTGATTCAAAGACGAACAAACCCCAGGATCTGGCCAACAAGTACGCGAAGAAGGCAAAATCATGAGCCAGATGCGGGCATAACCCAGACCTAACCCAGACCTAACCGGTGTTATCCTCTAAAATATTGATCGAAACCAGGTTTAATTGACTGCTTCAGTTTGTTACCACATTACTACGTGATTCAAACACGAAAAAAAACCAGGATCTGGCCAACAAGTATGCGAAGAAGGCAAAATCATGAGCCAGATGCGGGCATATCCCGGACCTAACCCAGACCTAACCGGTGTTATCCTCTAAAATATTGATCGAATCCAGGTTTTATTGACTGCTTCAGTGTATTACCACATTACTACGTGATTCAAACACGGAAAAAACCCAGGATCCGGCCAACAAGTTTGCGAAAAAGGCGAAAGTATAAGCCAGATGCGCGCAAATCCTAGACCTAACCCAGACCTAACCGGTGTTATCCTGTAAAATATTGATCGAAACCAGGTTTTATTGACTGCTTCAGTTTGTTACCACATTACTACGCGATTCAAACACGAAAAAACCCCAGGATCTGGCCAACAAGTATGCGAACAAGGCAAAATCATGAGCCAGATGCGGGCATAACCCAGACCTAACCCAGACCTAACCGGTGTTATCCTCCAAAATATTGATCGAAACCAGGTTTTATTG
Source organism: Colletes latitarsis (assembly GCF_051014445.1). Classification (NCBI taxonomy): domain Eukaryota; kingdom Metazoa; phylum Arthropoda; class Insecta; order Hymenoptera; family Colletidae; genus Colletes; species Colletes latitarsis. Next base: position 531,678 of record NW_027488381.1, on the reverse strand, counting down.
ACTGCTTCAGTGTATTACCACATTACTACGTGATTCAAACACGAAAAAAGCCCAGGATCTGGCCAACAAGTATGCGAAGAAGGCAAAATCATGAGCCAGATGCGGGCATAACCCAGACCTAACCCAGACCTAACCGGTGTTATCCTCTAAAATATTGATCGAAACCAGGTTTTATTGACTGCTTCAGTTTGTTACCACATTGCTGCGTGATTCAAACACGAAAAAAACCCAGGATCTGGCAAACAAGTATGCGAAGAAGGCAAAATCATGAGCCAGATGCGGGCATAACCCAGACCTAACCCAGACCTAACCGGCGTTATCCTCTAAAATATTGATCGAAATCAGGTTTAATTGACTGCTTCAGTGTGGTATCACATAACTGCGTTATTCAAACCCGAAAAAAACCCAGGATCTAGCCAACAAGTTTACGAAAAAGGCGAAAGTATAAGCCAGATGCGCGCATATCCTAGACCTAACCCAGACCTAACCGGTGTTATCCTCTGAAATATTGATCGAAACCAGGTTTAATTGACTGCTTCAGTGTGTTACCACATTACTACGTGTTTCAAACACGGAAAATATCCGGGATCTGGCCAACAAGTTTGCGAAAAAGGCGAAAGTATAAGCCAGATGCACGCAAATCCCAGACCTAACCCAGACCTAACCGGTGTTATCCTCTAAAATATTGATCGAAACCAGGTTTTATTGACTGCTTCAGTGTGTTACCACATTACTACGTGATTCAAACACGGAAGGAACCCAGGATCTGGCCAACAAGTTTGCGAAAAAGGCGAAAGTATAAGCCAGATGCGCGCAAATCTCAGACCTAACCCAGACGTAACCGGTGTTATCCTCTAAAATATTGATCGAAACCAGGTTTAATTGACTGCTTCAGTGTGTTACCACATTACTACGTGATTCAAACACGAAAAAGCCCCAGGATCTGGCCAACAAGTATGCGAAGAAGGCAGAATCATGAGCCAGATGCGGGCATATCCCGGACCTAACCCAGACCTAACCGGTGTTATCCTCTAAAATATTGATCGAAACCAGGTTTAATTGACTGCTTCAGTGTGTTACCACATTACTACGTGATTCAAACACGAAAAACACCCAGGATCTGGCCAACAAGTATGCGAAGAAGGCAAAATCATGAGCCAGATGCGGGCATAACCCAGACCTCACCCAGACCTAACCGGTGTTATCCTCTAAAATATTGATCGAAACCAGGTTTAATTGACAGCTTCAGTGTGTTACCACATTACTACGTGATTCAAACACGAAAAAAACCCAGGATCTGGCCAACAAGTATGCGAAGAAGGCAAAATCATGAGCCAGATGCGGGCATATCCCGGACCTAACCCAGACCTAACCGGTCTTATCCTCTAAAATATTGATCGAAACCAGGTTTAATTGACTGCTTCAGTTTGTTACCACATTACTACGTGATTCAAACACGAAAAAAACCCAGGATCTGGCCAACAAGTATGCGAAGAAGGCGAAAGTATAAGCCAGATGCGCGCATATCCCAGACCTAACCCAGACCTAACCGGTGTTATCCTCTGAAATATTGATCAAAACCAGGTTTAATTGACCGCTTCAGTGTGTTACCACATTACTACGTGTTCAAACACGGAAAATACCCAGGATCTGGCCAACAAGTTTGCGAAAAAGGCGAAAGTATAAGCCATATGCGCGCAGTTCCCAGACCTAACCCAGACCTAACCGGTGTTATCCTCTAAAATATTGATCGAAACCAGGTTTTATTGACTGCTTCAGTTTGTTACCACATTACTACGTGATTCAAAGACGAACAAACCCCAGGATCTGGCCAACAAGTACGCGAAGAAGGCAAAATCATGAGCCAGATGCGGGCATAACCCAGACCTAACCCAGACCTAACCGGTGTTATCCTCTAAAATATTGATCGAAACCAGGTTTAATTGACTGCTTCAGTTTGTTACCACATTACTACGTGATTCAAACACGAAAAAGCCCCAGGATCTAGCCAACAAGTTTACGAAAAAGGCGAAAGTATAAGCCAGATGCGCGCATATCCCAGACCTAACCCAGACCTAACCGGTGTTATCCTCTAAAATATTGATCGAAACCAGGTTTTATTGACTGCTTCAGTTTGTTACTACATTACAACGTGATTCAAACACGAAAAAACCCCAGGATCTGGCCAACAAGTATGCGAAGAAGGCAAAATCATGAGCCAGATGCGGGCATATCCCGGACCAATCCCAGACCTAACCGGTGTTATCCTCTAAAATATTGATCGAAACCAGGTTTAATTGACTGCTTCAGTGTGTTACCACATTACTACGTGATTCAAACACGAAAGAGCCCCAGGATCTGGCCAACAAGTATGCGGAGAAGGCAGAATCATGAGCCAGATGCGGGCATATCCCGGACCTAACCCAGACCTAACCGGTGTTATCCTCTAAAATATTGATCGAAACCAGGTTTAATTGACTGCCTCAGTGTGTTTCCACATTACTACGTGATTCAAACACGAAAAACACCCAGGATCTGGCCAACAAGTTTGCGAAAAAGGCGAAAGTATAAGCCAGATGCGCGCATATCCCAGACCTAACCCAGACCTAACCGGTGTTATCCTCTGAAATATTGATCAAAACCAGGTTTAATTGACCGCTTCAGTGTGTTACCACATTACTACGTGTTCAAACACGGAAAATACCCAGGATCTGGCCAACAAGTTTGCGAAAAAGGCGAAAGTATAAGCCATATGCGCGCAGTTCCCAGACCTAACCCAGACCTAACCGGTGTTATCCTCTAAAATATTGATCGAAACCAGGTTTTGTTGACTGCTTCAGTTTGTTACCACATTACTACGTGATTCAAAGACGAACAAACCCTGGGAACAGATCCTGGGATCTGGCCAACAAGTATGCGAAGAAGGCAAAGTCATGAGCCAGATGCGGGCATATCCCGGACCTAACCCAGACCTAACCGGTGTTATCCTCTAAAATATTGATCGAAACCAGGTTTAATTGACTGCCTCAGTGTGTTACCACATTGCTACGTGATTCAAACACGAAAACAACCCAGGATCTGGCCAACAAGTATGCGAAGAAGGCAAAATCATGAGCCAGATGCGGGCATAACCCAGACCTAATCGGCGTTATCCTCTAAAATATTGATCGAAATCAGGTTTAATTGACTGCTTCAGTGTGGTATCACATAACTGCGTTATTCAAACCCGAAAAAAACCCAGGATCTAGCCAACAAGTTTACGAAAAAGGCGAAAGTATAAGCCAGATGCGCGCATATCCCAGACCTAACCCAGACCTAACCGGTGTTATCCTCTGAAATATTGATCGAAACCAGGTTTAATTGACTGCTTCAGTGTGTTACCACATTACTACGTGTTTCAAACACGGAAAATATCCGGGATCTGGCCAACAAGTTTGCGAAAAAGGCGAAAGTATAAGCCAGATGCGCGCATATCCCAGACCTAACCCAGACCTAACCGGTGTTATCCTCTGAAATATTGATCAAAACCAGGTTTAATTGACCGCTTCAGTGTGTTACCACATTACTACGTGTTCAAACACGGAAAATACCCAGGATCTGGCCAACAAGTTTGCGAAAAAGGCGAAAGTATAAGCCATATGCGCGCAGTTCCCAGACCTAACCCAGACCTAACCGGTGTTATCCTCTAAAATATTGATCGAAACCAGGTTTTGTTGACTGCTTCAGTTTGTTACCACATTACTACGTGATTCAAAGACGAACAAACCCTGGGAACAGATCCTGGGATCTGGCCAACAAGTATGCGAAGAAGGCAAAATCATGAGCCAGATGCGGGCATATCCCGGACCTAACCCAGACCTAACCGGTGTTATCCTCTAAAATATTGATCGAAACCAGGTTTAATTGACTGCCTCAGTGTGTTACCACATTGCTACGTGATTCAAACACGAAAACAACCCAGGATCTGGCCAACAAGTATGCGAAGAAGGCAAAATCATGAGCCAGATGCGGGCATAACCCAGACCTAACCGGCGTTATCCTCTAAAATATTGATCGAAATCAGGTTTAATTGACTGCTTCAGTGTGGTATCACATAACTGCGTTATTCAAACCCGAAAAAAACCCAGGATCTAGCCAACAAGTTTACGAAAAAGGCGAAAGTATAAGCCAGATGCGCGCATATCCCAGACCTAACCCAGACCTAACCGGTGTTATCCTCTGAAATATTGATCGAAACCAGGTTTAATTGACTGCTTCAGTGTGTTACCACATTACTACGTGTTTCAAACACGGAAAATATCCGGGATCTGGCCAACAAGTTTGCGAAAAAGGCGAAAGTATAAGCCAGATGCGCGCAAATCCCAGACCTAACCCAGACCTAACCGGTGTTATCCTCTAAAATATTGATCGAAACCAGGTTTTATTGACTGCTTCAGTGTGTTACCACATTACTACGTGATTCAAACACGGAAAGAACCCAGGATCTGGCCAACAAGTTTGCGAAAAAGGCGAAAGTATAAGCCAGATGCGCGCAAATCCCAGACCTAACCCAGACCTAACCGGTGTTATCCTCTAAAATATTGATCGAAACCAGGTTTTATTGACTGCTTCAGTGTGTTACCACATTACTACGTGATTCAAACACGGAGAGAACCCAGGATCTGGCCAACAAGTTTGCGAAAAAGGCGAAAGTATAAGCCAGATGCGCGCAAATCTCAGACCTAACCCAGACCTAACCGGTGTTATCCTCTAAAATATTGATCGAAACCAGGTTTTATTGACTGCTTCAGTTTGTTACCACATTACTACGTGATTCAAACACGAAAAAACCCCAGGATCTGGCCAACAAGTATGCGAGGAAGGCAAAATCATGAGCCAGATGCGGGCATATCCCGGACCAATCCCAGACCTAACCGGTGTTATCCTCTAAAATATTGATCGAAACCAGGTTTAATTGACTGCTTCAGTGTGTTACCACATTACTACGTGATTCAAACACGAAAAAGCCCCAGGATCTGGCCAACAAGTATGCGAAGAAGGCAGAATCATGAGCCAGATGCGGGCATATCCCGGACCTAACCCAGACTTAACCGGTGTTATCCTCTAAAATATTGATCGAAACCAGGTTTAATTGACAGCTTCAGTGTGTTACCACATTACTACGTGATTCAAACACGAAAAAAACCCAGGATCTGGCCAACAAGTATGCGAAGAAGGCAAAATCATGAGCCAGATGCGGGCATATCCCGGACCTAACCCAGACCTAACCGGTCTTATCCTCTAAAATATTGATCGAAACCAGGTTTAATTGACTGCTTCAGTTTGTTACCACATTACTACGTGATTCAAACACGAAAAAAACCCAGGATCTGGCCAACAAGTATGCGAAGAAGGCGAAAGTATAAGCCAGATGCGCGCATATCCCAGACCTAACCCAGACCTAACCGGTGTTATCCTCTGAAATATTGATCAAAACCAGGTTTAATTGACCGCTTCAGTGTGTTACCACATTACTACGTGTTCAAACACGGAAAATACCCAGGATCTGGCCAACAAGTTTGCGAAAAAGGCGAAAGTATAAGCCATATGCGCGCAGTTCCCAGACCTAACCCAGACCTAACCGGTGTTATCCTCTAAAATATTGATCGAAACCAGGTTTTATTGACTGCTTCAGTTTGTTACCACATTACTACGTGATTCAAAGACGAACAAACCCCAGGATCTGGCCAACAAGTACGCGAAGAAGGCAAAATCATGAGCCAGATGCGGGCATAACCCAGACCTAACCCAGACCTAACCGGTGTTATCCTCTAAAATATTGATCGAAACCAGGTTTAATTGACTGCTTCAGTTTGTTACCACATTACTACGTGATTCAAACACGAAAAAGCCCCAGGATCTAGCCAACAAGTTTACGAAAAAGGCGAAAGTATAAGCCAGATGCGCGCATATCCCAGACCTAACCCAGACCTAACCGGTGTTATCCTCTAAAATATTGATCGAAACCAGGTTTTATTGACTGCTTCAGTTTGTTACTACATTACAACGTGATTCAAACACGAAAAAACCCCAGGATCTGGCCAACAAGTATGCGAAGAAGGCAAAATCATGAGCCAGGTGCGGGCATATCCCGGACCAATCCCAGACCTAACCGGTGTTATCCTCTAAAATATTGATCGAAACCAGGTTTAATTGACTGCTTCAGTGTGTTACCACATTACTACGTGATTCAAACACGAAAGAGCCCCAGGATCTGGCCAACAAGTATGCGGAGAAGGCAGAATCATGAGCCAGATGCGGGCATATCCCGGACCTAACCCAGACCTAACCGGTGTTATCCTCTAAAATATTGATCGAAACCAGGTTTAATTGACTGCCTCAGTGTGTTTCCACATTACTACGTGATTCAAACACGAAAAACACCCAGGATCTGGCCAACAAGTTTGCGAAAAAGGCGAAAGTATAAGCCAGATGCGCGCATATCCCAGACCTAACCCAGACCTAACCGGTGTTATCCTCTGAAATATTGATCAAAACCAGGTTTAATTGACCGCTTCAGTGTGTTACCACATTACTACGTGTTCAAACACGGAAAATACCCAGGATCTGGCCAACAAGTTTGCGAAAAAGGCGAAAGTATAAGCCATATGCGCGCAGTTCCCAGACCTAACCCAGACCTAACCGGTGTTATCCTCTAAAATATTGATCGAAACCAGGTTTTGTTGACTGCTTTAGTTTGTTACCACATTACTACGTGATTCAAAGACGAACAAACCCTGGGAACAGATCCTGGGATCTGGCCAACAAGTATGCGAAGAAGGCAAAATCATGAGCCAGATGCGGGCATATCCCGGACCTAACCCAGACCTAACCGGTGTTATCCTCTAAAATATTGATCGAAACCAGGTTTAATTGACTGCCTCAGTGTGTTACCACATTGCTACGTGATTCAAACACGAAAACAACCCAGGATCTGGCCAACAAGTATGCGAAGAAGGCAAAATCATGAGCCAGATGCGGGCATAACCCAGACCTAACCGGCGTTATCCTCTAAAATATTGATCGAAATCAGGTTTAATTGACTGCTTCAGTGTGGTATCACATAACTGCGTTATTCAAACCCGAAAAAAACCCAGGATCTAGCCAACAAGTTTACGAAAAAGGCGAAAGTATAAGCCAGATGCGCGCATATCCCAGACCTAACCCAGACCTAACCGGTGTTATCCTCTGAAATATTGATCGAAACCAGGTTTAATTGACTGCTTCAGTGTGTTACCACATTACTACGTGTTTCAAACACGGAAAATATCCGGGATCTGGCCAACAAGTTTGCGAAAAAGGCGAAAGTATAAGCCAGATGCGCGCATATCCCAGACCTAACCCAGACCTAACCGGTGTTATCCTCTGAAATATTGATCAAAACCAGGTTTAATTGACCGCTTCAGTGTGTTACCACATTACTACGTGTTCAAACACGGAAAATACCCAGGATCTGGCCAACAAGTTTGCGAAAAAGGCGAAAGTATAAGCCATATGCGCGCAGTTCCCAGACCTAACCCAGACCTAACCGGTGTTATCCTCTAAAATATTGATCGAAACCAGGTTTTGTTGACTGCTTCAGTTTGTTACCACATTACTACGTGATTCAAAGACGAACAAACCCTGGGAACAGATCCTGGGATCTGGCCAACAAGTATGCGAAGAAGGCAAAATCATGAGCCAGATGCGGGCATATCCCGGACCTAACCCAGACCTAACCGGTGTTATCCTCTAAAATATTGATCGAAACCAGGTTTAATTGACTGCCTCAGTGTGTTACCACATTGCTACGTGATTCAAACACGAAAACAACCCAGGATCTGGCCAACAAGTATGCGAAGAAGGCAAAATCATGAGCCAGATGCGGGCATAACCCAGACCTAACCGGCGTTATCCTCTAAAATATTGATCGAAATCAGGTTTAATTGACTGCTTCAGTGTGGTATCACATAACTGCGTTATTCAAACCCGAAAAAAACCCAGGATCTAGCCAACAAGTTTACGAAAAAGGCGAAAGTATAAGCCAGATGCGCGCATATCCCAGACCTAACCCAGACCTAACCGGTGTTATCCTCTGAAATATTGATCGAAACCAGGTTTAATTGACTGCTTCAGTGTGTTACCACATTACTACGTGTTTCAAACACGGAAAATATCCGGGATCTGGCCAACAAGTTTGCGAAAAAGGCGAAAGTATAAGCCAGATGCGCGCAAATCCCAGACCTAACCCAGACCTAACCGGTGTTATCCTCTAAAATATTGATCGAAACCAGGTTTTATTGACTGCTTCAGTGTGTTACCACATTACTACGTGATTCAAACACGGAAAGAACCCAGGATCTGGCCAACAAGTTTGCGAAAAAGGCGAAAGTATAAGCCAGATGCGCGCAAATCCCAGACCTAACCCAGACCTAACCGGTGTTATCCTCTAAAATATTGATCGAAACCAGGTTTTATTGACTGCTTCAGTGTGTTACCACATTACTACGTGATTCAAACACGGAGAGAACCCAGGATCTGGCCAACAAGTTTGCGAAAAAGGCGAAAGTATAAGCCAGATGCGCGCAAATCTCAGACCTAACCCAGACCTAACCGGTGTTATCCTCTAAAATATTGATCGAAACCAGGTTTTATTGACTGCTTCAGTTTGTTACCACATTACTACGTGATTCAAACACGAAAAAACCCCAGGATCTGGCCAACAAGTATGCGAAGAAGGCAAAATCATGAGCCAGATGCGGGCATATCCCGGACCAATCCCAGACCTAACCGGTGTTATCCTCTAAAATATTGATCGAAACCAGGTTTAATTGACTGCTTCAGTGTGTTACCACATTACTACGTGATTCAAACACGAAAAAGCCCCAGGATCTGGCCAACAAGTATGCGAAGAAGGCAGAATCATGAGCCAGATGCGGGCATATCCCGGACCTAACCCAGACTTAACCGGTGTTATCCTCTAAAATATTGATCGAAACCAGGTTTAATTGACTGCTTCAGTGTGTTGCCACATTACTACGTGATTCAAACACGAAAAACACCCAGGATCTGGCCAACAAGTATGCGAAGAAGGCAAAATCATGAGCCAGATGCGGGCATAACCCAGACCTCACCCAGACCTAACCGGTGTTATCCTCTGAAATATTGATCGAAACCAGGTTTAATTGACTGCTACAGTGTGTTACCACATTCCTACGTGATTCAAACACGGAAAGAACCCACGATCTGGCCAACAAGTTTGCGAAAAAGGCGAAAGTATAAGCCAGATGCGCGCAAATCTCAGACCTAACCCAGACCTAACCGGTGTTATCCTCTAAAATATTGATCGAAACCAGGTTTTATTGACTGCTTCAGTTTGTTACCACATTACTACGTGATTCAAACACGAAAAAACCCCAGGATCTGGCCAACAAGTATGCGAAGAAGGCAAAATCATGAGCCAGATACGGGCATATCCCGGACCAATCCCAGACCTAACCGGTGTTATCCTCTAAAATATTGATCGAAACCAGGTTTAATTGACTGCTTCAGTGTGTTACCACATTACTACGTGATTCAAACACGAAAAAGCCCCAGGATCTGGCCAACAAGTATGCGAAGCAGGCAGAATCATGAGCCAGATGCGGGCATATCCCGGACCTAACCCAGACCTAACCGGTGTTATCCTCTAAAATATTGATCGAAACCAGGTTTAATTGACTGCTTCAGTGTGTTACCACATTACTACGTGATTCAAACACGAAAAACACCCAGGATCTGGCCAACAAGTATGCGAAGAAGGCAAAATCATGAGCCAGATGCGGGCATAACCCAGACCTCACCCAGACCTAACCGGTGTTATCCTCTAAAATATTGATCGAAACCAGGTTTAATTGACAGCTTCAGTGTGTTACCACATTACTACGTGATTCAAACACGAAAAAAACCCAGGATCTGGCCAACAAGTATGCGAAGAAGGCAAAATCATGAGACAGATGCGGGCATATCCCGGACCTAACCCAGACCTAACCGGTGTTATCCTCTAAAATATTGATCGAAACCAGGTTTAATTGACTGCTTCAGTTTGTTACCACATTACTACGTGATTCAAACACGAAAAAAACCCAGGATCTGGCCAACAAGTATGCGAAGAAGGCGAAAGTATAAGCCAGATGCGCGCATATCCCAGACCTAAGCCAGACCTAACCGGTGTTATCCTCTGAAATATTGATCAAAACCAGGTTTAATTGACCGCTTCAGTGTGTTACCACATTACTACGTGTTCAAACACGGAAAATACCCAGGATCTGGCCAACAAGTTTGCGAAAAAGGCGAAAGTATAAGCCATATGCGCGCAGTTCCCAGACCTAACCCAGACCTAACCGGTGTTATCCTCTAAAATATTGATCGAAACCAGGTTTTATTGACTGCTTCAGTTTGTTACCACATTACTACGTGATTCAAAGACGAACAAACCCCAGGATCTGGCCAACAAGTATGCGAAGAAGGCAAAATCATGAGCCAGATGCGGGCATAACCCAGACCTAACCCAGACCTAACCGGTGTTATCCTCTAAAATATTGATCGAAACCAGGTTTAATTGACTGTTTCAGTTTGTTACCATATTACTACGTGATTCAAACACGAAAAAGCCCCAGGATCTAGCCAACAAGTTTACGAAAAAGGCGAAAGTATAAGCCAGATGCGCGCATATCCCAGACCTAACCCAGACCTAACCGGTGTTATCCTCTGAAATATTGATCGAAACCAGGTTTAATTGACTGCTTCAGTGTGTTACCACATTACTACGTGTTTCAAACACGGAAAATATCCGGGATCTGGCCAACAAGTTTGCGAAAAAGGCGAAAGTATAAGCCAGATGCGCGCAAATCCCAGACCTAACCCAGACCTAACCGGTGTTATCCTCTAAAATATTGATCGAAACCAGGTTTTATTGACTGCTTCAGTGTGTTACCACATTACTACGTGATTCAAACACGGAAAGAACCCAGGATCTGGCCAACAAGTTTGCGAAAAAGGCGAAAGTATAAGCCAGATGCGCGCAAATCTCAGACCTAACCCAGACCTAACCAGTGTTATCCTCTAAAATATTGATCGAAACCAGGTTTTATTGACTGCTTCAGTTTGTTACCACATTACTACGTGATTCAAACACGAAAAAACCCCAGGATCTGGCCAACAAGTATGCGAAGAAGGCAAAATCATGAGCCAGATGCGGGCATATCCCGGACCAATCCCAGACCTAACCGGTGTTATCCTCTAAAATATTGATCGAAACCAGGCTTAATTGACTGCTTCAGTGTGTTACCACATTACTACGTGATTCAAACACGAAAAAGCCCCAGGATCTGGCCAACAAGTATGCGAAGAAGGCAGAATCATGAGCCAGATGCGGGCATATCCCGGACCTAACCCAGACCTAACCGGTGTTATCCTCTAAAATATTGATCGAAACCAGGTTTAATTGACTGCTTCAGTGTGTTACCACATTACTACGTGATTCAAACACGAAAAACACCCAGGATCTGGCCAACAAGTTTGCGAAAAAGGCGAAAGTATAAGCCAGATGCGCGCATATCCCAGACCTAACCCAGACCTAACCGGTGTTATCCTCTGAAATATTGATCAAAACCAGGTTTAATTGACCGCTTCAGTGTGTTACCACATTACTACGTGTTCAAACACGGAAAATACCCAGGATCTGGCCAACAAGTTTGCGAAAAAGGCGAAAGTATAAGCCATATGCGCGCAGTTCCCAGACCTAACCCAGACCTAACCGGTGTTATCCTCTAAAATATTGATCGAAACCAGGTTTTATTGACTGCTTCAGTTTGTTACCACATTACTACGTGATTCAAACACGAAAAAACCCCAGGATCTGGCCAACAAGTATGCGAACAAGGCAAAATCATGAGCCAGATGCGGGCATAACCCAGACCTAACCCAGACCTAACCGGTGTTATCCTCCAAAATATTGATCGAAACCAGGTTTTATTGACTGCTTCAGTGTATTACCACATTACTACGTGATTCAAACACGAAAAAAGCCCAGGATCTGGCCAACAAGTATGCGAAGAAGGCAAAATCATGAGCCAGATGCGGGCATAACCCAGACCTAACCCAGACCTAACCGGTGTTATCCTCTAAAATATTGATCGAAACCAGGTTTTATTGACTGCTTCAGTTTGTTACCACATTGCTGCGTGATTCAAACACGAAAAAAACCCAGGATCTGGCCAACAAGTATGCGAAGAAGGCAAAATCATGAGCCAGATGCGGGCATAACCCAGACCTAACCCAGACCTAACCGGCGTTATCCTCTAAAATATTGATCGAAATCAGGTTTAATTGACTGCTTCAGTGTGGTATCACATAACTGCGTTATTCAAACCCGAAAAAAACCCAGGATCTAGCCAACAAGTTTACGAAAAAGGCGAAAGTATAAGCCAGATGCGCGCATATCCCAGACCTAACCCAGACCTAACCGGTGTTATCCTCTGAAAAATTGATCGAAACCAGGTTTAATTGACTGCTTCAGTGTGTTACCACATTACTACGTGTTTCAAACACGGAAAATATCCGGGATCTGGCCAACAAGTTTGCGAAAAAGGCGAAAGTATAAGCCAGATGCACGCAAATCCCAGACCTAACCCAGACCTAACCGGTGTTATCCTCTAAAATATTGATCGAAACCAGGTTTTATTGACTGCTTCAGTGTGTTACCACATTACTACGTGATTCAAACACGGAAAGAACCTAGGATCTGGCCAACAAGCTTGCGAAAAAGGCGAAAGTATAAGCCAGATGCGCGCAAATCTCAGACCTAACCCAGACCTAACCGGTGTTATCCTCTAAAATATTGATCGAAACCAGGTTTAATTGACTGCTTCAGTGTGTTACCACATTACTACGTGATTCAAACACGAAAAAGCCCCAGGATCTGGCCAACAAGTATGCGAAGAAGGCAGAATCATGAGCCAGATGCGGGCATATCCCGGACCTAACCCAGACCTAAACGGTGTTATCCTGTAAAATATTGATCGAAACCAGGTTTAATTGACTGGTTCAGTGTGTTACCACATTACTACGTGATTCAAACACGAAAAACACCCAGGATCTGGCCAACAAGTATGCGAAGAAGGCAAAATCATGAGCCAGATGCGGGCATAACCCAGACCTCACCCAGACCTAACCGGTGTTATCCTCTAAAATATTGATCGAAACCAGGTTTAATTGACAGCTTCAGTGTGTTACCACATTACTACGTGATTCAAACACGAAAAAAACCCAGGATCTGGCCAACAAGTATGCGAAGAAGGCAAAATCATGAGCCAGATGCGGGCATATCCCGGTCCTAACCCAGACCTAACCGGTGTTATCCTCTAAAATATTGATCGAAACCAGGTTTAATTGACTGCTTCAGTTTGTTACCACATTACTACGTGATTCAAACACGAAAAAAACCCAGGATCTGGCCAACAAGTATGCGAAGAAGGCGAAAGTATAAGCCAGATGCGCGCATATCCCAGACCTAACCCAGACCTAACCGGTGTTATCCTCTGAAATATTGATCAAAACCAGGTTTAATTGACCGCTTCAGTGTGTTACCACATTACTACGTGTTCAAACACGGAAAATACCCAGGATCTGGCCAACAAGTTTGCGAAAAAGGCGAAAGTATAAGCCATATGCGCGCAGTTCCCAGACCTAACCCAGACCTAACCGGTGTTATCCTCTAAAATATTGATCGAAACCAGGTTTTATTGACTGCTTCAGTTTGTTACCACATTACTACGTGATTCAAACACGAAAAAGCCCCAGGATCTAGCCAACAAGTTTACGAAAAAGGCGAAAGTATAAGCCAGATGCGCGCATATCCCAGACCTAACCCAGACCTAACCGGTGTTATCCTCTAAAATATTGATCGAAACCAGGTTTTATTGACTGCTTCAGTTTGTTACCACATTACAACGTGATTCAAACACGAAAAAACCCCAGGATCTGGCCAACAAGTATGCGAAGAAGGCAAAATCATGAGCCAGATGCGGGCATATCCCGGACCAATCCCAGACCTAACCGGTGTTATCCTCTAAAATATTGATCGAAACCAGGTTTAATTGACTGCTTCAGTGTGTTACCACATTACTACGTGATTCAAACACGAAAGAGCCCCAGGATCTGGCCAACAAGTATGCGAAGAAGGCAGAATCATGAGCCAGATGCGGGCATATCCCGGACCTAACCCAGACCTAACCGGTGTTATCCTCTAAAATATTGATCGAAACCAGGTTTAATTGACTGCCTCAGTGTGTTACCACATTACTACGTGATTCAAACACGAAAAACACCCAGGATCTGGCCAACAAGTTTGCGAAAAAGGCGAAAGTATAAGCCAGATGCGCGCATATCCCAGACCTAACCCAGACCTAACCGGTGTTATCCTCTGAAATATTGATCAAAACCAGGTTTAATTGACCGCTTCAGTGTGTTACCACATTACTACGTGTTCAAACACGGAAAATACCCAGGATCTGGCCAACAAGTTTGCGAAAAAGGCGAAAGTATAAGCCATATGCGCGCAGTTCCCAGACCTAACCCAGACCTAACCGGTGTTATCCTCTAAAATATTCATCGAAACCAGGTTTTATTGACTGCTTCAGTTTGTTACCACATTACTACGTGATTCAAAGACGAACAAACCCTGGGAACAGATCCTGGGATCTGGCCAACAAGTATGCGAAGAAGGCAAAATCATGAGCCAGATGCGGGCATATCCCGGACCTAACCCAGACCTAACCGGTGTTATCCTCTAAAATATTGATCGAAACCAGGTTTTATTGACTGCTTCAGTTTGTTACCACATTGCTACGTGATTCAAACACGAAAACAACCCAGGATCTGGCCAACAAGTATGCGAAGAAGGCAAAATCATGAGCCAGATGCGGGCATAACCCAGACCTAACCCTGACCTAACCGGCGTTATCCTCTAAAATATTGATCGAAATCAGGTTTAATTGACTGCTTCAGTGTGGTATCACATAACTGCGTTATTCAAACCCGAAAAAAACCCAGGATCTAGCCAACAAGTTTACGAAAAAGGCGAAAGTATAAGCCAGATGCGCGCATATCCCAGACCTAACCCAGACCTAACCGGTGTTATCCTCTGAAATATTGATCGAAACCAGGTTTAATTGACTGCTTCAGTGTGTTACCACATTACTACGTGTTTCAAACACGGAAAATATCCGGGATCTGGCCAACAAGTTTGCGAAAAAGGCGAAAGTATAAGCCAGATGCGCGCAAATCCCAGACCTAACCCAGACCTAACCTGTGTTATCCTCTAAAATATTGATCGAAACCAGGTTTTATTGACTGCTTCAGTGTGTTACCACATTACTACGTGATTCAATCACGGAAAGAACCCAGGATCTGGCCAACAAGTTTGCGAAAAAGGCGAAAGTATAAGCCAGATGCGCGCAAATCTCAGACCTAATCCAGACCTAACCGGTGTTATCCTCTAAAATATTGATCGAAACCAGGTTTTATTGACTGCTTCAGTTTGTTACCACATTACTACGTGATTCAAACACGAAAAAACCCCAGGATCTGGCCAACAAGTATGCGAAGAAGGCAAAATCATGAGCCAGATGCGGGCATATCCCGGACCAATCCCAGACCTAACCGGTGTTATCCTCTAAAATATTGATCGAAACCAGGTTTAATTGACTGCTTCAGTGTGTTACCACATTACTACGTGATTCAAACACGAAAAAGCCCCAGGATCTGGCCAACAAGTATGCGAAGAAGGCAGAATCATGAGCCAGATGCGGGCATATCCCGGACCTAACCCAGACTTAACCGGTGTTATCCTCTAAAATATTGATCGAAACCAGGTTTAATTGACTGCTTCAGTGTGTTGCCACATTACTACGTGATTCAAACACGAAAAACACCCAGGATCTGGCCAACAAGTATGCGAAGAAGGCAAAATCATGAGCCAGATGCGGGCATAACCCAGACCTCACCCAGACCTAAACGGTGTTATCCTCTGAAATATTGATCGAAACCAGGTTTAAATGACTGCTACAGTGTGTTACCACATTCCTACGTGATTCAAACACGAAAAAAACCCAGGATCTGGCCAACAAGTTTGCGAAGAAGGCGAAAGTATAAGCCAGATGCGCGCATTTCCCAGACCTAACCCAGACCTAACCGGTGTTATCCTCTGAAATATTGATCGAAACCAGGTTTAATTGACTGCTTCGGTGTGTTACCACATTACTACGTGATTCAAACACGGAAAAAACCCAGGATCTGGCCAACAAGTATGCGATGAAGGCAAAATCATGAGCCAGATGCGGGCATAACCCAGACCTAACCCAGACCTAACCGGTGTTATCCTCTAAAATATTGATCGAAACCAGGTTTAATTGACTGCTTCAGTGTGTTACCACATTACTACGTGATTCAAACACGAAAAAAACCCAAGATCTGGCCAACAAGTATGCGAAGAAGGCAAAATCATGAGCCAGATGCGGGCATAACCCAGACCTAACCCAGACCTAACCGGTGTTATCCTCTAAAATATTGATCGAAACCAGGTTTAATTGACTGCTTCAGTGTGTTACCACATTACTACGTGATTCAAACACGAAAAAAGCCCAGGACCTGGCCAACAAGTATGCGAAGAAGGCAAAATCATGAGCCAGATGCGGGCATAACCCAGACCTAACCCAGACCTAACCGGTGCTATCCTCTAAAATATTGATCGAAACCAGGTTTAATTGACTGCTTCAGTGTGGTACCACATTACTGCGTTATTCAAACCCGAAAAAACCCAGGATCTAGCCAACAAGTTTGCGAAAAAGGCGAAAGTATAAGACAGATGCGCGCAAATCCCAGACCTAACCCAGACCTAACCGGTGTTATCCTCTAAAATATTGATCGAAACCAGGTTTTATTGACTGCTTCAGTTTGTTACCACATTGCTACCTGATTCAAACACGAAAAAAACCCAGGATCTGGCCAACAAGTATGCGAAGAAGGCAAAATCATGAGCCAGATGCGGGCATAACCCAGACCTAACCCAGACCTAACCGGCGTTATCCTCTAAAATATTGATCGAAATCAGGTTTAATTGACTGCTTCAGTGTGGTATCACATAACTGCGTTATTCAAACCCGAAAAAAACCCAGGATCTAGCCAACAAGTTTACGAAAAAGGCGAAAGTATAAGCCAGATGCGCGCATATCCCAGACCTAACCCAGACCTAACCGGTGTTATCCTCTGAAATATTGATGGAAACCAGGTTTAATTGACTGCTTCAGTGTGTTACCACGTTACTACGTGTTTCAAACACGGAAAATATCCGGGATCTGGCCAACAAGTTTGCGAAAAAGGCGAAAGTATAAGCCAGATGCGCGCAAATCCCAGACCTAACCCAGACCTAACCGGTGTTATCCTCTAAAATATTGATCGAAACCAGGTTTTATTGACTGCTTCAGTGTGTTACCACATTACTACGTGATTCAAACACGGAAAGAACCCAGGATCTGGCCAACAAGTTTGCGAAAAAGGCGAAAGTATAAGCCTGATGCGCGCAAATCTCAGACCTAACCCAGACCTAACCGGTGTTATCCTCTAAAATATTGATCGAAACCAGGTTTTATTGACTGCTTCAGTTTGTTACCACATTACTACGTGATTCAAACACGAAAAAACCCCAGGATCTGGCCAACAAGTATGCGAAGAAGGCAAAATCATGAGCCAGATGCGGGCATATCCCGGACCAATCCCAGACCTAACCGGTGTTATCCTCTAAAATATTGATCGAAACCAGGTTTAATTGACTGCTTCAGTGTGTTACCACATTACTACGTGATTCAAACACGAAAAAGCCCCAGGATCTGGCCAACAAGTATGCGAAGAAGGCAGAATCATGAGCCAGATGCGGGCATATCCCGGACCTAACCCAGACTTAACCGGTGTTATCCTCTAAAATATTGATCGAAACCAGGTTTAATTGACTGCTTCAGTGTGTTGCCACATTACTACGTGATTCAAACACGAAAAACACCCAGGATCTGGCCAACAAGTATGCGAAGAAGGCAAAATCATGAGCCAGATGCGGGCATAACCCAGACCTCACCCAGACCTAACCGGTGTTATCCTCTGAAATATTGATCGAAACCAGGTTTAAATGACTGCTACAGTGTGTTACCACATTCCTACGTGATTCAAACACGAAAAAAACCCAGGATCTGGCCAACAAGTTTGCGAAGAAGGCGAAAGTATAAGCCAGATGCGCGCATTTCCCAGACCTAACCCAGACCTAACCGGTGTTATCCTCTGAAATATTGATCGAAACCAGGTTTAATTGACTGCTTCGGTGTGTTACCACATTACTACGTGATTCAAACACGGAAAAAACCCAGGATCTGGCCAACAAGTATGCGATGAAGGCAAAATCATGAGCCAGATGCGGGCATAACCCAGACCTAACCCAGACCTAACCGGTGTTATCCTCTAAAATATTGATCGAAACCAGGTTTAATTGACTGCTTCAGTGTGTTACCACATTACTACGTGATTCAAACACGAAAAAAACCCAAGATCTGGCCAACAAGTATGCGAAGAAGGCAAAATCATGAGCCAGATGCGGGCATAACCCAGACCTAACCCTGACCTAACCGGTGTTATCCTCTAAAATATTGATCGAAACCAGGTTTAATTGACTGCTTCAGTGTGTTACCACATTACTACGTGATTCAAACACGAAAAAAGCCCAGGACCTGGCCAACAAGTATGCGAAGAAGGCAAAATCATGAGCCAGATGCGGGCATAACCCAGACCTAACCCAGACCTAACCGGTGCTATCCTCTAAAATATTGATCGAAACCAGGTTTAATTGACTGCTTCAGTGTGGTACCACATTACTGCGTTATTCAAACCCGAAAAAACCCAGGATCTAGCCAACAAGTTTGCGAAAAAGGCGAAAGTATAAGACAGATGCGCGCAAATCCCAGACCTAACCCAGACCTAACCGGTGTTATCCTCTAAAATATTGATCGAAACCAGGTTTTATTGACTGCTTCAGTTTGTTACCACATTGCTACGTGATTCAAACACGAAAAAAACCCAGGATCTGGCCAACAAGTATGCGAAGAAGGCAAAATCATGAGCCAGATGCGGGCATAACCCAGACCTAACCCAGACCTAACCGGCGTTATCCTCTAAAATATTGATCGAAATCAGGTTTAATTGACTGCTTCAGTGTGGTATCACATAACTGCGTTATTCAAACCCGAAAAAAACCCAGGATCTAGCCAACAAGTTTACGAAAAAGGCGAAAGTATAAGCCAGATGCGCGCATATCCCAGACCTAACCCAGACCTAACCGGTGTTATCCTCTGAAATATTGATGGAAACCAGGTTTAATTGACTGCTTCAGTGTGTTACCACGTTACTACGTGTTTCAAACACGGAAAATATCCGGGATCTGGCCAACAAGTTTGCGAAAAAGGCGAAAGTATAAGCCAGATGCGCGCAAATCCCAGACCTAACCCAGACCTAACCGGTGTTATCCTCTAAAATATTGATCGAAACCAGGTTTTATTGACTGCTTCAGTGTGTTACCACATTACTACGTGATTCAAACACGGAAAGAACCCAGGATCTGGCCAACAAGTTTGCGAAAAAGGCGAAAGTATAAGCCTGATGCGCGCAAATCTCAGACCTAACCCAGACCTAACCGGTGTTATCCTCTAAAATATTGATCGAAACCAGGTTTTATTGACTGCTTCAGTTTGTTACCACATTACTACGTGATTCAAACACGAAAAAACCCCAGGATCTGGCCAACAAGTATGCGAAGAAGGCAAAATCATGAGCCAGATGCGGGCATATCCCGGACCAATCCCAGACCTAACCGGTGTTATCCTCTAAAATATTGATCGAAACCAGGTTTAATTGACTGCTTCAGTGTGTTACCACATTACTACGTGATTCAAACACGAAAAAGCCCCAGGATCTGGCCAACAAGTATGCGAAGAAGGCAGAATCATGAGCCAGATGCGGGCATATCCCGGACCTAACCCAGACTTAACCGGTGTTATCCTCTAAAATATTGATCGAAACCAGGTTTAATTGACTGCTTCAGTGTGTTACCACATTACTACGTGATTCAAACACGAAAAACACCCAGGATCTGGCCAACAAGTATGCGAAGAAGGCAAAATCATGAGCCAGATGCGGGCATAACCCAGACCTCACCCAGACCTAACCGGTGTTATCCTCTAAAATATTGATCGAAACCAGGTTTAATTGACAGCTTCAGTGTGTTACCACATTACTACGTGATTCAAACACGAAAAAAACCCAGGATCTGGCCAACAAGTATGCGAAGAAGGCAAAATCATGAGCCAGATGCGGGCATATCCCGGACCTAACCCAGACCTAACCGGTGTTATCCTCTAAAATATTGATCGAAACCAGATTTCATTGACTGCTACAGTGTGTTACCACATTCCTACGTGATTCAAACACGAAAAAAACCCAGGATCTGGCCAACAAGTTTGCGAAGAAGGCGAAAGTATAAGCCAGATGCGCGCATTTCCCAGACCTAACCCAGACCTAACCGGTGTTATCCTCTAAAATGTTGATCGAAACCAGGTTTTATTGACTGCTTCAGTGTATTACCACATTACTACGTGATTCAAACACGAAAAAAGCCCAGGACCTGGCCAACAAGTATGCGAAGAAGGCAAAATCATGAGCCAGATGCGGGCATAACCCAGACCTAACCCAGACCTAACCGGTGCTATCCTCTAAAATATTGATCGAAACCAGGTTTAATTGACTGCTTCAGTGTGGAACCACATTACTGCGTTATTCAAACCCGAAAAAACCCAGGATCTAGCCAACAACTTTGCGAAAAAGGCGAAAGTATAAGACAGATGCGCGCAAATCCCAGACCCAACCCAGGCCTAACCGGTATTATCCTCTAAAATATTGATCGAAACCAGGTTTTATTGACTGCTTCAGTTTGTTACCACATTACTACGTGATTCAAACACGAAAAAACCCCAGGATCTGGCCAACAAGTATGCGAAGAAGGCAAAATCATGAGCCAGATGCGGGCATAACCCAGACCTAACCCAGACCTAACCGGTGTTATCCTCTAAAATATTGATCGAAACCAGGTTTTATTGACTGCTTCAGTGTATTACCACATTACTACGTGATTCAAACACGAAAAAAACCCAGGATCTGGCCAACAAGTATGCGAAGAAGGCGAAAGTATAAGCCAGATGCGCGCATATCCCAGACCTAACCCAGACCTAACCGGTGTTATCCTCTGAAATATTGATCAAAACCAGGTTTAATTGACCGCTTCAGTGTGTTACCACATTACTACGTGTTCAAACACGGAAAATACCCAGGATCTGGCCAACAAGTATGCGAAGAAGGCAAAATCATGAGCCAGATGCGGGCATAACCCAGACCTAACCTAGACCTAACCGGCGTTATCCTCTAAAATATTGATCGAAATCAGGTTTAATTGTCTGCTTCAGTGTGGTATCACATAACTGCGTTATTCAAACCCGAAAAAAACCCAGGATCTAGCCAACAAGTTTACGAAAAAGGCGAAAGTATAAGCCAGATGCGCGCATATCCCAGACCTAACCCAGACCTAACCGGTGTTATCCTCTAAAATATTGATCGAAACCAGGTTTTATTGACTGCTTCAGTGTGTTACCACATTACTACGTGATTCAAACACGGAAAGAACCCAGGATCTGGCCAACAAGTTTGCGAAAAAGGCGAAAGTATAAGCCAGATGCGCGCAAATCTCAGACCTAACCCAGACCTAACCGGTGTTATCCTCTAAAATATTGATCGAAACCAGGTTTTATTGACTGCTTCAGTTTGTTACCACATTACTACGTGATTCAAACACGAAAAAACCCCAGGATCTGGCCAACAAGTATGCGAAGAAGGCAAAATCATGAGCCAGATGCGGGCATATCCCGGACCAATCCCAGACCTAACCGGTGTTATCCTCTAAAATATTGATCGAAACCAGGTTTAATTGACTGCTTCAGTGTGTTACCACATTACTACGTGATTCAAACACGAAAAAGCCCCAGGATCTGGCCAACAAGTATGCGAAGAAGGCAGAATCATGAGCCAGATGCGGGCATATCCCGGACCTAACCCAGACTTAGCCGGTGTTATCCTCTAAAATATTGATCGAAACCAGGTTTAATTGACTGCTTCAGTGTGTTACCGCATTACTACGTGATTCAAACACGAAAAACACCCAGGATCTGGCCAACAAGTTTGCGAAGAAGGCAAAATCATGAGCCAGATGCGGGCATAACCCAGACCTCACCCAGACCTAACCGGTGTTATCCTCTAAAATATTGATCGAAACCAGGTTTAATTGACTGCTACAGTGTGTTACCACATTCCTACGTGATTCAAACACGAAAAAAACCCAGGATCTGGCCAACAAGTTTGCGAAGAAGGCGAAAGTATAAGCCAGATGCGCGCATTTCCCAGACCTAACCCAGACCTAACCGGTGTTATCCTCTGAAATATTGATCGAAACCAGGTTTAATTGACTGCTTCAGTGTGGTACCACATTACTGCGTTATTCAAGCCCGAAAAAAACCCAGGATCTAGCCAACAAGTTCACGAAAAAGGCGAAAGTATAAGCCAGATGCGGGCATAACCCAGACCTAACCCAGACCTAACCGGTGTTATCCTCTAAAATATTGATCGAAACCAGGTTTTATTGACCGCTTCAGTGTGTTACCACATTACTACGTGTTTCAAACACGGAAAATACCCAGGATCTGGCCAACAAGTATGCGAAAAAGGCGAAAGTATAAGCCATATGCGCGCAAATCCCAGACCTAACCCAGACCTAACCGGTGTTATCCTCTAAAATATTGATCGAAACCAGGTTTTATTGACTGCTTCAGTTTGTTACCACATTACTACGTGATTCAAACACAAAAAAACCCCAGGATCTGGCCAACAAGTATGCGAAGAAGGCAAAATCATGAGCCAGATGCGGGCATAACCCAGACCTAACCCAGACCTAACCGGTGTTATCCTCTAAAATATTGATCGAAACCAGGTTTTATTGACTGCTTCAGCGTATTACCACATTACTACGTGATTCAAACACGGAAAAAACCCAGGATCCGGCCAACAAGTTTGCGAAAAAAGCGAAAGTATAAGCCAGATGCGCGCAAATCCTAGACCTAACCCAGACCTAACCGGTGTTATCCTCTAAAATATTGATCGAAACCAGGTTATATTGACTGCTTCAGTTTGTTACCACATTACTACGTGATTCAAACACGAAAAAACCCCAGGATCTGGCCAACAAGTATGTGATGAAGGCAAAATCATGAGCCAGATGCGGGCATAACCCAGACCTAACCGAGACCTAACCGGTGTTATCCTCCAAAATATTGATCGAAACCAGGTTTTATTGACTGCTTCAGTGTATTACCACATTACTACGTGATTCAAACACGAAGAAAGCCCAGGATCTGGCCAACAAGTATGCGAAGAAGGCAAAATCATGAGCCAGATGCGGGCATAACCCAGACCTAACCCAGACCTAACCGGTGTTATCCTCTAAAATATTGATCGAAACCAGGTTTTATTGACTGCTTCAGTTTGTTACCACATTACTACGTGATTCAAACACGAAAAAAACCCAGGATCTGGCCAACAAGTATGCGAAGAAGGCAAAATCATGAGCCAGATGCGGGCATAACCCAGACCTAACCCAGACCTAACCGGCGTTATCCTCTAAAATATTGATCGAAACCAGGTTTAATTGACTGCTTCAGTGTGTTACCACATTACTACGTGTTTCAAACACGGAAAATATCCGGGATCTGGCCAACAAGTTTGCGGAAAAGGCGAAAGTATAAGCCAGATGCGCGCAAATCCCAGACCTAACCCAGACCTAACCGGTGTTATCCTCTAAAATATTGATCGAAACCAGGTTTTATTGACTGCTTCAGTGTGTTACCACATTACTACGTGATTCAAACACGGAAAAACCCAGGATCTGGCCAACAAGTTTGCGAAAAAGGCGAAAGTATAAGCCAGATGCGCGCAAATCTCAGAGCTAACCCAGACCTAACCGGTGTTATCCTCTAAAATATTGATCGAAACCAGGTTTTATTGACTGCTTCAGTTTGTTACCACATTACTACGTGATTCAAACACGAAAAAACCCCAGGATCTGGCCAACAAGTATGCGAAGAAGGCAAAATCATGAGCCAGATGCGGGCATAACCCAGACCTAACCCAGACCTAACCGGTTTTATCCTTTAAAATATTGATCGAAACCAGGTTTTATTGACTGCTTCAGTGTATTACCACATTACTACGTGATTCAAACACGAAAAAAGCCCAGGATCTGGCCAACAAGTATGCGAAGAAGGCAAAATCATGAGCCAGATGCGGGCATAACCCAGACCTAACCCAGACCTAACCGGTGTTATCCTCTAAAATATTGATCGAAACCAGGTTTTATTGACTGCTTCAGTGTATTACCACATTACTACGTGATTCAAACACAAAAAAAACCCAGGATCTGGCCAACAAGTATGCGAAGAAGGCAAAATCATGAGCCAGATGCGGGCATAACCCAGACCTAACCGGCGTTATCCTCTAAAATATTGATTGAAATCAGGTTTAATTGACTGCTTCAGTGTGGTACCACATTACTGCGTTATTCAAACCCGAAAAAACCCAGGATCTAGCCAACAAGTTTGCGAAAAAGGCGAAAGTATAAGACAGATGCGCGCAAATCCCAGACCCAACCCAGGCCTAACCGGTATTATCCTCTAAAATATTGATCGAAACCAGGTTTTATTGACTGCTTCAGTTTGTTACCACATTACTACGTGATTCAAACACGAAACAACCCCAGGATCTGGCCAACAAGTATGCGAAGAAGGCAAAATCATGAGCCAGATGCGGGCATAACCCAAACCTAACCCAGACCTAACCGGTGTTAACCTCTAAAATATTGATCGAAACCAGGTTTAATTGACAGCTTCAGTGTGTTACCACATTACTACGTGATTCAAACACGAAAAAAACCCAGGATCTGGCCAACAAGTATGCGAAGAAGGCAAAATCATGAGCCAGATGCGGGCATAACCCAGACCTAACCGGTGTTATCCTCTAAAATATTGATCGAAACCAGGATTAATTGACTGCTTCAGTGTGTTACCACATTACTACGTGATTCAAACACGAAAAAACCCCAGGATCTGGCCAACAAGTATGCGAAGAAGGCAAAATCATGAGCCAGATGCGGGCATAACCCAGACCTAACCCAGACCTAACCGGTGTTATCCTCTAAAATATTGATCGAAACCAGGTTTTATTGACTGCTTTAGTTTATTACCACATTACTACGTGATTCAAACACGAAAAAAGCCCAGGACCTGGCCAACAAGTATGCGAAGAAGGCAAAATCATGAGCCAGATGCGGGCATAACCCAGACCTAACCCAGACCTAACCGGTGCTATCCTCTAAAATATTGATCGAAACCAGGTTTAATTGACTGCTTCAGTGTGGTACCACATTACTGCGTTATTCAAACCCGAAAAAATCCCAGGATCTAGCCTACAAGTTTGCGAAAAAGGCGAAAGTATAAGACAGATGCGCGCAAATCCCAGACCCAACCCAGACCTAACCGGTATTATCCTCTAAAATATTGATCGTAACCAGGTTTTATTGACTGCTTCAGTTTGTTACCACATTACTACGTGATTCAAACACGAAAAAACCCCAGGATCTGGCCAACAAGTATGCGAAGAAGGCAAAATCATGAGCCAGATGCGGGCATAACCCAGACCTAACCCAGACCTAACCGGTGTTATCCTCTAAAATATTGATCGAAACCAGGTTTTATTGACTGCTTCAGTGTATTACCACATTACTACGTGATTCAAACACGAAAAAAGCCCAGGACCTGGCCAACAAGTATGCGAAGAAGGCAAAATCATGAGCCAGATGCGGGCATAACCCAGACCTAACCCAGACCTAACCGGTGTTATCCTCTAAAATATTGATCGAAACCAGGTTTAATTGACAGCTTCAGTGTGTTACCACATTACTACGTGATTCAAACACGAAAAAAACCCAGGATCTGGCCAACAAGTATGCGAAGAAGGCAAAATCATGAGCCAGATGCGGGCATATTCCGGACCTAACCCAGACCTAACCGGTGTTATCCTCTAAAATATTGATCGAAACCAGGTTTAATTGACTGCTACAGTGTGTTACCACATTCCTACGTGATTCAAACACGAAAAAAACCCAGGATCTGGCCAACAAGTATGCGAAGAAGGCGAAAGTATAAGCCAGATGCGCGCATTTCCCAGACCTAACCCAGACCTAACCGGTGTTATCCTCTGAAATATTGATCGAAACCAGGTTTAATTGACTGCTTCAGTGTGTTACCACATTACTACGTGTTTCAAACACGGAAAATATCCGGGATCTGGCCAACAAGTTTGCGAAAAAGGCGAAAGTATAAGCCAGATGCGCGCAAATCCCAGACCTAACGCAGACCTAACCGGTGTTATCCTCTAAAATATTGATCGAAACCAGGTTTTATTGACTGCTTCAGTGTGTTACCACATTACTACGTGATTCAAACACGGAAAGAACCCAGGATCTGGCCAACAAGTTTGCGAAAAAGGCGAAAGTATAAGCCAGATGCGCGCAAATCTCAGACCTAACCCAGACCTAACCGGTGTTATCCTCTAAAATATTGATCGAAACCAGGTTTTATTGACTGCTTCAGTTTGTTACCACATTACTACGTGATTCAAACACGAAAAAACCCCAGGATCTGGCCAACAAGTATGCGAAGAAGGCAAAATCATGAGCCAGATGCGGGCATATCCCGGACCAATCCCAGACCTAACCGGTGTTATCCTCTAAAATATTGATCGAAACCAGGTTTAATTGACTGCTTCAGTGTGTTACCACATTACTACGTGATTCAAACACGAAAAAGCCCCAGGATCTGGCCAACAAGTATGCGAAGAAGGCAGAATCATGAGCCAGATGCGGGCATATCCCGGACCTAACCCAGACTTAACCGGTGTTATCCTCTAAAATATTGATCGAAACCAGGTTTCATTGACTGCTTCAGTGTGTTACCACATTACTACGTGATTCAAACACGGAAAAAACCCAAGATCTGGCCAACAAGTATGCGAAGAAGGCAAAATCATGAGCCAGATGCGGGCATAACCCAGACCTAACCCAGACCTAACCGGTGTTATCCTCTAAAATATTGATCGAAACCAGGTTTAATTGACAGCTTCAGTGTGTTACCACATTACTACGTGATTCAAACACGAAAAAAACCCAGGATCTGGCCAACAAGTATGCGAAGAAGGCAAAATCATGAGCCAGATGCGGGCATAACCCAGACCTAACCCAGACCTAACCGGTGTTATCCTCTAAAATATTGATCGAAACCAGGTTTAATTGACAGCTTCAGTGTGTTACCACATTACTACGTGATTCAAACACGAAAAAAACCCAGGATCTGGCCAACAAGTATGCGATGAAGGCAAAATCATGAGCCAGATGCGGGCATAACCCAGACCTAACCCAGACCTAACCGGTGTTATCCTCTAAAATATTGATCGAAACCAGGTTTTATTGACTCCTTCAGTGTATTACCACATTACTACGTGATTCAAACACGAAAAAAGCCCAGGACCTGGCCAACAAGTATGCGAAGAAGGCAAAATCATGAGCCAGATGCGGGCATAACCCAGACCTAACCCAGACCTAACCGGTGCTATCCTCTAAAATATTGATCGAAACCAGGTTTAATTGACTGCTTCAGTGTGGTACCACATTACTGCGTTATTCAAATCCGAAAAAAACCCAGGATCTAGCCAACAAGTTTGCGAAAAAGGCGAAAGTATAAGACAGATGCGCGCAAATCCCAGACCCAACCCAGGCCTAACCGGTATTACTCTCTAAAATATTGATCGAAACCAGGTTTTATTGACTGCTTCAGTTTGTTACCACATTTCTACGTGATTCAAACACGAAAAAACCCCAGGATCTGGCCAACAAGTATGCGAAGAAGGCAAAATCATGAGCCAGATGCGGGCATATTCCGGACCTAACCCAGACCTAACCGGTGTTATCCTCTAAAATATTGATCGAAACCAGGTTTAATTGACTGCTTCAGTGTATTACCACATTACTACGTGATTCAAACACGAAAAAACCCCAGGATCTGGCCAACAAGTATGCGAAGAAGGCAAAATCATCAGCCAGATGCGGGCATAACCCAGACCTAACCCAGACCTAACCGGTGTTATCCTCTAAAATATTGATCGAAACCAGGTTTTATTGACTGCTTCAGTGTATTACCACATTACTACGTGATTCAAACACGAAAAAAGCCCAGGACCTGGCCAACAAGTATGCGAAGAAGGCAAAATCATGAGCCAGATGCGGGCATAACCCAGACCTAACCCAGACCTAACGGGTGCTATCCTCTAAAATATTGATCGAAACCAGGTTTAATTGACTGCTTCAGTGTGGTACCACATTACTGCGTTATTCAAACCCGAAAAAAACCCAGGATCTAGCCAACAAGTTTGCGAAAAAGGCGAAAGTATAAGACAGATGCGCGCAAATCCCAGACCCAACCCAGACCTAACCGGTATTATCCTCCAAAATATTGATCGAAACCAGGTTTTATTGACTGCTTCAGTTTGTTACCACATTACTACGTGATTCAAACACGAAAAAAGCCCAGGACCTGGCCAACAAGTATGCGAAGAAGGCAAAATCATGAGCCAGATGCGGGCATAACCCAGACCTAACCCAGACCTAACCGGCGTTATCCTCTAAAATATTGATCGAAATCAGGTTTAATTGACTGCTTCAGTGTGGTACCACATTACTGCGTTATTCAAGCCCGAAAAAAACCCAGGATCTAGCCAACAAGTTCACGAAAAAGGCGAAAGTATAAGCCAGATGCGCGCATATCCCAGACCTAACCCAGACCTAACCGGTGTCATCCTCTGAAATATTGATCGAAACCAGGTTCAATTGACAGCTTCAGTGTGTTACCACATTACTACGTGTTTCAAACACGGAAAATATCCGGGATCTGGCCAACAAGTTTGCGAAAAAGGCGAAAGTATAAGCCAGATGCGCGCAAATCCCAGACCTAACCCAGACCTAACCGGTGTTATCCTCTAAAATATTGATCGAAACCAGGTTTTATTGACTGCTTCAGTGTGTTACCACATTACTACGTGATTCAAACACGGAAAAACCCAGGATCTGGCCAACAAGTTTGCGAAAAAGGCGAAAGTATAAGCCAGATGCGCGCAAATCTCAGACCTAACCCAGACCTAACCGGTGTTATCCTCTAAAATATTGATCGAAACCAGGTTTTATTGACTGCTTCAGTGTGGTACCACATTACTGCGTTATTCAAGCCCGAAAAAAACCCAGGATCTAGCCAACAAGTTCACGAAAAAGGCGAAAGTATAAGCCAGATGCGCGCATATCCCAGACCTAACCCAGACCTAACCGGTGTCATCCTCTGAAATATTGATCGAAACCAGGTTCAATTGACAGCTTCAGTGTGTTACCACATTACTACGTGTTTCAAACACGGAAAATATCCGGGATCTGGCCAACAAGTTTGCGAAAAAGGCGAAAGTATAAGCCAGATGCGCGCAAATCCCAGACCTAACCCAGACCTAACCGGTGTTATCCTCTAAAATATTGATCGAAACCAGGTTTTATTGACTGCTTCAGTGTGTTACCACATTACTACGTGATTCAAACACGGAAAAACCCAGGATCTGGCCAACAAGTTTGCGAAAAAGGCGAAAGTATAAGCCAGATGCGCGCAAATCTCAGACCTAACCCAGACCTAACCGGTGTTATCCTCTAAAATATTGATCGAAACCAGGTTTTATTGACTGCTTCAGTGTATTACCACATTACTACGTGATTCAAACACAAAAAAAACCCAGGATCTGGCCAACAAGTATGCGAAGAAGGCAAAATCATGAGCCAGATGCGGGCATAACCCAGACCTAACCCAGACCTAACCGGTGTTATCCTCTAAAATATTGATCGAAACCAGGTTTTATTGACTGCTTCAGCGTATTACCACATTACTACGTGATTCAAACACGGAAAAAACCAAGGATCCGGCCAACAAGTTTGCGAAAAAGGCGAAAGTATAAGCCAGATGCGCGCAAATCTCAGACCAAACCCAGACCTAACCGGTGTTATCCTCTAAAATATTGATCGAAACCAGGTTTTATTGACTGCTTCAGTTTGTTACCACATTACTACGTGATTCAAACACGAAAAAACCCCAGGATCTGGCCAACAAGTATGCGAAGAAGGCAAAATCATGAGCCAGATGCGGGCATATCCCGGACCAATCCCAGACCTAACCGGTGTTATCCTCTAAAATATTGATCGAAACCAGGTTTAATTGACTGCTTCAGTGTGTTACCACATTACTACGTGATTCAAACACGAAAAAGCCCCAGGATCTGGCCAACAAGTATGCGAAGAAGGCAGAATCATGAGCCAGATGCGGGCATATCCCGGACCTAACCCAGACTTAACCGGTGTTATCCTCTAAAATATTGATCGAAACCAGGTTTAATTGACTGCTTCAGTGTGTTACCGCATTACTACGTGATTCAAACACGAAAAACACCCAGGATCTGGCCAACAAGTATGCGAAAAAGGCGAAAGTATAAGCCAGATGCGCGCAAATCTCAGACCTAACCCAGACCTAACCGGTGTTATCCTCTAAAATATTGATCGAAACCAGGTTTTATTGACTGCTTCAGTTTGTTACCACATTACTACGTGATTCAAACACGAAAAAACCCCAGGATCTGGCCAACAAGTATGCGAAGAAGGCAAAATCATGAGCCAGATGCGGGCATATCCCGGACCAATCCCAGACCTAACCGGTGTTATCCTCTAAAATATTGATCGAAACCAGGTTTAATTGATTGCTTCAGTGTGTTACCACATTACTACGTGATTCAATCACGAAAAAGCCCCAGGATCTGGCCAACAAGTATGCGAAGAAGGCAGAATCATGAGCCAGATGCGGGCATATCCCGGACCTAACCCAGACTTAACCGGTGTTATCCTCTAAAATATTGATCGAAACCTGGTTTAATTGACTGCTTCAGTGTGTTACCACATTACTACGTGATTCAAACACGAAAAACACCCAGGATCTGGCCAACAAGTATGCGAAGAAGGCAAAATCATGAGCCAGATGCGGGCATAACCCAGACCTCACCCAGACCTAACCGGTGTTATCCTCTAAAATATTGATCGAAACCAGGTTTAATTGACTGCTACAGTGTGTTACCACATTCCTACGTGATTCATACACGAAAAAAACCCAGGATCTGGCCAACAAGTGTGCGAAGAAGGCGAAAGTATAAGCCAGATGCGCGCATTTCCCAGACCTAACCCAGACCTAACCGGTGTTATCCTCTGAAATATTGATCGAAACCAGGTTTAATTGACTGCTTCGGTGTGTTACCACATTACTACGTGATTCAAACACGGAAAAAACCCAGGATCTGGCCAACAAGTATGCGATGAAGGCAAAATCATGAGCCAGATGCGGGCATAACCCAGACCTAACCCAGACCTAACCGGTGTTATCCTCTAAAATATTGATCGAAACCAGGTTTAATTGACTGCTTCAGTGTGTTACCACATTACTACGTGATTCAAACACGAAAAAAACCCAAGATCTGGCCAACAAGTATGCGAAGAAGGCAAAATCATGAGCCAGATGCGGGCATAACCCAGACCTAACCCAGACCTAACCGGTGTTATCCTCTAAAATATTGATCGAAACCAGGTTTAATTGACTGCTTCAGTGTGTTACCACATTACTACGTGATTCAAACACGGAAAAAACCCAAGATCTGGCCAACAAGTATGCGAAGAAGGCAAAATCATGAGCCAGATGCGGGCATAACCCAGACCTAACCCAGACCTAACCGGTGTTATCCTCTAAAATATTGATCGAAACCAGGTTTAATTGACAGCTTCAGTGTGTTACCACATTACTACGTGATTCAAACACGAAAAAAACCCAGGATCTGGCCAACAAGTATGCCATGAAGGCAAAATCATGAGCCAGATGCGGGCATAACCCAGACCTAACCCAGACCTAACCGGTGTTATCCTCTAAAATATTGATCGAAACCAGGTTTTATTGACTCCTTCGGTGTATTACCACATTACTACGTGATTCAAACACGAAAAAAGCCCAGGACCTGGCCAACAAGTATGCGAAGAAGGCAAAATCATGAGCCAGATGCGGGCATAACCCAGACCTAACCCAGACCTAACCGGTGCTATCCTCTAAAATATTGATCGAAACCAGGTTTAATTGACTGCTTCAGTGTGGTACCACATTACTGCGTTATTCAAACCCGAAAAAACCCAGGATCTAGCCAACAAGTTTGCGAAAAAGGCGAAAGTATAAGACAGATGCGCGCAAATCCCAGACCCAACCCAGGCCTAACCGGTATTATTCTCTAAAATATTGATCGAAACCAGGTTTTATTGACTGCTTCAGTTTGTTACCACATTACTACGTGATTCAAACACGAAAAAACCCCAGGATCTGGCCAACAAGTATGCGAAGAAGGCAAAATCATGAGCCAGATGCGGGCATATTCCGGACCTAACCCAGACCTAACCGGTTTTATCCTCTAAAATATTGATCGAAACCAGGTTTAATTGACTGCTTCAGTGTATTACCACATTACTACGTGATTCAAACACGAAAAAACCCCAGGATCTGGCCAACAAGTATGCGAAGAAGGCAAAATCATGAGCCAGATGCGGGCATAACCCAGACCTAACCCAGACCTAACCGGTGTTATCCTCTAAAATATTGATCGAAACCAGGTTTTATTGTCTGCTTCAGTGTATTACCACATTACTACGTGATTCAAACACGAAAAAAGCCCAGGACCTGGCCAACAAGTATGCGAAGAAGGCAAAATCATGAGCCAGATGCGGGCATAACCCAGACCTAACCCAGACCTAACCGGTGCTATCCTCTAAAATATTGATCGAAACCAGGTTTAATTGACTGCTTCAGTGTGGTACCACATTACTGCGTTATTCAAACCCGAAAAAAACCCAGGATCTAGCCAACAAGTTTGCGAAAAAGGCGAAAGTATAAGACAGATGCGCGCAAATCCCAGACCCAACCCAGACCTAACCGGTATTATCCTCCAAAATATTGATCGAAACCAGGTTTTATTGACTGCTTCAGTTTGTTACCACATTACTACGTGATTCAAACACGAAAAAAGCCCAGGACCTGGCCAACAAGTATGCGAAGAAGGCAAAATCATGAGCCAGATGCGGGCATAACCCAGACCTAACCCAGACCTAACCGGCGTTATCCTCTAAAATATTGATCGAAATCAGGTTTAATTGACTGCTTCAGTGTGGTACCACATTACTGCGTTATTCAAGCCCGAAAAAAACCCAGGATCTAGCCAACAAGTTCACGAAAAAGGCGAAAGTATAAGCCAGATGCGCGCATATCCCAGACCTAACCCAGACCTAACCGGTGTTATCCTCTGAAATATTGATCGAAACCAGGTTCAATTGACTGCTTCAGTGTGTTACCACATTACTACGTGTTTCAAACACGGAAAATATCCGGGATCTGGCCAACAAATTTGCGGAAAAGGCGAAAGTATAAGCCAGATGCGCGCAAATCCCAGACCTAACCCAGACCTAACCGGTGTTATCCTCTAAAATATTGATCGAAACCAGGTTTTATTGACTGCTTCAGTGTGTTACCACATTACTACGTGATTCAAACACGGAAATTTCAGGATCTGGCCAACAAGTTTGCGAAAAAGGCGAAAGTATAAGCCAGATGCGCGCAAATCTCAGACCTAACCCAGACCTAACCGGTGTTATCCTCTAAAATATTGATCGAAACCAGGTTTTATTGACTGCTTCAGTGTATTACCACATTACTACGTGATTCAAACACAAAAAAAACCCAGGATCTGGCCAACAAGTATGCGAAGAAGGCAAAATCATGAGCCAGATGCGGGCATAACCCAGACCTAACCCAGACCTAACCGGTGTTATCCTCTAAAATATTGATCGAAACCAGGTTTTATTGACTGCTTCAGCGTATTACCACATTACTACGTGATTCAAACACGGAAAAAACCAAGGATCCGGCCAACAAGTTTGCGAAAAAGGCGAAAGTATAAGCCAGATGCGCGCAAATCCTAGACCTAACCCAGACCTAACCGGTGTTATCCTCTAAAATATTGATCGAAACCAGGTTATATTGACTGCTTCAGTTTGTTACCACATTACTACGTGATTCAAACACGAAAAAACCCCAGGATCTGGCCAACAAGTATGTGATGAAGGCAAAATCATGAGCTAGATGCGGGCATAACCCAGACCTAACCGAGACCTAACCGGTGTCATCCTCCAAAATATTGATCGAAACCAGGTTTTATTGACTGCTTCAGTGTATTACCACATTACTACGTGATTCAAACACGAAGAAAGCCCAGGATCTGGCCAACAAGTATGCGAAGAAGGCAAAATCATGAGCCAGATGCGGGCATAACCCAGACCTAACCCAGACCTAACCGGTGTTATCCTCTAAAATATTGATCGAAACCAGGTTTTATTGACTGCTTCAGTTTGTTACCACATTACTACGTGATTCAAACACGAAAAAAACCCAGGATCTGGCCAACAAGTATGCGAAGAAGGCAAAATCATGAGCCAGATGCGGGCATAACCCAGACCTAACCCAGACCTAACCGGCGTTATCCTCTAAAATATTGATCGAAATCAGGTTTAATTGACTGCTTCAGTGTGGTACCACATTACTGCGTTATTCAAACCCGAAAAAAACCCAGGATCTAGCCAACAAGTTCACGAAAAAGGCGAAAGTATAAGCCAGATGCGCGCATATCCCAGACCTAACCCAGACCTAACCGGTGTTATCCTCGGAAATATTGATCGAAACCAGGTTTAATTGACTGCTTCAGTGTGTTACCACATTACTACGTGTTTCAAACACGGAAAATATCCGGGATCTGGCCAACAAGTTTGCGGAAAAGGCGAAAGTATAAGCCAGATGCGCGCAAATCCCAGACCTAACCCAGACCTAACCGGTGTTATCCTCTAAAATATTGATCGAAACCAGGTTTTATTGACTGCTTCAGTGTGTTACCACATTACTACGTGATTCAAACACGGAAAAACCCAGGATCTGGCCAACAAGTTTGCGAAAAAGGCGAAAGTATAAGCCAGATGCGCGCAAATCTCAGACCTAACCCAGACCTAACCGGTGTTATCCTCTAAAATATTGATCGAAACCAGGTTTTATTGACTGCTTCAGTTTGTTACCACATTACTACGTGATTCAAACACGAAAAAACCCCAGGATCTGGCCAACAAGTATGCGAAGAAGGCAAAATCATGAGCCAGATGCGGGCATAACCCAGACCTATCCCAGACCTAACCGGTGTTATCCTCTAAAATATTGATCGAAACCAGGTTTTATTGACTGCTTCAGTGTATTACCACATTACTACGTGATTCAAACACGAAAAAAGCCCAGGATCTGGCCAACAAGTATGCGAAGAAGGCAAAATCATGAGCCAGATGCGGGCATAACCCAGACCTAACCCAGACCTAACCGGTGTTATCCTCTAAAATATTGATCGAAACCAGGTTTTATTGACTGCTTCAGTGTATTACCACATTACTACGTGATTCAAACACAAAAAAAACCCAGGATCTGGCCAACAGGTATGCGAAGAAGGCAAAATCATGAGCCAGATGCGGGCATAACCCAGACCTAACCCAGACCTAACCGGCGTTATCCTCTAAAATATTGATTGAAATCAGGTTTAATTGACTGCTTCAGTGTGGTACCACATTACTGCGTTATTCAAACCCGAAAAAAACCCAGGATCTAGCCAACAAGTTTACGAAAAAGGCGAAAGTATAAGCCAGATGCGCACATATCCCAGACCTAACCCAGACCTAACCGGTGTTATCCTCTGAAATATTGATCGAAACCAGGTTTAATTGACTGCTTCAGTGTGTTACCACATTACTACGTGTTTCAAACACGGAAAATATGCGGGATCTGGCCAACAAATTTGCGAAAAAGGCGAAAGTATAAGCCAGATGCGCGCAAATCCCAGACCTAACCCAGACCTAACCGGTGTTATCCTCTAAAATATTGATCGAAACCAGGTTTTATTGACAGCTTCAGTGTGTTACCACATTACTACGTGATTCAAACACGGAAAAAACCCAGGATCTGGCCAACAAGTTTGCGAAAGGCGGAAGTATTTAGCCAGATGCGCGCAAATCTCAGACCTAACCCAGACCTAACCGGTGTTATCCTCTAAAATATTGATCGAAACCAGGTTTTATTGACTGCTTCAGTTTGTTACCACATTACTACGTGATTCAAACACGAAAAAACCCCAGGATCTGGCCAACAAGTTTGCGAAGAAGGCAAAATCATGAGCCAGATGCGGGCATATCCCGGACCAATCCCAGATCTAACCGGTGTTATCCTCTAAAATATTGATCGAAACCAGGTTTAATTGACTGCCCCAGTGTGTTACCACATTACTGCGTGATTCAAACACGAGAAAGCCCCAGGATCTGGCCAACAAGTATGCGAAGAATGCAGAATCATGAGCCAGATGCGGGCATATCCCGGACCTAACCCAGACCTAACCGGTGTTATCCGCTAAAATATTGATCGATACCAGGTTTAATTGACTGCTTCAGTGTGTTACCACATTACTACGTGATTCAAACACGAAAAACACCCAGGATCTGGCCAACAAGTATGCGAAGAAGGCAAAATCATGAGCCAGATGCGGGCATATCCCGGACCTAACCCAGACCTAACCGGTGTTATCATCTAAAATATTGATCGAAACCAGGTTTAATTGACTGCTTCAGTGTGTTACCACGTTCCTACGTGATTCAAACACGAAAAAAACCCAGGATCTGGCCAACAAGTATGCGAAGAAGGCGAAAGTATAAGCCAGATGCGCGCATTTCCCAGACCTAACCCAGACCTAACCGGTGTTATCCTCTGAAATATTGATCGAAACCAGGTTTAATTAACTGCTTCAGTGTGTTACCACATTACTACGTGATTCAAACACGGAAAATATGCGGGATCTGGCCAACAAATTTGCGAAAAAGGCGAAAGTATAAGCCAGATGCGCGCAAATCTCAGACCTAACCCAGACCTAACCGGTGTTATCCTCTAAAATATTGATCGAATCCAGGTTTTATTGACAGCTTCAGTTTGTTACCACATTACTACGTGATTCAAACACGAAAAACCCCCAGGATCTGGCCAACAAGTTTGCGAAGAAGGCAAAATCATGAGCCAGATGCGGGCATATCCCGGACCAATCCCAGATCTAACCGGTGTTATCCTCTAAAATATTGATCGAAACCAGGTTTAATTGACTGCTCCAGTGTGTTACCACATTACTACGTGATTCAAACACGAGACAGCCCCAGGATCTGGCCAACAAGTATGCGAAGAAGGCAGAATCATGAGCCAGATGCGGGCATATCCCGGACCTAACCCAGACCTAACCGGTGTTATCCTCTAAAATATTGATCGATACCAGGTTTAATTGACTGCTTCAGTGTGTTACCACATTACTACGTGATTCAAACAGGAAAAACACCCAGGATCTGGCCAACAAGTATGCGAAGAAGGCAAAATCATGAGCCAGATGCGGGCATATCCCGGACCTAACCCAGACCTAACCGGTGTTATCATCTAAAATATTGATCGAAACCAGGTTTAATTGACTGCTTCAGTGTGTTACCACATTCCTACGTGATTCAAACACGAAAAAAACCCAGGATCTGGCCAACAAGTATGCGAAGAAGGCGAAAGTATAAGCCAGATGCGCGCATTTCCCAGACCTAACCCAGACCTAACCGGTGTTATCCTCTGAAATATTGATCGAAACCAGGTTTAATTGACTGCTTCAGTGTGTTACCACATTACTACGTGTTTCAAACACGGAAAAAACCCAGGATCTGGCCAACAAGTTTGCGAAAAAGGTGAAAGTATAAGCCAGATGCGCGCATATCCCAGACCTAACCCAGACCTAACCGGTGTTATCCTGTAAAATATTGATGGAAACCAGGTTTAATTGACTGCTTCAATGTGTTACCACATTACTACGTGATTCAAACACGAAAAAACCCCAGGATCTGGTCAACAAGTATGCGGAAAAGGCGAAAGTATAAGCCAGATGCGCGCAAATCTCAGACCTAACCCAGCCCTAACCGGTGTTATCCTCTAAAATACTGATCGAAACCAGGTTTTATTGACTGCTTCAGTGTATTACCACATTACTACGTGATTCAAACACGAAAAAAGCCCAGGATCTGGCCAACAAGTATGCGAAGAAGGCAAAATCATGAGCCAGATGCGGGCATAACCCAGACCTAACCCAGACCTAACCGGTGTTATCCTCTAAAATATAGATCGAAACCAGGTTTTATTGACTGCTTCAGTGTATTACCACATTACTACGTGATTCAAACACGGAAAAAACCCAGGATCTGGCCAACAAGTTTGCGAAAAAGGCGAAAGTATAAGCCAGATGCGCGCAAATCTCAGACCTAACCCAGCCCTAACCGGTGTTATCCTCTAAAATATTGATCGAAACCAGGTTTTATTGACTGCTTCAGTGTATTACCACATTACTACGTGATTCAAACACGAAAAAAGCCCAGGATCTGGCCAACAAGTATGCCAAGAAGGCAAAATCATGAGCCAGATGCGGGCATAACCCAGACCTAACCCAGACCTAACCGGTGTTATCCTCTAAAATATTGATCGAAACCAGGTTTTATTAACTGCTTCAGTGTGTTACCACATTACTACGTGATCAAACACGGAAAAAACCCAGGATCTGGCCAACAAGTTTGCGAAAAAGGTGAAAGTATAAGCCAGATGCGCGCATATCCCTGACCGAACCCAGACCTAACCGGTGTTATCCTCTAAAATATTGATCGAAACCAGGTTTAATTGACAGCTTCAGTGTGTTACCACATTACTACGTGATTCAAACACGAAAAAAACCCAGGATCTGGCCAACAAGTATGCGAAGAAGGCAAAATCATGAGCCAGATGCGGGCGTATCCCGGACCAATCCCAGACCTAACCGGTGTTATCCTCTAAAATATTGATCGAAATCAGGTTTAATTGACTGCTTCAGTGCGGTACCACATTACTGCGTTATTCAAACCCGAAAAAAACCCAGGATCTAGCCAACAAGTTTACGAAAAAGGCAAAAGTATAAGCCAGATGCGCGCATATCCCAGACCCAAGCCAGACCTAACCGGTGTTATCCTCTGAAATATTGATCGAAACCAGGTTTAATTGACTGCTTCAGTGTGTTACCACATTACTACGTGTTTCAAACACGGAAAATATCCGGGATCTGGCCAACAAGTTTGCGAAAAAGGCGAAAGTATAAGCCAGATGCGCGCAAATCCCAGACCTAACCCAGACCTAACCGGTGTTATCCTCTAAAATATTGATCGAAACCAGGTTTTATTGACTGCTTCAGTGTGTTACCACATTACTACGTGATTCAAACACGGAAAAAACCCAGGATCTGGCCAACAAGTTTGCGAAAAAGGCGAAAGTATAAGCCAGATGCGCGCAAATCTCAGACCTAACCCAGACCTAACCGGTATTATCCTCTAAAATATTGATCGAAACCAGGTTTTATTGACTGCTTCAGTTTGTTACCACATTACTAAGTGATTCAAACACGAAAAAACCCCAGGATCTGGCCAACAAGTATGCGAAGAAGGCAAAATCATGAGCCAGATGCGGGCATAACCCAGACCTAACCCAGACCTAACCGGTGTTATCCTCTAAAATATTGATCGAAACCAGGTTTTATTGACTGCTTCAGTGTATTACCACATTACTACGTGATTCAAACACGAAAAAAGCCCAGGATCTGGCCAACAAGTATGCGAAGAAGGCAAAATCATGAGCCAGATGCGGGCATAACCCAGACCTAACCCAGACCTAACCGGTGTTATCCTCTAAAATATTGATCGATACCAGGTTTAATTGACTGCTTCAGTGTGTTACCACATTACTACGTGATTCAAACACGAAAAACACCCAGGATCTGGCCAACAAGTATGCGAAGAAGGCAAAATCATGAGCCAGATGCGGGCATATCCCGGACCTAACCCAGACATAACCGGTGTTATCATCTAAAATATTGATCGAAACCAGGTTTAATTGACTGCTTCAGTGTGTTACCACATTCCTACGTGATTCAAACACGAAAAAAACCCAGGATCTGGCCAACAAGTATGCGAAGAAGGCGAAAGTATAAGCCAGATGCGCGCATTTCCCAGACCTAACCCAGACCTAACCGGTGTTATCCTCTGAAATATTGATCGAAACCAGGTTTAATTGTCTGCTTCAGTGTGTTACCACATTACTACGTGTTTCAAACACGGAAAAAACCCAGGATCTGGCCAACAAGTTTGCGAAAAAGGTGAAAGTATAAGCCAGATGCGCGCATATCCCAGACCTAACCCAGACCTAACCGGTGTTATCCTGTAAAATATTGATGGAAACCAGGTTTAATTGACTGCTTCAATGTGTTACCACATTACTACGTGATTCAAACACGAAAAAACCCCAGGATCTGGTCAACAAGTATGCGGAAAAGGCGAGAGTATAAGCCAGATGCGCGCAAATCTCAGACCTAACCCAGCCCTAACCGGTGTTATCCTCTAAAATACTGATCGAAACCAGGTTTTATTGACTGCTTCAGTGTATTACCACATTACTACGTGATTCAAACACGAAAAAAGCCCAGGATCTGGCCAACAAGTATGCGAAGAAGGCAAAATCATGAGCCAGATGCGGGCATAACCCAGACCTAACCCAGACCTAACCGGTGTTATCCTCTAAAATATAGATCGAAACCAGGTTTTATTGACTGCTTCAGTGTATTACCACATTACTACGTGATTCAAACACGGAAAAAACCCAGGATCTGGCCAACAAGTTTGCGAAAAAGGCGAAAGTATAAGCCAGATGCGCGCAAATCTCAGACCTAACCCAGCCCTAACCGGTGTTATCCTCTAAAATATTGATCGAAACCAGGTTTTATTGACTGCTTCAGTGTATTACCACATTACTACGTGATTCA
The DNA here is from genome assembly GCF_051014445.1 of Colletes latitarsis. Taxonomy (NCBI): domain Eukaryota; kingdom Metazoa; phylum Arthropoda; class Insecta; order Hymenoptera; family Colletidae; genus Colletes; species Colletes latitarsis. Next base: position 490,248 of record NW_027488381.1, on the reverse strand, counting down.
AACACGAAAAAAGCCCAGGATCTGGCCAACAAGTATGCGAAGAAGGCAAAATCATGAGCCAGATGCGGGCATAACCCAGACCTAACCCAGACCTAACCGGTGTTATCCTCTAAAATATTGATCGAAACCAGGTTTTATTAACTGCTTCAGTGTGTTACCACATTACTACGTGATCAAACACGGAAAAAACCCAGGATCTGGCCAACAAGTTTGCGAAAAAGGTGAAAGTATAAGCCAGATGCGCGCATATCCCAGACCGAACCCAGACCTAACCGGTGTTATCCTCTAAAATATTGATCGAAACCAGGTTTAATTGACAGCTTCAGTGTGTTACCACATTACTACGTGATTCAAACACGAAAAACCCCCAGGATCTGGCCAACAAGTTTGCGAAGAAGGCAAAATCATGAACCAGATGCGGGCATATCCCGGACCAATCCCAGACCTAACCGGTGTTATCCTCTAAAATATTGATCGAAATCAGGTTTAATTGACTGCTTCAGTGCGGTACCACATTACTGCGTTATTCAAACCCGAAAAAAACCCAGGATCTAGCCAACAAGTTTACGAAAAAGGCGAAAGTATAAGCCAGATGCGCGCATATCCCAGACCCAAGCCAGACCTAACCGGTGTTATCCTCTGAAATATTGATCGAAACCAGGTTTAATTGACTGCTTCAGTGTGTTACCACATTACTACGTGTTTCAAACACGGAAAATATCCGGGATCTGGCCAACAAGTTTGCGAAAAAGGCGAAAGTATAAGCCAGATGCGCACAAATCCCAGACCTAACCCAGACCTAACCGGTGTTATCCTCTAAAATATTGATCGAAACCAGGTTTTATTGACTGCTTCAGTGTGTTACCACATTACTACGTGATTCAAACACGGAAAAAACCCAGGATCTGGCCAACAAGTTTGCGAAAAAGGCGAAAGTATAAGCCAGATGCGCGCAAATCTCAGACCTAACCCAGACCTAACCGGTGTTATCCTCTAAAATATTGATCGAAACCAGGTTTTATTGACTGCTTCAGTTTGTTACCACATTACTACGTGATTCAAACACGAAAAAACCCCAGGATCTGGCCAACAAGTATGCGAAGAAGGCAAAATCATGAGCCAGATGCGGGCATAACCCAGACCTAACCCAGACCTAACCGGTGTTATCCTCTAAAATATTGATCGAAACCAGGTTTTATTGACTGCTTCAGTGTATTACCACATTACTACGTGATTCAAACACGAAAAAAGCCCAGGATCTGGCCAACAAGTATGCGAAGAAGGCAAAATCATGAGCCAGATGCGGGCATAACCCAGACCTAACCCAGACCTAACCGGTGTAATCCTCTAAAATATTGATCGAAACCAGGTTTAATTGACAGCTTCAGTGTGTTACCACATTACTACGTGATTCAAACACGAAAAAAACCCAGGATCTGGCCAACAAGTATGCGAAGAAGGCAAAATCTTGAGCCAGATGCGGGCATAACCCAGACCTAACCCAGACCTAACCGGTGTTATCCTCTAAAATATTGATCGAAACCAGGTTTTATTGACTGCTTCAGTTTGTTACCACATTACTACCTGATTCAAACACGAAAAAAACCCAGGAGCTGGCCAACAAGTATGCGAAGAAGGCAAAATCATGAGCCAGATGCGGGCATAACCCAGACCTAACGCAGACCTAACCGGCGTTATCCTCTAAAATATTGATCGAAATCAGGTTTAATTGACTGCTTCAGTGTGGTACCACATTACTGCGTTATTCAATCCCCAAAAAAACCCAGGATCTAGCCAACAAGTTTACGAAAAAGGCGAAAGTATAAGCCAGATGCGCGCATATCCCAGACCTAACCCAGACCTAACCGGTGTTATCCTCCGAAATATTGATCGAAACCAGATTTAATTGACTGCTTCAGTGTGTTACCACATTACTACGTGTTTCAAACACGGAAAATATCCGGGATCTGGCCAACAAGTTTGCGAAAATGGCGAAAGTATAAGCCATATGCGCGCAAATCCCAGACCTAACCCAGACCTAACCGGTGTTATCCTCTAAAATATTGATCGAAACCAGGTTTTATTGACTGCTTCAGTGTGTTACCACATTACTACGTGCTTCAAACACGGAAAAAACCCAGGATCTGGCCAACAAGTTTGCGAAAGGCGAATGTATAAGCCAGATGCGCGCAAATCTCAGACCTAACCCAGACCTAACCGGTGTTATCCTCTAAAATATTGATCGAAACCAGGTTTAATTGACTGCTTCAGTGTGTTACCACATTCCTACGTGATTCAAACACTAAAAAAACCCAGGATCTGGCCAACAAGTATGCGAAGAAGGCGAAAGTATAAGCCAGATGCGCGCATTTCCCAGACCTAACCCAGACCTAACCGGTGTTATCCTCTGAAATATTGATCGAAACCAGGTTTAATTGACTGCTTCAGTGTGTTACCACATTACTACGTGATTCAAACACGGAAAATATGCGGGATCTGGCCAACAAATTTGCGAAAAAGGCGAAAGTATAAGCCAGATGCGCGCAAATCTCAGACCTAACCCAGACCTAACCGGTGTTATCCTCTAAAATTTGATCGAAACCAGGTTTTATTGACAGCTTCAGTTTGTTACCACATTACTACGTGATTCAAACACGAAAAACCCCCAGGATCTGGCCAACAAGTTTGCGAAGAAGGCAAAATCATGAACCAGATGCGGGCATATCCCGGACCAATCCCAGATCTAACCGGTGTTATCCTCTAAAATATTGATCGAAACCAGGTTTAATTGACTGCTCCAGTGTGTTACCACATTACTACGTGATTCAAACACGAGAAAGCCCCAGGATCTGGCCAACAAGTATGCGAAGAAGGCAGAATCATGAGCCAAATGCGGGCATATCCCGGACCTAACCCAGACCTAACCGGTGTTATCCTCTAAAATATTGATCGATACCAGGTTTAATTGACTGCTTCAGTGTTACCACATTACTACGTGATTCAAACACGAAAAACACCCAGGATCTGGCCAACAAGTATGCGAAGAAGGCAAAATCATGAGCCAGATGCGGGCATATCCCGGACCTAACCCAGACCTAACCGGTGTTATCATCTAAAATATTGATCGAAACCAGGTTTAATTGACTGCTTCAGTGTGTTACCACATTCCTACGTGATTCAAACACGAAAAAAACCCAGGATCTGGCCAACAAGTATGCGAAGAAGGCGAAAGTATAAGCCAGATGCGCGCATTTCCCAGACCTAACCCAGACCTAACCGGTGTTATCCTCTGAAATATTGATCGAAACCAGGTTTAATTGACTGCTTCAGTGTGTTACCACATTACTACGTGTTTCAAACACGGAAAAAATCCAGGATCTGGCCAACAAGTTTGCGAAAAAGGTGAAAGTATAAGCCAGATGCGCGCATATCCCAGACCTAACCCAGACCTAACCGGTGTTATCCTGTAAAATATTGATGGAAACCAGGTTTAATTGACTGCTTCAATGTGTTACCACATTACTACGTGATTCAAACACGAAAAAACCCCAGGATCTGGTCAACAAGTATGCGGAAAAGGCGAAAGAATAAGCCAGATGCGCGCAAATCTCAGACCTAACCCAGCCCTAACCGGTGTTATCCTCTAAAATACTGATCGAAACCAGGTTTTATTGACTGCTTCAGTGTATTACCACATTACTACGTGATTCAAACACGAAAAAAGCCCAGGATCTGGCCAACAAGTATGCGAAGAAGGCAAAATCATGAGCCAGATGCGGGCATAACCCAGACCTAACCCAGACCTAACCGGTGTTATCCTCTAAAATATAGATCGAAACCAGGTTTTATTGACTGCTTCAGTGTATTACCACTTTACTACGTGATTCAAACACGGAAAATATCCGGGATCTGGCCAACAAGTTTGCGAAAATGGCGAAAGTATAAGCCATATGCGCGCAAATCCCAGACCTAACCCAGACCTAACCGGTGTTATCCTCTAAAATATTGATCGAAACCAGGTTTTATTGACTGCTTCAGTGTGTTACCACATTACTACGTGCTTCAAACACGGAAAAAACCCAGGATCTGGCCAACAAGTTTGCGAAAGGCGAATGTATAAGCCAGATGCGCGCAAATCTCAGACCTAACCCAGACCTAACCGGTGTTATCCTCTAAAATATTGATCGAAACCAGGTTTAATTGACTGCTTCAGTGTGTTACCACATTCCTACGTGATTCAAACACGAAAAAAACCCAGGATCTGGCCAACAAGTATGCGAAGAAGGCGAAAGTATAAGCCAGATGCGCGCATTTCCCAGACCTAACCCAGACCTAACCGGTGTTATCCTCTGAAATATTGATCGAAACCAGGTTTAATTGACTGCTTCAGTGTGTTACCACATTACTACGTGATTCAAACACGGAAAATATGCGGGATCTGGCCAACAAATTTGCGAAAAAGGCGAAAGTATAAGCCAGATGCGCGCAAATCTCAGACCTAACCCAGACCTAACCGGTGTTATCCTCTAAAATATTGATCGAAACCAGGTTTTATTGACAGCTTCAGTGTATTACCACATTACTACGTGATTCAAACACGAAAAAAGCCCAGGATCTGGCCAACAAGTATGCGAAGAAGGCAAAATCATGAGCCAGATGCGGGCATAACCCAGACCTAACCCAGACCTAACCGGTGTTATCCTCTAAAATATTGATCGAAACCAGGTTTTATTAACTGCTTCAGTGTGTTACCACATTACTACGTGATCAAACACGGAAAAAACCCAGGATCTGGCCAACAAGTTTGCGAAAAAGGTGAAAGTATAAGCCAGATGCGCGCATATCCCAGACCGAACCCAGACCTAACCGGTGTTATCCTCTAAAATATTGATCGAAACCAGGTTTAATTGACAGCTTCAGTGTGTTACCACATTACTACGTGATTCAAACACGAAAAAAACCCAGGATCTGGCCAACAAGTATGCGAAGAAGGCAAAATCATGAGCCAGATGCGGGCGTATCCCGGACCAATCCCAGACCTAACCGGTGTTATCCTCTAAAATATTGATCGAAATCAGGTTTAATTGACTGCTTCAGTGCGGTACCACATTACTGCGTTATTCAAACCCGAAAAAAACCCAGGATCTAGCCAACAAGTTTACGAAAAAGGCGAAAGTATAAGCCAGATGCGCGCATATCCCAGACCCAACCCAGACCTAACCGGTGTTATCCTCTGAAATATTGATCGAAACCAGGTTTAATTGACTGCTTCAGTGTGTTACCACATTACTACGTGATTCAAACACGGAAAAAACCCAGGATCTGGCCAACAAGTTTGCGAAAAAGGCGAAAGTATAAGCCAGATGCGCGCAAATCTCAGACCTAACCCAGACCTAACCGGTGTTATCCTCAAAAATATTGATCGAAACCAGGTTTTATTGACTGCTTCAGTTTGTTACCACATTACTACGTGATTCAAACACGAAAAAACCCCAGGATCTGGCCAACAAGTATGCGAAGAAGGCAAAATCATGAGCCAGATGCGGGCATAACCCAGACCTAACCCAGACCTAACCGGTGTTATCCTCTAAAATATTGATCGAAACCAGGTTTTATTGACTGCTTCAGTGTATTACCACATTACTACGTGATTCAAACACGAAAAAAGCCCAGGATCTGGCCAACAAGTATGCGAAGAAGGCAAAATCATGAGCCAGATGCGGGCATAACCCAGACCTAACCCAGACCTAACCGGTGTTATCCTCTAAAATATTGATCGAAACCAGGTTTTATTGACTGCTTCAGTGTATTACCACATTACTACGTGATTCAAACACGGAAAAAACCCAGGATCTGGCCAACAAGTATGCGAAGAAGGCAAAATCATGAGCCAGATGCGGGCATAACCCAGACCTAACCCAGACCTAACCGGTGTTATCCTCTAAAATATTGATCGAAATCAGGTTTAATTGACTGCTTCATTGTGGTACCACATTACTGCGTTATTCAAACCCGAAAAAATCCCAGGATCTAGCCAACAAGTTTACGAAAAAGGCGAAAGTATAAGCCAGATGCGCGCATATCCCAGACCTAACCCAGACCTAACCGGTGTTATCCTCTGAAATATTGATCGAAACCAGGTTTAATTGACTGCTTCAGTGTGTTACCACATTACTACGTGTTTCAAACACGGAAAATATCCGGGATCTGGCCAACAAGTTTGCGAAAAAGGCGAAAGTATAAGCCAGATGCGCGCAAATCCCAGACCTAACCCAGACCTAACCGGTGTTATCCTCTAAAATATTGATCGAAACCAGGTTTTATTGACTGCTTCAGTGTGTTACCACATTACTACGTGATTCAAACACGGAAAAAACCCAGGATCTGGCCAACAAGTATGCGATGAAGGCAAAATCATGAGCCAGATGCGGGCATAACCCAGACCTAACCCAGACCTAACCGGTGTTATCCTCTAAAATATTGATCGAAACCAGGTTTTATTGACTGCTTCAGTGTGTTACCACATTACTACGTGCTTCAAACACGGAAAAAACCCAGGATCTGGCCAACAAGTTTGCGAAAGGCGAATGTATAAGCCAGATGCGCGCAAATCTCAGACCTAACCCAGACCTAACCGGTGTTATCCTCTAAAATATTGATCGAAACCAGGTTTTATTGACTGCTTCAGTTTGTTACCACATTACTACTTGATTCAAACACGAAAAAACCCCAGGATCTGGCCAATAAGTATGCGAAGAAGGCAAGATCATGAGCCAGATGCGGGCATATCCCGGACCAATCCCAGACCTAACCGGTGTTATCCTCTAAAATATTGATCGAAACCAGGTTTAATTGACTGCTTCAGTGTGTTACCACATTACTACGTGATTCAAACACGAAAAACACCCAGGATCTGGCCAACAAGTATGCGAAGAAGGCAAAATCATGAGCCAGATGCGGGCATATCCCGGACCTAACCCAGACCTAACCGGTGTTATCCTCTAAAATATTGATCGAAACCAGGTTTAATTGACTGCTTCAGTGTGTTACCACATTCCTACGTGATTCAAACACGAAAAAAACCCAGGATCTGGCCAACAAGTATGCGAAGAAGGCGAAAGTATAAGCCAGATGCGCGCATTTCCCAGACCTAACCCAGACCTAACCGGCGTTATCCTCTAAAATATTGATCGCAACCAGGTTAAATTGACTGCTTCAGTGTGGTACCACATTACTGCGTTATTCAAACCGGAAAAAAACCCAGAATCTGGCCAACAAGTTTGCGAAAAAGGTGAAAGTATAAGCCAGATGCGCGCATATCCCAGACCTAACCCAGACCTAACCGGTGTTATCCTGTAAAATATTGATGGAAACCAGGTTTAATTGACTGCTTCAGTGTGTTACCACATTACTACGTGATTCAAACACGAAAAAACCCCAGGATCTGGCCAACAAGTATGCGAAGAAGGCAAAATCATGAGCCAGATGCGGGCATAACCCAGACCTAACCCAGACCTAACCGGTGTTATCCTCTAAAATATTGATCGAAACCAGGTTTTATTGACTGCTTCAGTGTATTACCACATTACTACGTGATTCAAACACGAAAAAACCCCAGGATCTGGCCAACAAGTATGCGAAGAAGGCAAAATCATGAGCCAGATGCGGGCATATCCCGGACCAATCCCAGACCTAACCGGTGTTATCCTCTAAAATATTGATCGAAATCAGGTTTAATTGACTGCTTCATTGTGGTACCACATTACTGCGTTATTCAAACCCGAAAAAATCCCAGGATCTAGCCAACAAGTTTACGAAAAAGGCGAAAGTATAAGCCAGATGCGCGCATATCCCAGACCTAACCCAGACCTAACCGGTGTTATCCTCTGAAATATTGATCGAAACCAGGTTTAATTGACTGCTTCAGTGTGTTACCACATTACTACGTGTTTCAAACACGGAAAATATCCGGGATCTGGCCAACAAGTTTGCGAAAAAGGCGAAAGTATAAGCCAGATGCGCGCAAATCCCAGACCTAACCCAGACCTAACCGGTGTTATCCTCTAAAATATTGATCGAAACCAGGTTTTATTGACTGCTTCAGTGTGTTACCACATTACTACGTGATTCAAACACGGAAAAAACCCAGGATCTGGCCAACAAGTATGCGATGAAGGCAAAATCATGAGCCAGATGCGGGCATAACCCAGACCTAACCCAGACCTAACCGGTGTTATCCTCTAAAATATTGATCGAAACCAGGTTTTATTGACTGCTTCAGTTTGTTACCACATTACTACGTGATTCAAACACGAAAAAAACCCAGGATCTTGCCAACAAGTATGCGAAGAAGGCAAAATCATGAGCCAGATGCGGGCATAACCCAGACCTAACCCAGACCTAACCGGCGTTATCCTCTAAAATATTGATCGAAATCAGGTTTAATTGACTGCTTCAGTGTGGTACCACATTACTGCGTGATTCAAACACGGAAAAAACCCAGGATCTGGCCAACAAGTTTGCGAAAGGCGAAAGTATAAGCCAGATGCGCGCAAATCTCAGACCTAACCCAGACCTAACCGGTGTTATCCTCTAAAATATTGATCGAAACCAGGTTTTATTGACTGCTTCAGTTTGTTACCACATTACTACGTGATTCAAACACGAAAAAAAACCAGGATCTAGCAAACAAGTTTACGAAAAAGGCGAAAGTATGAGCCAGATGCGCGCATATCCCAGACCTAACCCAGACCTAACCGGTGTTATCCTCTGAAATATTGATCGAAACCAGGTTTAATTGACTGCTTCAGTGTGTTACCACATTACTGCGTGTTTCAAACACGGAAATATATCCGGGATCTGGCCAACAAGTTTGCGAAAAAGGCGAAAGTATAAGCCAGATGCGCGCAAATCCCAGACCTAACCCAGACCTAACCGGTGTTATCCTCTAAAATATTGATCGAAACCAGGTTTTATTGACTGCTTCAGTGTGTTACCACATTACTACGTGATTCAAACACGGAAAAAACCCAGGATCTGGCCAACAAGTTTGCGAAAGGCGAAAGTATAAGCCAGATGCGCGCAAATCTCAGACCTAACCCAGACCTAACCGGTGTTATCCTCTAAAATATTGATCGAAACCAGGTTTTATTGACTGCTTCAGTTTGTTACCACATTACTACGTGATTCAAACACGAAAAAACCCCAGGATCTGGCCAACAAGTATGCGAAGAAGGCAAAATCATGAGCCAGATGCGGGCATATCCCGGACCAATCCCAGACCTAACCGGTGTTATCCTCTAAAATATTGATCGAAACCAGGTTTAATTGACTGCGTTAGTGTGTTACCACATTCCTACGTGATTCAAACACGAAAAAAACCCAGGATCTGGCCAACAAGTATGCGAAGAAGGCGAAAGTATAAGCCAGATGCGCGCATTTCCCAGACCTAACCCAGACCTAACCGGCGTTATCCTCTAAAATATTGATCGCAACCAGGTTAAATTGACTGCTTCAGTGTGGTACCACATTACTGCGTTATTCAAACCGGAAAAAAACCCAGGATCTGGCCAACAAGTTTGCGAAAAAGGTGAAAGTATAAGCCAGATGCGCGCATATCCCAGACCTAACCCAGACCTAACCGGTGTTATCCTGTAAAATATTGATGGAAACCAGGTTTAATTGACTGCTTCAGTGTGTTACCACATTACTACGTGATTCAAACACGAAAAAACCCCAGGATCTGGCCAACAAGTATGCGAAGAAGGCAAAATCATGAGCCAGATGCGGGCATAACCCAGACCTAACCCAGACCTAACCGGTGTTATCCTCTAAAATATTGATCGAAACCAGGTTTTATTGACTGCTTCAGTGTATTACCACATTACTACGTGATTCAAACATGAAAAAACCCCAGGATCTGGCCAACAAGTATGCGAAGAAGGCAGAATCATGAGCCAGATGCGGGCATATCCCGGACCTAACGCAGACCTAACCGGCGTTATCCTCTAAAATATTGATCGAAACCAGGTTTAATTGACTGCTTCAGTGTGTTACCACATTACTACGTGATTCAAACACAAAAAACACCCAGGATCTGGCCAACAAGTATGCGAAGAAGGCAAAATCATGAGCCAGATGCGGGCATATCCCGGACCTAACCCAGACCTAACCGGTGTTATCCTCTAAAATATTGATCGAAACCAGGTTTAATTGACTGCTTTAGTGTGTTACCACATTCCTACGTGATTCAAACACGAAAAAAACCCAGGATCTGGCCAACAAGTATGCGAAGAAGGCGAAAGTATAAGCCAGATGCGCGCATTTCCCAGACCTAACCCAGACCTAACCGGCGTTATCCTCTAAAATATTGATCGCAACCAGGTTAAATTGACTGCTTCAGTGTGGTACCACATTACTGCGTTATTCAAACCGGAAAAAAACCCAGGATCTGGCCAACAAGTTTGCGAAAAAGGTGAAAGTATAAGCCAGATGCGCGCATATCCCAGACCTAACCCAGACCTAACCGGTGTTATCCTGTAAAATATTGATGGAAACCAGGTTTAATTGACTGCTTCAGTGTGTTACCACATTACTACGTGATTCAAACACGAAAAAACCCCAGGATCTGGCCAACAAGTATGCGAAGAAGGCAAAATCATGAGCCAGATGCGGGCATAACCCAGACCTAACCCAGACCTAACCGGTGTTATCCTCTAAAATATTGATCGAAACCAGGTTTTATTGACTGCTTCAGTGTATTACCACATTACTACGTGATTCAAACATGAAAAAACCCCAGGATCTGGCCAACAAGTATGCGAAGAAGGCAAAATCATGAGCCAGATGCGGGCATAACCCAGACCTAACCCAGACCTAACCGGTGTTATCCTCTAAAATATTGATCGCAACCAGGTTAAATTGACTGCTTCAGTGTGGTACCACATTACTGCGTTATTCAAACCCGAAAAAATCCCAGGATCTAGCCAACAAGTTTACGAAAAAGGCGAAAGTATAAGCCAGATTCGCGCATATCCCCGACCTAACCCAGACCTAACCGGTGTTATCCTCCGAAATATTGATCGAAACCAGGTTTAATTGACTGCTTCAGTGTGTTACCAAATTACTACGTGTTTCAAACACGGAAAATGTCCGGGATCTGGCCAACAAGTTTGCGAAAAAGGCGAAAGTATAAGCCAGATGCGCGCAAATCCCAGACCTAACCCAGACCTAACCGGTGTTATCCTCTAAAATATTGATCGAAACCAGGTTTTATTGACTGCTTCAGTGTGTTACCACATTACTACGTGATTCAAACACGGAAAAAACCCAGGATCTGGCCAACAAGTATGCGATGAAGGCAAAATCATGAGCCAGATGCGGGCATAACCCAGACCTAACCCAGACCTAACCGGTGTTATCCTCTAAAATATTGATCGAAACCAGGTTTTATTAACTGCTTCAGTTTGTTACCACATTACTACGTGATTCAAACACGAAAAAAACCCAGGATCTGGCCAACAAGTATGCGAAGAAGGCAAAATCATGAGCCAGATGCGGGCATAACCCAGACCTAACCCAGACCTAACCGGCGTTATCCTCTAAAATATTGATCGAAATCAGGTTTAATTGACTGCTTCAGTGTGGTACCACATTACTGCGTTATTCAAACACGAAAAAAACCCAGGATCTAGCCAACAAGTTTACGAAAAAGGCGAAAGTATAAGCCAGATGCGCGCATATCCCAGACCTAACCCAGACCTAACCGGTGTTATCCTCTGAAATATTGATCGAAACCAGGTTTAATTGACTGCTTCAGTGTGTTACCACATTACTACGTGTTTCAAACACGGAAATATATCCGGGATCTGGCCAACAAGTTTGCGAAAAAGGCGAAAGTATAAGCCAGATGCGCGCAAATCCCAGACCTAACCCAGACCTAACCGGTGTTATCCTCTAAAATATTGATCGAAACCAGGTTTTATTGACTGCTTCAGTGTGTTACCACATTACTACGTGATTCAAACACGGAAAAAACCCAGGATCTGGCCAACAAGTTCGCGAAAGGCGAAAGTATAAGCCAGATGCGCGCAAATCTCAGACCTAACCCAGACCTAACCGGTGTTATCCTCTAAAATATTGATCGAAACCAGGTTTTATTGACTGCTTCAGTTTGTTACCACATTACTACGTGATTCAAACACGAAAAAACCCCAGGATCTGGCCAACAAGTATGCGAAGAAGGCAAAATCATGAGCCAGATGCGGGCATATCCCGGACCAATCCCAGACCTAACCGGTGTTATCCTCTAAAATATTGATCGAAATCAGGTTTAATTGACTGCTTCAGTGTGGTACCACATTACTGCGTTATTCAAACCCGAAAAAAACCCAGGATCTAGCCAACAAGTTTACGAAAAAGGCGAAAGTATAAGCCAGATGCGCGCATATCCCAGACCTAACCCAGACCTAACCGGTGTTATCCTCTGAAATATTGATCGAAACCAGGTTTAATTGCCTGCTTCAGTGTGTTACCACATTACTACGTGTTTCAAACACGGAAAATATCCGGGATCTGGCCAACAAGTTTGCGAAAAAGGCGAAAGTATAAGCCAGATGCGCGCAAATCCCAGACCTAACCCAGACCTAACCGGTGTTATCCTCTAAAATATTGATCGAAACCAGGTTTTATTGACTGCTTCAGTGTGTTACCACATTACTACGTGATTCAAACACGGAAAAAACCCAGGATCTGGCCAACAAGTTTGCGAAAAAGGCGAAAGTATAAGCCAGATGCGCGCAAATCTCAGACCTAACCCAGACCTAACCGGTGTTATCCTCTAAAATATTGATCGAAACCAGGTTTTATTGACTGCTTCAGTTTGTTACCACATTACTACCTGATTCAAACACGAAAAAAACCCAGGATCTGGCCAACAAGTATGCGAAGAAGGCAAAATCATGAGCCAGATGCGGGCATAACCCAGACCTAACCCAGACCTAACCGGCGTTATCCTCTAAAATATTGATCGAAACCAGGTTTTATTGACTGCTTCAGTGTGTTACCACATTACTACGTGCTTCAAACACGGAAAAAACCCAGGATCTGGCCAACAAGTTTGCGAAAGGCGAAAGTATAAGCCAGATGCGCGCATATCCCAGACCTAACCCAGACCTAACCGGTGTTATCCTCTGAAATATTGATCGAAACCAGGTTTAATTGACTGCTTCAGTGTGTTACCACATTACTACGTGTTTCAAACACGGAAATATATCCGGGATCTGGCCAACAAGTTTGCGAAAAAGGCGAAAGTATAAGCCAGATGCGCGCAAATCCCAGACCTAACCCAGACCTAACCGGTGTTATCCTCTAAAATATTGATCGAAACCAGGTTTTATTGATTGCTTCAGTGTGTTACCACATTACTACGTGTTTCAAACACGGAAAAAACCCAGGATCTGGCCAACAAGTTTGCGAAAGGCGAAAGTATAAGCCAGATGCGCGCAAATCTCAGACCTAACCCAGACCTAACCGGTGTTATCCTCTAAAATATTGATCGAAACCAGGTTTTATTGACTGCTTCTGTTTGTTACCACATTACTACGTGATTCAAACACGAAAAAACCCCAGGATCTGGCCAACAAGTATGCGAAGAAGGCAAAATCATGAGCCAGATGCGGGCATATCCCGGACCTAACCCAGACCTAACCTGTGTTATCGTCTAAAATATTGATCGAAACCAGGTTTTATTGACTGCTTCAGTGTATTACCACATTACTACGTGATTCAAACACGGAAAAAACCCATGATCTGGCCAACAAGTTTGCGAAAAAGGCGAAAGTATAAGCCAGATGCGCGCAAATCTCAGACCTAACCCAGCCCTAACCGGTGTTATCCTCTAAAATATTGATCGAAACCAGGTTTTATTGACTGCTTCAGTTTGTTACCACATTACTACGTGATTCAAACACGAAAAAACCCCAGGATCTGGCCAACAAGTATGCGAAGAAGGCAAAATCATGAGCCAGATGCGGGCATATCCCGGACCTAACCCAGACCTAACGGGTGTTATCCTCTGAAATATTGATCGAAACCAGGTTTAATTGACTGCTTCAGTGTGTTACCACATTACTACGTGATTCAAACACGGAAAAAACCCGGGATCTGGCCAACAAGTATGCGATGAAGGCAAAATCATGAGCCAGATGCGGGCATAACCCAGACCTAACCCAGACCTAACCGGTGTTATCCTCTAAAATATTGATCGAAACCACGTTTTATTGACTGCTTCAGTTTGTTACCACATTACTACGTTATTCAAACCCGAAAAAAACCCAGGATCTAGCAAACAAGTTTACGAAAAAGGCGAAAGTATAAGCCAGATGCGCGCATATCCCAGACCTAACCCAGACCTAACCGGTGTTATCCTCTGAAATATTGATCGAAACCAGGTTTAATTGACTGCTTCAGTGTGTTACCACATTACTACGTGTTTCAAACACGGAAATATATCCGGGATCTGGCCAACAAGTTTGTGAGAAAGGCGAAAGTATAAGCCAGATGCGCGCAAATCCCAGACCTAACCCAGACCTAACTGGTGTTATGCTCTAAAATATTGATCGAAACCAGGTTTTATTGACTGCTTCAGTGTGTTACCACATTACTACGTGTTTCAAACACGGAAAAAACCCAGGATCTGGCCAACAAGTTTGCGAAAGGCGAAAGTATAAGCCAGATGCGCGCAAATCTCAGACCTAACCCAGACCTAACCGGTGTTATCCTCTAAAATATTGATCGAAACCAGGTTTTATTGACTGCTTCAGTTTGTTACCACATTACTACGTGATTCAAACACGAAAAAACCCCAGGATCTGTCCAACAAGTATGCGAAGAAGGCAAAATCATGAGCCAGATGCGCGCAAATCTCAGACCTAACCCAGACCTAACCGGTGTTATCCTCTAAAATATTGATCGAAACCAGGTTTTATTGACTGCTTCAGTTTGTTACCACATTACTACGTGATTCAAACACGAAAAAACCCCAGGATCTGTCCAACAAGTATGCGAAGAAGGCAAAATCATGAGCCAGATGCGGGCATAACCCAGACCTAACCCAGACCTAACCGGTGTTATCCTCTAAAATATTGATCGAAACCACGTTTTATTGACTGCTTCAGTTTGTTACCACATTACTACGTTATTCAAACCCGAAAAAAACCCAGGATCTAGCAAACAAGTTTACGAAAAAGGCGAAAGTATAAGCCAGATGCGCGCATATCCCAGACCTAACCCAGACCTAACCGGTGTTATCCTCTGAAATATTGATCGAAACCAGGTTTAATTGACTGCTTCAGTGTGTTACCACATTACTACGTGTTTCAAACACGGAAATATATCCGGGATCTGGCCAACAAGTTTGTGAGAAAGGCGAAAGTATAAGCCAGATGCGCGCATATCCCAGACCTAACCCAGACCTAACCGGTGTTATCCTCTGAAATATTGATCGATACCAGGTTTAATTGACTGCTTCAGTGTGTTACCACATTACTACGTGATTCAAACACGAAAAACACCCAGGATCTGGCCAACAAGTATGCGAAGAAGGCAAAATCATGAGCCAGATGTGGGCATATCCCGGACCAATCCCAGACCTAACCGGTGTTATCCTCTAAAATATTGATCGAAATCAGGTTTAATTGACTGCTTCAGTGTGGTACCACATTACTGCGTTATTCAAACCCGAAAAAAACCCAGGATCTAGCCAACAAGTTTACGAAAAAGGCGAAAGTATAAGCCAGATGCGCGCATATCCCAGACCTAACCCAGACCTAACCGGTGTTATCCTCTGAAATATTGATCGAAACCAGGTTTAATTGCCTGCTTCAGTGTGTTACCACATTACTACGTGTTTCAAACACGGAAAATATCCGGGATCTGGCCAACAAGTTTGCGAAAAAGGCGAAAGTATAAGCCAGATGCGCGCAAATCCCAGACCTAACCCAGACCTAACCGGTGTTATCCTCTAAAATATTGATCGAAACCAGGTTTTATTGACTGCTTCAGTGTGTTACCACATTACTACGTGATTCAAACACGGAAAAAACCCAGGATCTGGCCAACAAGTTTGCGAAAAAGGCGAAAGTATAAGCCAGATGCGCGCAAATCTCAGACCTAACCCAGACCTAACCGGTGTTATCCTCTAAAATATTGATCGAAACCAGGTTTTATTGACTGCTTCAGTTTGTTACCACATTACTACCTGATTCAAACACGAAAAAAACCCAGGATCTGGCCAACAAGTATGCGAAGAAGGCAAAATCATGAGCCAGATGCGGGCATAACCCAGACCTAACCCAGACCTAACCGGCGTTATCCTCTAAAATATTGATCGAAATCAGGTTTAATTGACTGCTTCAGTGTGGTACCACATTACTGCGTTATTCAATCCCCAAAAAAACCCAGGATCTAGCCAACAAGTTTACGAAAAAGGCGAAAGTATAAGCCAGATGCGCGCATATCCCAGACCTAACCCAGACCTAACCGGTGTTATCCTCTGAAATATTGATCGAAACCAGGTTTAATTGACTGCTTCAGTGTGTTACCACATTACTACGTGTTTCAAACACGGATAATATCCGGGATCTGGCCAACAAGTTTGCGAAAAAGGCGAAAGTATAAGCCAGATGCGCGCAAATCCCAGACCTAACCCAGACCTAACCGGTGTTATCCTCTAAAATATTGATCGAAACCAGGTTTTATTGACTGCTTCAGTGTGTTACCACATTACTACGTGCTTCAAACACGGAAAAAACCCAGGATCTGGCCAACAAGTTTGCGAAAGGCGAAAGTATAAGCCAGATGCGCGCAAATCTCAGACCTAACCCAGACCTAACCGGTGTTATCCTCTAAAATATTGATCGAAACCAGGTTTTATTGACTGCTTCAGTTTGTTACCACATTACTACGTGATTCAAACACGAAAAAACCCCAGGATCTGGCCACAAGTATGCGAAGAAGGCAAGATCATGAGCCAGATGCGGGCATGTCCCAGACCTAACCCAGACCTAACCGGTGTTATCCTCTAAAATATTCATCGAAACCAGGTTTTATTGACTGCTTCAGTGTGTTACCACATTACTACGTGCTTCAAACACGGAAAAAACCCAGGATCTGGCCAACAAGTTTGCGAAAGGCGAAAGTATAAGCCAGATGCGCGCATATCCCAGACCTAACCCAGACCTAACCGGTGTTATCCTCTGAAATATTGATCGAAACCAGGTTTAATTGACTGCTTCAGTGTGTTACCACATTACTACGTGTTTCAAACACGGAAATATATCCGGGATCTGGCCAACAAGTTTGCGAAAAAGGCGAAAGTATAAGCCAGATGCGCGCAAATCCCAGACCTAACCCAGACCTAACCGGTGTTATCCTCTAAAATATTGATCGAAACCAGGTTTTATTGATTGCTTCAGTGTGTTACCACATTACTACGTGTTTCAAACACGGAAAAAACCCAGGATCTGGCCAACAAGTTTGCGAAAGGCGAAAGTATAAGCCAGATGCGCGCAAATCTCAGACCTAACCCAGACCTAACCGGTGTTATCCTCTAAAATATTGATCGAAACCAGGTTTAATTGACTGCTTCAGTGTGTTACCACATTCCTACGTGATTCAAACACGAAAAAAACCCAGGATCTGGCCAACAAGTATGCGAAGAAGGCGAAAGTATAAGCCAGATGCGCGCATTTCCCAGACCTAACCCAGACCTAACAGGCGTTATCCTCTAAAATATTGATCGAAACCAGGTTTAATTGACTGCTTCAGTGTGGTACCACATTACTGCGTTATTCAAACCGGAAAAAAACCCAGGATCTAGCCAACACGTTTGCGAAAAAGGCGAAAGCATAAGCCAGATGCGCGCATATCCCAGACCTAACCCAGACCTAATCGGTGTTATCCTCTGAAATATTGATCGAAACCAGGTTTAATTGACTGCTTCAGTGTGTTACCACATTACTTCGTGATTCAAACACGGAAAAACCCAGGATCTGGCCAACAAGTTTGCGAAAAAGGTGAAAGTATAAGCCAGATGCGCGCATATCCCAGACCTAACCCAGACCTAACCGGTGTTATCCTGTAAAATATTGATGGAAACCAGGTTTAATTGACTGCTTCAGTGTGTTACCACATTACTACGTGATTCAAACACGAAAAAACCCCAGGATCTGGCCAACAAGTATGCGAAGAAGGCAAAATCATGAGCCAGATGCGGGCATAACCCAGACCTAACCCAGACCTAACCGGTGTTATCCTCTAAAATATTGATCGAAACCAGGTTTTATTGACTGCTTCAGTGTATTACCACATTACTACGTGATTCAAACACGGAAAAAACCCAGGATCTGGCCAACAAGTTTGCGAAAAAGGCGAAAGTATGAGCCAGATGCGCGCAAATCTCAGACCTAACCCAGCCCTAACCGGTGTTATCCTCTAAAATATTGATCGAAACCAGGTTCTATTGACTGCTTCAGTGTATTACCACATGACTACGTGATTCAAACACAAAAAAGCCCAGGATCTGGCCAACAAGTATGCGAAGAAGGCAAAATCATGAGCCAGATGCGGGCATAACCCAGACCTAACCCAGACCTAACCGGCGTTATCCTCTAAAATATTGATCGAAACCAGGTTTTATTGACTGCTTCAGTGTGTTACCACATTACTACGTGATTCGAAACCCGACAAATCCCAGGATCTAGCCAACAAGTTAGCGAAAAAGGAGAAAGTATAAGCCAGATGCGCGCATATCCTAGACATAACCCAGACCTAACCGGTGTTATCCTCTAAAATATTGATCCAAACCAGGTTTAACTGACTGGTTCAGTGTGTTACCACATTACTACGTGAATCAAACACGAAAAAAAACCAGGATCTGGTCAACAAGTATGCGAAAGGCGAAAGTATAAGCCAGATGCGCGCAAATCTCAGACCTAACCCAGACCTAACCGGTGTTATCCTCTAAAATATTGATCGAAACCAGGTTTAATTGACTGCTTCAGTGTGTTACCACATGCCTACGTGATTCAAACACGAAAAAAACCCAGGATCTGGCCAACAAGTTTGCGAAAGGCGAAAGTATAAGCCAGATGCGCGCATATCCCAGACCTAACCCAGACCTAACCGGTGTTATCCTCTAAAATATTCATCGAAACCTGGTTTAATTGACTGCTTCAGAGTGTTACCACATTACTACGTGATTCAAACACGAAAAAAACCCCAGGATCTGGCCAACAAGTATGCGAAGAAGGCAAAATCATGAGCCAGATGCGGGCATATCCCGGACCTAACCCAGACCTAACGGGTGTTATCCTCTGAAATATTGATCGAAACCAGGTTTAATTGACTGCTTCAGTGTGTTACCACATTACTACGTGATTCAAACACGGAAAAAACCCGGGATCTGGCCAACAAGTATGCGATGAAGGCAAAATCATGAGCCAGATGCGGGCATAACCCAGACCTAACCCAGACCTAACCGGTGTTATCCTCTAAAATATTGATCGAAACCACGTTTTATTGACTGCTTCAGTTTGTTACCACATTACTACGTTATTCAAACCCGAAAAAAACCCAGGATCTAGCAAACAAGTTTACGAAAAAGGCGAAAGTATAAGCCAGATGCGCGCATATCCCAGACCTAACCCAGACCTAACCGGTGTTATCCTCTGAAATATTGATCGAAACCAGGTTTAATTGACTGCTTCAGTGTGTTACCACATTACTACGTGTTTCAAACACGGAAATATATCCGGGATCTGGCCAACAAGTTTGTGAGAAAGGCGAAAGTATAAGCCAGATGCGCGCAAATCCCAGACCTAACCCAGACCTAACTGGTGTTATCCTCTAAAATATTGATCGAAACCAGGTTTTATTGACTGCTTCAGTGTGTTACCACATTACTACGTGTTTCAAACACGGAAAAAACCCAGGATCTGGCCAACAAGTTTGCGAAAGGCGAAAGTATAAGCCAGATGCGCGCAAATCTCAGACCTAACCCAGACCTAACCGGTGTTATCCTCTAAAATATTGATCGAAACCAGGTTTTATTGACTGCTTCAGTTTGTTACCACATTACTACGTGATTCAAACACGAAAAAACCCCAGGATCTGTCCAAC
Organism: Colletes latitarsis; assembly: GCF_051014445.1. Classification (NCBI taxonomy): domain Eukaryota; kingdom Metazoa; phylum Arthropoda; class Insecta; order Hymenoptera; family Colletidae; genus Colletes; species Colletes latitarsis. The sequence continues at coordinate 470,070 of NW_027488381.1, read as the reverse complement.
AAGTATGCGAAGAAGGCAAAATCATGAGCCAGATGCGGGCATATCCCGGACCTATCCCAGACCTAACCGGTGTTATCCTCTAAAATATTGATCGAAACCAGGTTTAATTGACTGCTCCAGTGTGTTACCACATTACTACGTGATTCAAACACGAGAAAGCCCCAGGATCTGGCCAACAAGTATGCGAAGAAGGCAGAATCATGAGCCAGATGCGGGCATATCCCGGACCTAACCCAGACCTAACCGGTGTTATCCTCTAAAATATTGATCGATACCAGGTTTAATTGACTGCTTCAGTGTGTTACCACATTACTACGTGATTCAAACACGAAAAACACCCAGGATCTGGCCAACAAGTATGCGAAGAAGGCAAAATCATGAGCCAGATGCGGGCATATCCCGGACCTAACCCAGACCTAACCGGTGTTATCATCTAAAATATTGATCGAAACCAGGTTTAATTGACTGCTTCAGTGTGGTACCACATTACTGCGTTATTCAAACCGGAAAAAAACCCAGGATCTGGCCAACAAGTTTGCGAAAAAGGTGAAAGTATAAGCCAGATGCGCGCATATCCCAGACCTAACCCAGACCTAACCGGTGTTATCCTGTAAAATATTGATGGAAACCAGGTTTAATTGACTGCTTCAGTGTGTTACCACATTACTACGTGATTCAAACACGAAAAAACCCCAGGATCTGGCCAACAAGTATGCAAAGAAGGCAAAATCATGAGCCAGATGCGGGCATAACCCAGACCTAACCCAGACCTAACCGGTGTTATCCTCTAAAATATTGATCGAAACCAGGTTTTATTGACTGCTTCAGTGTATTACCACATTACTACGTGATTCAAACACGAAAAAACCCCAGGATCTGGCCAACAAGTATGCGAAGAAGGCAAAATCATGAGCCAGATGCGGGCATATCCCGGACCAATCCCAGACTTAACCGGTGTTATCCTCTAAAATATTGATCGAAATCAGGTTTAATTGACTGCTTCAGTGTGGTACCACATTACTGCGTTATTCAAACCCGAAAAAATCCCAGGATCTAGCCAACAAGTTTATGAAAAAGGCGAAAGTATAAGCCAGATGCCCGCATATCCCAGACCTAACCCAGACCTAACCAGTGTTATCCTCTGAAATATTGATCGAAACCAGGTTTAATTGACTGCTTCAGTGTGTTACCACATTACTACGTGTTTCAAACACGGAAAATATCCGGGATCTGGCCAACAAGTTTGCGAAAAAGGCGAAAGTATAAGCCAGATGCGCGCAAATCCCAGACCTAACCCAGACCTAACCGGTGTTATCCTCTAAAATATTGATCGAAACCAGGTTTTATTGACTGCTTCAGTGTGTTACCACATTACTACGTGATTCAAACACGGAAAAAACCCAGGATCTGGCCAACAAGTATGCGATGAAGGCAAAATCATGAGCCAGATGCGGGCATAACCCAGACCTAACCCAGACCTAACCGGTGTTATCCTCTAAAATATTGATCGAAACCAGGTTTTATTGACTGCTTCAGTTTGTTACCACATTACTACGTGATTCAAACACGAAAAAAACCCAGGATCTGGCCAACAAGTATGCGAAGAAGGCAAAATCATGAGCCAGATGCGGGCATAACCCAGACCTAACCCAGACCTAACCGGCGTTATCCTCTAAAATATTGATCGAAATCAGGTTTAATTGACTGCTTCAGTGTGGTACCACATTACTGCGTTATTCAAACACGAAAAAAACCCAGGATCTAGCCAACAAGTTTACGAAAAAGGCGAAAGTATAAGCCAGATCCGCGCATATCCCAGACCTAACCCAGACCTAACCGGTGTTATCCTCTGAAATATTGATCGAAACCAGGTTTAATTGCCTGCTTCAGTGTGTTACCACATTACTACGTGTTTCAAACACGGAAAATATCCGGGATCTGGCCAACAAGTTTGCGAAAAAGGCGAAAGTATAAGCCAGATGCGCGCAAATCCCAGACCTAACCCAGACCTAACCGGTGTTATCCTCTAAAATATTGATCGAAACCAGGTTTTATTGACTGCAAGAGTGTGTTACCACATTACTACGTGATTCAAACACGGAAAAAACCCAGGATCTGGCCAACAAGTTTGCGAAAAAGGCGAAAGTATAAGCCAGATGCGCGCAAATCTCAGACCTAACCCAGACCTAACCGGTGTTATCCTCTAAAATATTGATCGAAACCAGGTTTTATTGACTGCTTCAGTTTGTTACCACATTACTACGTGTTTCAAACACGAAAAAACCCCAGGATCTGGCCAACAAGTATGCGAAGAAGGCAAAATCATGAGCCAGATGCGGGCATAACCCAGACCTAACCCACACCTAACCGGTGTTATCCTCTAAAATATAGATCGAAACCAGGTTTTAGTGACTGCTTCAGTGTATTACCACATTACTACGTGATTCACACACGAAAAAAGCCCAGGATCTGGCCAACAAGTATGCGAAGAAGGCAAAATCATGAGCCAGATGCGGGCATAACCCAGACCTAACCCAGACCTAACCGGTGTTATCCTCTAAAATATTGATCGAAACCAGGTTTTATTGACTGCTTCAGTGTATTACCACATTACCACGTGATTCACACACGAAAAAAGCCCAGGATCTGGCCAACAAGTATGCGAAGAAGGCAAAATCATGAGCCAGATGCGGGCATAACCCAGACCTAACCCAGACCTAACCGGTGTTATCCTCTAAAATATTGATCGAAACCAGGTTTTATTGACTGCTTCAGTTTGTTACCACATTACTACGTGATTCACACACGAAAAAAACCCAGGATCTGGCCAACAAGTATGCGAAGAAGGCAAAATCATGAGCCAGATGCGGGCATAACCCAGACCTAACCCAAACCTAACCGGCGTCATTCTCTAAAATATTGATCGAAATCAGGTTTAATTGACTGCTTCAGTGTGGTACCACATTACTGCGTTATTCAATCCCCAAAAAAACCCAGGATCTAGCCAACAAGTTTACGAAAAAGGCGAAAGTATAAGCCAGATGCGCGCATATCCCAGACCTAACCCAGACCTAACCGGTGTTATCCTGTGAAATATTGATCGAAACCAGGTTTAATTGACTGCTTCAGTGTGTTACCACATTACTACGTGTTTCAAACACGGAAAATATCCGGGATCTGGCCAACAAGTTTGCGAAAAAGGCGAAAGTATAAGCCAGATGCGCGCAAATCCCAGACCTAACCCAGACCTAACCGGTGTTATCCTCTAAAATATTGATCGAAACCAGGTTTTATTGACTGCTTCAGTGTGTTACCACATTACTACGTGCTTCAAACACGGAAAAAACCCAGGATCTGGCCAACAAGTTTGCGAAAGGCGAAAGTTTAAGCCAGATGCGCGCAAATCTCAGACCTAACCCAGACCTAACCGGTGTTATCCTCTAAAATATTGATCGAAACCAGGTTTTATTGACTGCTTCAGTTTGTTACCACATTACTACGTGATTCAAACACGAAAAAACCCCAGGATCTGGCCACAAGTATGCGAAGAAGGCAAGATCATGAGCCAGATGCGGGCATGTCCCGGACCAATCCCAGACCTAACCGGTGTTATCCTCTAAAATATTGATCGAAACCAGGTTTAATTGACTGCTTCAGTGTGTTACCACATTACTACGTGATTCAAACACGAAAAAGCCCCAGGATCTGGCCAACAAGTATGCGAAGAAGGCAGAATCATGAGCCAGATGCGGGCATATCCCGGACCTAACCCAGACCTAACGGGTGTTATCCTCTAAAATATTGATCGAAACCAGGTTTAATTGACTGCTTCAGTGTGTTACCACATTACTACGTGATTCAAACACGAAAAACACCCAGGATCTGGCCAACAAGTATGCGAAGAAGGCAAAATCATGAGCCAGATGCGGGCATATCCCGGACCTAACCCAGATCTAACGAGTGTTATCCTCTAAAATATTGATCGAAACCAGGTTTAATTGACTGCTTCAGTGTGTTACCACATTACTACGTGATTCAAACACGAAAAACACCCAGGGTCTGGCCAACAAGTATGCGAAGAAGGCAAAATCATGAGCCAGATGCGGGCATATCCCGGACCTAACCCAGACCTAACCGGTGTTATCCTCTAAAATATTGATCGAAACCAGGTTTAATTGACTGCTTCAGTGTGTTACCACATTCCTACGTGATTCAAACACGAAAAAAACCCAGGATCTGGCCAACAAGTATGCGAAGAAGGCGAAAGTATAAGCCAGATGCGCGCATTTCCCAGACCTAACCCAGACCTAACCGGCGTTATCCTCTAAAATATTGATCGCAACCAGGTTAAATTGACTGCTTCAGTGTGGTACCACATTACTGCGTTATTCAAACCGGAAAAAAACCCAGGATCTGGCCAACAAGTTTGCGAAAAAGGTGAAAGTATAAGCCAGATGCGCGCATATCCCAGACCTAATCCAGACCTAACCGGTGTTATCCTGTAAAATATTGATGGAAACCAGGTTTAATTGACTGCTTCAGTGTGTTACCACATTACTACGTGATTCAAACACGAAAAAACCCCAGGATCTGGCCAACAAGTATGCGAAGAAGGCAAAATCATGAGCCAGATGCGGGCATAACCCAGACCTAACCCAGACCTAACCGGTGTTATCCTCTAAAATATTGATCGAAACCAGGTTTTATTGACTGCTTCAGTGTATTACCACATTACTACGTGATTCAAACACGAAAAAACCCCAGGATCTGGCCAACAAGTATGCGAAGAAGGCAAAATCATGAGCCAGATGCGGGCATATCCCGGACCAATCCCAGACCTAACCGGTGTTATCCTCTAAAATATTGATCGAAATCAGGTTTAATTGACTGCTTCAGTGTGGTACCACATTACTGCGTTATTCAAACCCGAAAAAATCCCAGGATCTAGCCAACAAGTTTACGAAAAAGGCGAAAGTATAAGCCAGATGCGCGCATATCCCAGACCTAACCCAGACCTAACCGGTGTTATCCTCTGAAATATTGATCGAAACCAGGTTTAATTGACTGCTTCAGTGTGTTACCACATTACTACGTGTTTCAAACACGGAAAATATCCGGGATCTGGACAACAAGTTTGCGAAAAAGGCGAAAGTATAAGCCAGATGCGCGCAAATCCCAGACCTAACCCAGACCTAACCGGTGTTATCCTCTAAAATATTGATCGAAACCAGGTTTTATTGACTGCTTCAGTGTGTTACCACATTACTACGTGATTCAAACACGGAAAAAACCCAGGATCTGGCCAACAAGTATGCGATGAAGGCAAAATCATGAGCCAGATGCGGGCATAACCCAGACCTAACCCAGACCTAACCGGTGTTATCCTCTAAAATATTGATCGAAACCAGGTTTTATTGACTGCTTCAGTTTGTTACCACATTACTACGTGATTCAAACACGAAAAAAACCCAGGATCTGGCCAACAAGTATGCGAAGAAGGCAAAATCATGAGCCAGATGCGGGCATAACCCAGACCTAACCCAGACCTAACCGGCGTTATCCTCTAAAATATTGATCGAAATCAGGTTTAATTGACTGCTTCAGTGTGGTACCACATTACTGCGTTATTCAAACACGAAAAAAACCCAGGATCTAGCCAACAAGTTTACGAAAAAGGCGAAAGTATAAGCCAGATCCGCGCATATCCCAGACCTAACCCAGACCTAACCGGTGTTATCCTCTGAAATATTGATCGAAACCAGGTTTAATTGCCTGCTTCAGTGTGTTACCACATTACTACGTGTTTCAAACACGGAAAATATCCGGGATCTGGCCAACAAGTTTGCGAAAAAGGCGAAAGTATAAGCCAGATGCGCGCAAATCCCAGACCTAACCCAGACCTAACCGGTGTTATCCTCTAAAATATTGATCGAAACCAGGTTTTATTGACTGCAAGAGTGTGTTACCACATTACTACGTGATTCAAACACGGAAAAAACCCAGGATCTGGCCAACAAGTTTGCGAAAAAGGCGAAAGTATAAGCCAGATGCGCGCAAATCTCAGACCTAACCCAGACCTAACCGGTGTTATCCTCTAAAATATTGATCGAAACCAGGTTTTATTGACTGCTTCAGTGTATTACCACATTACCACGTGATTCACACACGAAAAAAGCCCAGGATCTGGCCAACAAGTATGCGAAGAAGGCAAAATCATGAGCCAGATGCGGGCATAACCCAGACCTAACCCAGACCTAACCGGTGTTTTCCTCTAAAATATTGATCGAAACCAGGTTTTATTGACTGCTTCAGTTTGTTACCACATTACTACGTGATTCACACACGAAAAAAACCCAGGATCTGGCCAACAAGTATGCGAAGAAGGCAAAATCATGAGCCAGATGCGGGCATAACCCAGACCTAACCCAAACCTAACCGGCGTCATTCTCTAAAATATTGATCGAAATCAGGTTTAATTGACTGCTTCAGTGTGGTACCACATTAGCTGCGTTATTCAATCCCCAAAAAAACCCAGGATCTAGCCAACAAGTTTACGAAAAAGGCGAAAGTATAAGCCAGATGCGCGCATATCCCAGACCTAACCCAGACCTAACCGGTGTTATCCTGTGAAATATTGATCGAAACCAGGTTTAATTGACTGCTTCAGTGTGTTACCACATTACTACGTGTTTCAAACACGGAAAATATCCGGGATCTGGCCAACAAGTTTGCGAAAAAGGCGAAAGTATAAGCCAGATGCGCGCAAATCCCAGACCTAACCCAGACCTAACCGGTGTTATCCTCTAAAATATTGATCGAAACCAGGTTTTATTGACTGCTTCAGTGTGTTACCACATTACTACGTGCTTCAAACACGGAAAAACCCCAGGATCTGGCCAACAAGTATGCGAAGAAGGCAAAATCATGAGCCAGATGCGGGCATATCCCGGACCAATCCCAGACCTAACCGGTGTTATCCTCTAAAATATTGATCGAAATCAGGTTTAATTGACTGCTTCAGTGTGGTACCACATTACTGCGTTATTCAAACCCGAAAAAATCCCAGGATCTAGCCAACAAGTTTACGAAAAAGGCGAAAGTATAAGCCAGATGCGCGCATATCCCAGACCTAACCCAGACCTAACCGGTGTTATCCTCTGAAATATTGATCGAAACCAGGTTTAATTGACTGCTTCAGTGTGTTACCACATTACTACGTGTTTCAAACACGGAAAATATCCGGGATCTGGACAACAAGTTTGCGAAAAAGGCGAAAGTATAAGCCAGATGCGCGCAAATCCCAGACCTAACCCAGACCTAACCGGTGTTATCCTCTAAAATATTGATCGAAACCAGGTTTTATTGACTGCTTCAGTGTGTTACCACATTACTACGTGATTCAAACACGGAAAAAACCCAGGATCTGGCCAACAAGTATGCGATGAAGGCAAAATCATGAGCCAGATGCGGGCATAACCCAGACCTAACCCAGACCTAACCGGTGTTATCCTCTAAAATATTGATCGAAACCAGGTTTTATTGACTGCTTCAGTTTGTTACCACATTACTACGTGATTCAAACACGAAAAAAACCCAGGATCTGGCCAACAAGTATGCGAAGAAGGCAAAATCATGAGCCAGATGCGGGCATAACCCAGACCTAACCCAGACCTAACCGGCGTTATCCTCTAAAATATTGATCGAAATCAGGTTTAATTGACTGCTTCAGTGTGGTACCACATTACTGCGTTATTCAAACACGAAAAAAACCCAGGATCTAGCCAACAAGTTTACGAAAAAGGCGAAAGTATAAGCCAGATCCGCGCATATCCCAGACCTAACCCAGACCTAACCGGTGTTATCCTCTGAAATATTGATCGAAACCAGGTTTAATTGCCTGCTTCAGTGTGTTACCACATTACTACGTGTTTCAAACACGGAAAATATCCGGGATCTGGCCAACAAGTTTGCGAAAAAGGCGAAAGTATAAGCCAGATGCGCGCAAATCCCAGACCTAACCCAGACCTAACCGGTGTTATCCTCTAAAATATTGATCGAAACCAGGTTTTATTGACTGCAAGAGTGTGTTACCACATTACTACGTGATTCAAACACGGAAAAAACCCAGGATCTGGCCAACAAGTTTGCGAAAAAGGCGAAAGTATAAGCCAGATGCGCGCAAATCTCAGACCTAACCCAGACCTAACCGGTGTTATCCTCTAAAATATTGATCGAAACCAGGTTTTATTGACTGCTTCAGTCTGTTACCACATTACTACGTGTTTCAAACACGAAAAAACCCCAGGATCTGGCCAACAAGTATGCGAAGAAGGCAAAATCATGAGCCAGATGCGGGCATAACCCAGACCTAACCCACACCTAACCGGTGTTATCCTCTAAAATATAGATCGAAACCAGGTTTTAGTGACTGCTTCAGTGTATTACCACATTACTACGTGATTCACACACGAAAAAAGCCCAGGATCTGGCCAACAAGTATGCGAAGAAGGCAAAATCATGAGCCAGATGCGGGCATAACCCAGACCTAACCCAGACCTAACCGGTGTTATCCTCTAAAATATTGATCGAAACCAGGTTTTATTGACTGCTTCAGTGTATTACCACATTACCACGTGATTCACACACGAAAAAAGCCCAGGATCTGGCCAACAAGTATGCGAAGAAGGCAAAATCATGAGCCAGATGCGGGCATAACCCAGACCTAACCCAGACCTAACCGGTGTTTTCCTCTAAAATATTGATCGAAACCAGGTTTTATTGACTGCTTCAGTTTGTTACCACATTACTACGTGATTCACACACGAAAAAAACCCAGGATCTGGCCAACAAGTATGCGAAGAAGGCAAAATCATGAGCCAGATGCGGGCATAACCCAGACCTAACCCAAACCTAACCGGCGTCATTCTCTAAAATATTGATCGAAATCAGGTTTAATTGACTGCTTCAGTGTGGTACCACATTAGCTGCGTTATTCAATCCCCAAAAAAACCCAGGATCTAGCCAACAAGTTTACGAAAAAGGCGAAAGTATAAGCCAGATGCGCGCATATCCCAGACCTAACCCAGACCTAACCGGTGTTATCCTGTGAAATATTGATCGAAACCAGGTTTAATTGACTGCTTCAGTGTGTTACCACATTACTACGTGTTTCAAACACGGAAAATATCCGGGATCTGGCCAACAAGTTTGCGAAAAAGGCGAAAGTATAAGCCAGATGCGCGCAAATCCCAGACCTAACCCAGACCTAACCGGTGTTATCCTCTAAAATATTGATCGAAACCAGGTTTTATTGACTGCTTCAGTGTGTTACCACATTACTACGTGCTTCAAACACGGAAAAAACCCAGGATCTGGCCAACAAGTTTGCGAAAGGCGAAAGTATAAGCCAGATGCGCGCAAATCTCAGACCTAACCCAGACCTAACCGGTGTTATCCTCTAAAATATTGATCGAAACCAGGTTTTATTGACTGCTTCAGTTTGTTACCACATTACTACGTGATTCAAACACGAAAAAACCCCAGGATCTGGCCACAAGTATGCGAAGAAGGCAAGATCATGAGCCAGATGCGGGCATGTCCCGGACCAATCCCAGACCTAACCGGTGTTATCCTCTAAAATATTGATCGAAACCAGGTTTAATTGACTGCTTCAGTGTGTTACCACATTACTACGTGATTCAAACACGAAAAAGCCCCAGGATCTGGCCAACAAGTATGCGAAGAAGGCAGAATCATGAGCCAGATGCGGGCATATCCCGGACCTAACCCAGACCTAACGGGTGTTATCCTCTAAAATATTGATCGAAACCAGGTTTAATTGACTGCTTCAGTGTGTTACCACATTACTACGTGATTCAAACACGAAAAACACCCAGGATCTGGCCAACAAGTATGCGAAGAAGGCAAAATCATGAGCCAGATGCGGGCATATCCCGGACCTAACCCAGATCTAACGGGTGTTATCCTCTAAAATATTGATCGAAACCAGGTTTAATTGACTGCTTCAGTGTGTTACCACATTACTACGTGATTCAAACACGAAAAACACCCAGGGTCTGGCCAACAAGTATGCGAAGAAGGCAAAATCATGAGCCAGATGCGGGCATATCCCGGACCTAACCCAGACCTAACCGGTGTTATCCTCTAAAATATTGATCGAAACCAGGTTTAATTGACTGCTTCAGTGTGTTACCACATTCCTACGTGATTCAAACACGAAAAAAACCCAGGATCTGGCCAACAAGTATGCGAAGAAGGCGAAAGTATAAGCCAGATGCGCGCATTTCCCAGACCTAACCCAGACCTAACCGGCGTTATCCTCTAAAATATTGATCGCAACCAGGTTAAATTGACTGCTTCAGTGTGGTACCACATTACTGCGTTATTCAAACCGGAAAAAAACCCAGGATCTGGCCAACAAGTTTGCGAAAAAGGTGAAAGTATAAGCCAGATGCGCGCATATCCCAGACCTAACCCAGACCTAACCGGTGTTATCCTGTAAAATATTGATGGAAACCAGGTTTAATTGACTGCTTCAGTGTGTTACCACATTACTACGTGATTCAAACACGAAAAAACCCCAGGATCTGGCCAACAAGTATGCGAAGAAGGCAAAATCATGAGCCAGATGCGGGCATAACCCAGACCTAACCCAGACCTAACCGGTGTTATCCTCTAAAATATTGATCGAAACCAGGTTTTATTGACTGCTTCAGTGTATTACCACATTACTACGTGATTCAAACACGAAAAAACCCCAGGATCTGGCCAACAAGTATGCGAAGAAGGCAAAATCATGAGCCAGATGCGGGCATAACCCAGACCTAACCCAGACCTAACCGGTGTTATCCTCTAAAATATTGATCGAAATCAGGTTTAATTGACTGCTTCAGTGTGGTACCACATTACTGCGTTATTCAAACCCGAAAAAATCCCAGGATCTAGCCAACAAGTTTACGAAAAAGGCGAAAGTATAAGCCAGATGCGCGCATATCCCAGACCTAACCCAGACCTAACCGGTGTTATCCTCTGAAATATTGATCGAAACCAGGTTTAATTGACTGCTTCAGTGTGTTACCACATTACTACGTGTTTCAAACACGGAAAATATCCGGGATCTGGACAACAAGTTTGCGAAAAAGGCGAAAGTATAAGCCAGATGCGCGCAAATCCCAGACCTAACCCAGACCTAACCGGTGTTATCCTCTAAAATATTGATCGAAACCAGGTTTTATTGACTGCTTCAGTGTGTTACCACATTACTACGTGATTCAAACACGGAAAAAATCCAGGATCTGGCCAACAAGTATGCGATGAAGGCAAAATCATGAGCCAGATGCGGGCATAACCCAGACCTAACCCAGACCTAACCGGTGTTATCCTCTAAAATATTGATCGAAACCAGGTTTTATTGACTGCTTCAGTTTGTTACCACATTACTACGTGATTCAAACACGAAAAAAACCCAGGATCTGGCCAACAAGTATGCGAAGAAGGCAAAATCATGAGCCAGATGCGGGCATAACCCAGACCTAACCCAGACCTAACCGGCGTTATCCTCTAAAATATTGATCGAAATCAGGTTTAATTGACTGCTTCAGTGTGGTACCACATTACTGCGTTATTCAAACACGAAAAAAACCCAGGATCTAGCCAACAAGTTTACGAAAAAGGCGAAAGTATAAGCCAGATGCGCGCATATACCAGACCTAACCCAGACCTAACCGGTGTTATCCTCTGAAATATTGATCGAAACCAGGTTTAATTGACTGCTTCAGTGTGTTACCACATTACTACGTGTTTCAAACACGGAAATATATCCGGGATCTGGCCAACAAGTTTGCGAAAAAGGCGAAAGTATAAGCCAGATGCGCGCAAATCCCAGACCTAACCCAGACCTAACCGGTGTTATCCTCTAAAATATTGATCGAAACCAGGTTTTGTTGACTGCTTCAGTGTGTTACCACATTACTACGTGATTCAAACACGGAAAAAACCCAGGATCTGGCCAACAAGTTTGCGAAAGGCGAAAGTATAAGCCAGATGCGCGCAAATCTCAGACCTAACCCAGACCTAACCGGTGTTATCCTCTAAAATATTGATCGAAACCAGGTTTTATTGACTGCTTCAGTTTGTTACCACATTACTACGTGATTCAAACACGAAAAAACCCCAGGATCTGGCCAACAAGTATGCGAAGAAGGCAAAATCATGAGCCAGATGCGGGCATATCCCGGACCAATCCCAGACCTAACCGGTGTTATCCTCTAAAATATTGATCGAAATCAGGTTTAATTGACTGCTTCAGTGTGGTACCACATTACTGCGTTATTCAAACCCGAAAAAAACCCAGGATCTAGCCAACAAGTTTACGAAAAAGGCGAAAGTATAAGCCAGATGCGTGCATATCCCAGACCTAACCCAGACCTAACCGGTGTTATCCTCTGAAATATTGATCGAAACCAGGTTTAATTGCCTGCTTCAGTGTGTTACCACATTACTACGTGTTTCAAACACGGAAAATATCCGGGATCTGGCCAACAAGTTTGCGAAAAAGGCGAAAGTATAAGCCAGATGCGCGCAAATCCCAGACCTAACCCAGACCTAACCGGTGTTATCCTCTAAAATATTGATCGAAACCAGGTTTTATTGACTGCTTCAGTGTGTTACCACATTACTACGTGATTCAAACACGGAAAAAACCCAGGATCTGGCCAACAAGTTTGCGAAAAAGGCGAAAGTATAAGCCAGATGCGCGCAAATCTCAGACCTAACCCAGACCTAACCGGTGTTATCCTCTAAAATATTGATCGAAACCAGGTTTTATTGACTGCTTCAGTTTGTTACCACATTACTACGTGTTTCAAACACGAAAAAACCCCAGGATCTGGCCAACAAGTATGCGAAGAAGGCAAAATCATGAGCCAGATGCGGGCATAACCCAGACCTAACACAGACCTAACCGGTGTTATCCTCTAAAATATTGATCGAAACCAGGTTTTATTGACTGCTTCAGTGTATTACCACATTACCACGTGATTCAAACACGGAAAAAACCCAGGATCTGGCCAACAAGTATGCGAAGAAGGCAAAATCATGAGCCAGATGCGGGCATAACCCAGACCTAACCCAGACCTAACCGGTGTTATCCTCTAAAATATTGATCGAAACCAGGTTTTATTGACTGCTTCAGTTTGTTACCACATTACTACGTGATTCAAACACGGAAAAAACCCAGGATCTGTCCAACAAGTTTGCGAAGAAGGTGAAAGTATAAGCCAGATGCGCGCATATCCCAGACCTAACCCAGACCTAACCGGTGTTATCCTGTAAAATATTGATGGAAACCAGGTTTAATTGACTGCTTCAGTGTGTTACCACATTACTACGTGATTCAAACACGAAAAAACCCCAGGATCTGGCCAACAAGTATGCGAAGAAGGCAAAATCATGAGCCAGATGCGGGCATAACCCAGACCTAACCCAGACCTAACCGGTGTTATCCTCTAAAATATTGATCGAAACCAGGTTTTATTGACTGCTTCAGTGTATTACCACATTACTACGTGATTCAAACACGAAAGAAGCCCAGGATCTGGCCAACAAGTATGCGAAGAAGGCAAAATCATGAGCCAGATGCGGGCATAACCCAGATCTAACCCAGACCTAACCGGCGTTATCCTCTAAAATATTGATCGAAATCAGGTTTAATTGACTGCTTCAGTGTGGTACCACATTACTGCGTTATTCAAACCCGAAAAAAACCCAGGATCTAGCCAACAAGTTTACGAAAAAGGCGAAAGTATAAGCCAGATGCGCGCATATCCCAGACCTAACCCAGACCTAACCGGTGTTATCCTCTGAAATATTGATCGAAACCAGGTTTAATTGACTGCTTCAGTGTGTTACCACATTACTACGTGTTTCAAACACGGAAATATATCCGGGATCTGGCCAACAAGTTTGCGAAAAAGGCGAAAGTATAAGCCAGATGCGCGCAAATCCCAGACCTAACCCAGACCTAACCGGTGTTATCCTCTAAAATATTGATCGAAACCAGGTTTTATTGACTGCTTCAGTGTGTTACCACATTACCACGTGTTTCAAACACGGAAAAAACCCAGGATCTGGCCAACAAGTTTGCGAAAGGCGAAAGTATAAGCCAGATGCGCGCAAATCTCAGACCTAACCCAGACCTAACCGGTGTTATCCTCTAAAATATTGATCGAAACCAGGTTTTATTGACTGCTTCAGTTTGTTACCACATTACTACGTGATTCAAACACGAAAAAACCCCAGGATCTGGCCAACAAGTATGCGAAGAAGGCAAAATCATGAGCCAGATGCGGGCATATCCCGGACCAATCCCAGACCTAACCGGTGTTATCCTCTAAAATATTGATCGAAACCAGGTTTAATTGACTGCTTCAGTGTGTTACCACATTACTACGTGATTCAAACACGGAAAAAACCCAGGATCTGGCCAACAAGTTTGCGAAGAAGGTGAAAGTATAAGCCAGATGCGCGCATATCCCAGACCTAACCCAGACCTAACCGGTGTTATCCTGTAAAATATTGATGGAAACCAGGTTTAATTGACTGCTTCAATGTGTTACCACATTACTACGTGATTCAAACACGAAAAAACCCCAGGATCTGGCCAACAAGTATGCGAAGAAGGCAAAATCATGAGCCAGATGCGGGCATAACCCAGACCTAACCCAGACCTAACCGGTGTTATCCTCTAAAATATTGATCGAAACCAGGTTTTATTGACTGCTTCAGTGTATTACCACATTACTACGTGATTCAAACACGAAAAAAGCCCAGGATCTGGCCAACAATTATGCGAAGAAGGCAAAATCATGAGCCAGATGCGGGCATAACCCAGATCTAACCCAGACCTAACCGGCGTTATCCTCTAAAATATTGATCGAAATCAGGTTTAATTGACTGCTTCAGTGTGGTACCACATTACTGCGTTATTCAAACCCGAAAAAAACCCAGGATCTAGCCAACAAGTTTACGAAAAAGGCGAAAGTATAAGCCAGATGCGCGCATATCCCAGACCTAACCCAGACCTAACCGGTGTTATCCTCTGAAATATTGATCGAAACCAGGTTTAATTGACTGCTTCAGTGTGTTACCACATTACTACGTGTTTCAAACACGGAAATATATCCGGGATCTGGCCAACAAGTTTGCGAAAAAGGCGAAAGTATAAGCCAGATGCGCGCAAATCCCAGACCTAACCCAGACCTAACCGGTGTTATCCTCTAAAATATTGATCGAAACCAGGTTTTATTGACTGCTTCAGTGTGTTACCACATTACTACGTGTTTCAAACACGGAAAAAACCCAGGATCTGGCCAACAAGTTTGCGAAAGGCGAAAGTATAAGCCAGATGCGCGCAAATCTCAGACCTAACCCAGACCTAACCGGTGTTATCCTCTAAAATATTGATCGAAACCAGGTTTTATTGACTGCTTCAGTTTGTTACCACATTACTACGTGATTCAAACACGAAAAAACCCCAGGATCTGGCCAACAAGTATGCGAAGAAGGCAAAATCATGAGCCAGATGCGGGCATATCCCGGACCAATCCCAGACCTAACCGGTGTTATCCTCTAAAATATTGATCGAAATCAGGTTTAATTGACTGCTTCAGTGTGGTACCACATTACTGCGTTATTCAAACCCGAAAAGAACCCAGGATCTAGCCAACAAGTTTACGAAAAAGGCGAAAGTATAAGCCAGATGCGCGCATATCCCAGACCTAACCCAGACCAAACCGGTGTTATCCTGTGAAATATTGATCGAAACCAGGTTTAATTGACTGCTTCAGTGTGTTACCACATTACTACGTGTTTCAAACACGGAAAATATCCGGGATCTGGCCAACAAGTTTGCGAAAAAGGCGAAAGTATAAGCCAGATGCGCGCAAATCCCAGACCTAACCGGTGTTATCCTCTAAAATATTGATCGAAACCAGGTTTTATTGACTGCTTCAGTGTGTTACCACATTACTACGTGATTCAAACACGAAAAAACCCCAGGATCTGGCCACAAGTATGCGAAGAAGGCAAGATCATGAGCCAGATGCGGGCATGTCCCGGACCAATCCCAGACCTAACCGGTGTTATCCTCTAAAATATTGATCGAAACCAGGTTTAATTGACTGCTTCAGTGTGTTACCACATTACTACGTGATTCAAACACGAAAAAGCCCCAGGATCTGGCCAACAAGTATGCGAAGAAGGCAGAATCATGAGCCAGATGCGGGCATATCCCGGACCAAACCCAGACCTAACGGGTGTTATCCTCTAAAATATTGATCGAAACCAGGTTTAATTGACTGCTTCAGTGTGTTACCACATTACTACGTGATTCAAACACGAAAAACACCCAGGATCTGGCCAACAAGTATGCGAAGAAGGCAAAATCATGAGCCAGATGCGGGCATATCCCGGACCTAACCCAGACCTAACCGGTGTTATCCTCTAAAATATTGATCGAAACCATGTTTAATTGACTGCTTCAGTGTGTTACCACATTCCTACGTGATTCAAACACGAAAAAAACCCAGGATCTGGCCAACAAGTATGCGAAGAAGGCGAAAGTATAAGCCAGATGCGCGCATTTCCCAGACCTAACCCAGACCTAACCGGCGTTATCCTCTAAAATATTGATCGAAACCAGGTTAAATTGACTGCTTCAGTGTGGTACCACATTACTGCGTTATTCAAACCGGAAAAAAACCCAGGATCTAGCCAACAAGTTTGCGAAAAAGGCGAAAGCATAAGCCAGATGCGCGCATATCCTAGACCTAACCCAGACCTAACCGGTGTTATCCTCTGAAATATTGATCGAAACCAGGTTTAATTGACTGCTTCAGTGTGTTACCACATTACTACGTGATTCAAACACGGAAAAAACCCAGGATCTGGCCAACAAGTATGCGAAGAAGGCAAAATCATGAGCCAGATGCGGGCATAACCCAGACCTAACCCAGACCTAACCGGTGTTATCCTCTAAAATATTGATCGAAACCAGGTTTTATTGACTGCTTCAGTGTATTACCACATTACTACGTGATTCAAACACGAAAAAAGCCCAGGATCTGGCCAACAAGTATGCGAAGAAGGCAAAATCATGAGCCAGATGCGGGCATAACCCAGATCTAACCCAGACCTAACCGGCGTTATCCTCTAAAATATTGATCGAAATCAGGTTTAATTGACTGCTTCAGTGTGGTACCACATTACTGCGTTATTCAAACCCGAAAAAAACCCAGGATCTAGCCAACAAGTTTACGAAAAAGGCGAAAGTATAAGCCAGATGCGCGCATATCCCAGACCTAACCCAGACCTAACCGGTGTTATCCTCTGAAATATTGATCGAAACCAGGTTTAATTGACTGCTTCAGTGTGTTACCACATTACTACGTGTTTCAAACACGGAAATATATCCGGGATCTGGCCAACAAGTTTGCGAAAAAGGCGAAAGTATAAGCCAGATGCGCGCAAATCCCAGACCTAACCCAGACCTAACCGGTGTTATCCTCTAAAATATTGATCGAAACCAGGTTTTATTGACTGCTTCAGTGTGTTACCACATTACTACGTGTTTCAAACACGGAAAAAACCCAGGATCTGGCCAACAAGTTTGCGAAAGGCGAAAGTATAAGCCAGATGCGCGCAAATCTCAGACCTAACCCAGACCTAACCGGTGTTATCCTCTAAAATATTGATCGAAACCAGGTTTTATTGACTGCTTCAGTTTGTTACCACATTACTACGTGATTCAAACACGAAAAAACCCCAGGATCTGGCCAACAAGTATGCGAAGAAGGCAAAATCATGAGCCAGATGCGGGCATATCCCGGACCAATCCCAGACCTAACCGGTGTTATCCTCTAAAATATTGATCGAAACCAGGTTTAATTGACTGCTTCAGTGTGTTACCACATTACTACGTGATTCAAACACGGAAAAAACCCAGGATCTGGCCAACAAGTTTGCGAAGAAGGTGAAAGTATAAGCCAGATGCGCGCATATCCCAGACCTAACCCAGACCTAACCGGTGTTATCCTGTAAAATATTGATGGAAACCAGGTTTAATTGACTGCTTCAGTGTGTTACCACATTACTACGTGATTCAAACACGAAAAAACCCCAGGATCTGGCCAACAAGTATGCGAAGAAGGCAAAATCATGAGCCAGATGCGGGCATAACCCAGACCTAACCCAGACCTAACCGGTGTTATCCTCTAAAATATTGATCGAAACCAGGTTTTATTGACTGCTTCAGTGTATTACCACATTACTACGTGATTCAAACACGAAAAAAGCCCAGGATCTGGCCAACAAGTATGCGAAGAAGGCAAAATCATGAGCCAGATGCGGGCATAACCCAGATCTAACCCAGACCTGACCGGCGTTATCCTCTAAAATATTGATCGAAATCAGGTTTAATTGACTGCTTCAGTGTGGTACCACATTACTGCGTTATTCAAACCCGAAAAAAACCCAGGATCTAGCCAACAAGTTTACGAAAAAGGCGAAAGTATAAGCCAGATGCGCGCATATCCCAGACCTAACCCAGACCTAACCGGTGTTATCCTCTGAAATATTGATCGAAACCAGGTTTAATTGACTGCTTCAGTGTGTTACCACATTACTACGTGTTTCAAACACGGAAATATATCCGGGATCTGGCCAACAAGTTTGCGAAAAAGGCGAAAGTATAAGCCAGATGCGCGCAAATCCCAGACCTAACCCAGACCTAACCGGTGTTATCCTCTAAAATATTGATCGAAACCAGGTTTTATTGACTGCTTCAGTGTGTTACCACATTACTACGTGTTTCAAACACGGAAAAAACCCAGGATCTGGCCAACAAGTTTGCGAAAGGCGAAAGTATAAGCCAGATGCGCGCAAATCTCAGACCTAACCCAGACCTAACCGGTGTTATCCTCTAAAATATTGATCGAAACCAGGTTTTATTGACTGCTTCAGTTTGTTACCACATTACTACGTGATTCAAACACGAAAAAACCCCAGGATCTGGCCAACAAGTATGCGAAGAAGGCAAAATCATGAGCCAGATGCGGGCATATCCCGGACCAATCCCAGACCTAACCGGTGTTATCCTCTAAAATATTGATCGAAACCAGGTTTAATTGACTGCTTCAGTGTGTTACCACATTACTACGTGACTCAAACACGGAAAAAACCCAGGATCTGGCCAACAAGTTTGCGAAGAAGGTGAAAGTATAAGCCAGATGCGCGCATATCCCAGACCTAACCCAGACCTAACCGGTGTTATCCTGTAAAATATCGATGGAAACCAGGTTTAATTGACTGCTTCAGTGTGTTACCACATTACTACGTGATTCAAACACGAAAAAACCCCAGGATCTGGGCAACAAGTATGCGAAGAAGGCAAAATCATGAGCCAGATGCGGGCATAACCCAGACCTAACCCAGACCTAACCGGTGTTATCCTCTAAAATATTGATCGAAACCAGGTTTTATTGACTGCTTCAGTGTATTACCACATTACTACGTGATTCAAACACGAAAAAAGCCCAGGATCTGGCCAACAAGTATGCGAAGAAGGCAAAATCATGAGCCAGATGCGGGCATAACCCAGATCTAACCCAGACCTAACCGGCGTTATCCTCTAAAATATTGATCGAAATCAGGTTTAATTGACTGCTTCAGTGTGGTACCACATTACTGCGTTATTCAAACCCGAAAAAAACCCAGGATCTAGCCAACAAGTTTACGAAAAAGGCGAAAGTATAAGCCAGATGCGGGCATATCCCGGACCAATCCCAGACCTAACCGGTGTTATCCTCTAAAATATTGATCGAAACCAGGTTTAATTGACTGCTTCAGTGTGTTACCACATTACTACGTGATTCAAACACGGAAAAAACCCAGGATCTGGCCAACAAGTTTGCGAAGAAGGTGAAAGTATAAGCCAGATGCGCGCAAATCCCAGACCTAACCCAGACCTAACCGGTGTTATCCTCTAAAATATTGATCGAAACCAGGTTTTATTGACTGCTTCAGTGTGTTACCACATTACTACGTGTTTCAAACACGGAAAAAACCCAGGATCTGGCCAACAAGTTTGCGAAAGGCGAAAGTATAAGCCAGATGCGCGCAAATCTCAGACCTAACCCAGACCTAACCGGTGTTATCCTCTAAAATATTGATCGAAACCAGGTTTTATTGACTGCTTCAGTTTGTTACCACATTACTACGTGATTCAAACACGAAAAAACCCCAGGATCTGGCCAACAAGTATGCGAAGAAGGCAAAATCATGAGCCAGATGCGGGCATATCCCGGACCAATCCCAGACCTAACCGGTGTTATCCTCTAAAATATTGATCGAAATCAGGTTTAATTGACTGCTTCAGTGTGGTACCACATTACTGCGTTATTCAAACCCGAAAAAAACCCAGGATCTAGCCAACAAGTTTACGAAAAAGGCGAAAGTATAAGCCAGATGCGCGCATATCCCAGACCTAACCCAGACCTAACCGGTGTTATCCTCTGAAATATTGATCGAAACCAGGTTTAATTGACTGCTTCAGTGTGTTACCACATTACTACGTGTTTCAAACACGGAAAATATCCGGGATCTGGCCAACAAGTTTGCGAAAAAGGCGAAAGTATAAGCCAGATGCGCGCAAATCCCAGACCTAACCCAGACCTAACCGGTGTTATCCTCTAAAATATTGATCGAAACCTGGTTTTATTGACTGCTTCAGTGTGTTACCACATTACTACGTGATTCAAACACGGAAAAAACCCAGGATCTGGCCAACAAGTATGCGATGAAGGCAAAATCATGAGCCAGATGCGGGCATAACCCAGACCTAACCCAGACCTAACCGGTGTTATCCTCTAAAATATTGATCGAAACCAGGTTTTATTGACTGCTTCAGTTTGTTACCACATTACTACGTGATTCAAACACGAAAAAAACCCAGGATCTGGCCAACAAGTATGCGAAGAAGGCAAAATCATGAGCCAGATGCGGGCATAACCCAGACCTAACCCAGACCTAACCGGCGTTATCCTCTAAAATATTGATCGAAATCAGGTTTAATTGACTGCTTCAGTGTGGTACCACATTACTGCGTTATTCAAACCCGAAAAAAACCCAGGATCTAGCCAACAAGTTTACGAAAAAGGCGAAAGTATAAGCCAGATGCGCGCATATCCCAGACCTAACCCAGACCTAACCGGTGTTATCCTCTGAAATATTGATCGAAACCAGGTTTAATTGACTGCTTCAGTGTGTTACCACATTACTACGTGTTTCAAACACGGAAATATATCCGGGATCTGGCCAACAAGTTTGCGAAAAAGGCGAAAGTATAAGCCAGATGCGCGCAAATCCCAGACCTAACCCAGCCCTAACCGGTGTTATCCTCTAAAATATTGATCGAAACCAGGTTTCATTGACTGCTTCAGTTTGTTACCACATTACTACGTGATTCAAACACGAAAAACCCCCAGGATCTGGCCAACAAGTATGCGAAGAAGGCAAAATCATGAGCCAGATGCGGGCATATCCCGGACCTAACCCAGACCTAACCGGTGTTATCCTCTAAAATATTGATCGAAACCAGGTTTAATTGACTGCTTCAGTGTGTTACCACATTCCTACGTGATTCAAACACGAAAAAAATCCAGGATCTGGCCAACAAGTATGCGAAGAAGGCGAAAGTATAAGCCAGATGCGCGCATTTCCCAGACCTAACCCAGACCTAACCTGTGTTATCCTCTAAAATATTGATCGAAACCAGGTTTTATTGACTGCTTCAGTGTATTACCACATTACTACGTGATTCAAACACGGAAAAAACCCTTGATCTGGCCAACAAGTTTGCGAAAAAGGCGAAAGTATAAGCCAGATGCGCGCAAATCTCAGACCTAACCCAGCCCTAACCGGAGTTGTCCTCTAAAATATTGATCGAAACCAGGTTTAATTGACTGCTTCAGTGTGTTACCACATTGCTACGTGATTCAAACACGAAAAAAACCCAGGATCTGGCCAACAAGTATGCGAAGAAGGCAAAATCATGAGCCAGATGCGGGCATAACCCAGATCTAACCCAGACCTAACCGGTGTTATCCTCTAAAATATTGATCGAAACCAGGTTTAATTGACTGCTTCAGTGTGTTACCACATTACTACGTGATTCAAACACGAAAAACACCCAGGATCTGGCCAACAAGTATGCGAAGAAGGCAAAATCATGAGCCAGATGCGGGCATATCCCGGACCTAACCCAGACCTAACCGGTGTTATCCTCTAAAATATTGATCCAAACCAGGTTTAATTGACTGCTTCAGTGTGTTACCACATTCCTACGTGATTCAAACACGAAAAAACCCCAGGATCTGGCCAACAAGTATGCGAAGAAGGCAAAATCATGAGCCAGATGCGGGCATAACCCAGACCTAACCCAGACCTAACCGGTGTTATCCTCTAAAATATTGATCGAAACCAGGTTTTATTGACTGCTTCAGTGTATTACCACATTACTACGTGATTCAAACACGAAAAAAGCCCAGGATCTGGCCAACAAGTATGCGAAGAAGGCAAAATCATGAGCCAGATGCGGGCATAACCCAGACCTAACCCAGACCTAACCGGTGTTATCCTCTAAAATATTGATCGAAACCAGGTTTTATTGACTGCTTCAGTGTATTACCACATTACTACGTGATTCAAAGACGGAAAAAACCCAGGATCTGGCCAACAAGTTTGCGAAAAAGGCGAAAGTATAAGCCAGATGCGCGCAAATCTCAGACCTAACCCAGCCCTAACCGGTGTTATCCTCTAAAATATTGATCGAAACCAGGTTCTATTGACTGCTTCAGTGTATTACCACATTACTACGTGATTCAAACACGAAAAAAGCCCAGGATCTGGCCAACAAGTATGCGAAGAAGGCAAAATCATGAGCCAGATGCGGGCACAACCCAGACCTAACCCAGACCTAACCGGCGTTATCCTCTAAAATATTGATCGAAACCAGGTTTTATTGACTGCTTCAGTGTGTTACCACATTACTACGTGATTCGAAACCCGACAAATCCCAGGATCTAGCCAACAAGTTAGCGAAAAAGGAGAAAGTATAAGCCAGATGCGCGCATATCCTAGACATAACCCAGACCTAACCGGTGTTATCCTCTAAAATACTGTCCGAATCCAGGTTTAATGGCTTGTTTCTGTGTCGTACCACATTACCACGTGATTCAAACCCGAAAAAACCCAGGATCTAGCCAACAAGTTTGCAAAAAAGGCGAAAGTATAAGCCAGATGCGGGCATAACCCAGACCTAACCCAGACCTAACCGGTGTTATCCTCTAAAATATTGATCGAAACCAGGTTTAATTGACTGCTTCAGTGTGTTACCACATTACTACGTGATTCAAACACGAAAAAGCCCCAGCATCTGGCCAACAAGTATGCGAAGAAGGCAGAATCATGAGCCAGATGCGGGCATATCCCGGACCTAACCCAGACCTAACGGGTGTTATCCTCTAAAATATTGATCGAAACCAGGTTTAATTGACTGCTTCAGTGTGTTACCACATTACTACGTGATTCAAACACGAAAAACACCCAGGATCTGGCCAACAAGTATGCGAAGAAGGCAAAATCATGAGCCAGATGCGGGCATATCCCGGACCTAACCCAGACCTAACCGGTGTTATCCTCTAAAATATTGATCCAAACCAGGTTTAATTGACTGCTTCAGTGTGTTACCACATTCCTACGTGATTCAAACACGAAAAAAACCCAGGATCTGGCCAACAAGTATGCGAAGAAGGCGAAAGTATAAGCCAGATGCGCGCATTTCCCAGACCTAACCCAGACCTAACAGGCGTTATCCTCTAAAATATTGATCGAAACCAGGTTTAATTGACGGCTTCAGTGTGGTACCACATTACTGCGTTATTCAAACCGGAAAAAAACCCAGGATCTAGCCAACAAGTTTGCGAAAAAGGCGAAAGCATAAGCCAGATGCGCGCATATCCCAGACCTAACCCTGACCTAATCGGTGTTATCCTCTGAAATATTGATCGAAACCTGGTTTAATTGACTGCTTCAGTGTGTTACCACATTACTACGTGATTCAAACACGGAAAAACCCAGGATCTGGCCAACAAGTTTGCGAAAAAGGTGAAAGTATAAGCCAGATGCGCGCATATCCCAAACCTAACCCAGACCTAACCGGTGTTATCCTGTAAAATATTGATGGAAACCAGGTTTAATTGACTGCTTCAGTGTGTTACCACATTACTACGTGATTCAAACACGAAAAAACCCCAGGATCTGGCCAACAAGTATGCGAAGAAGGCAAAATCATGAGCCAGATGCGGGCATAACCCAGACCTAACCCAGACCTAACCGGTGTTATCCTCTAAAATATTGATCGAAACCAGGTTTTATTGACTGCTTCAGTGTATTACCACATTACTACGTGATTCAAACACGAAAAAAGCCCAGGATCTGGCCAACAAGTATGCGAAGAAGGCAAAATCATGAGCCAGATGCGGGCATAACCCAGACCTAACCCAGACCTAACCGGCGTTATCCTCTAAAATATTGATCGAAACCAGGTTTTATTGACTGCTTCAGTGTGTTACCACATTACTACGTGATTCGAAACCCGACAAATCCCAGGATCTAGCCAACAAGTTAGCGAAAAAGGAGAAAGTATAAGCCAGATGCGCGCATATCCTAGACATAACCCAGACCTAACCGGTGTTATCCTCTAAAATACTGTCCGAATCCAGGTTTAATGGCTTGTTTCTGTGTCGTACCACATTACCACGTGATTCAAACCCGAAAAAACCCAGGATCTAGCCAACAAGTTTGCAAAAAAGGCGAAAGTATAAGCCAGATGCGGGCATAACCCAGACCTAACCCAGACCTAACCGGTGTTATCCTCTAAAATATTGATCCAAACCAGGTTTAACTGACTGGTTCAGTGTGTTACCACATTACTACGTGATTCAAACACGAAAAAAACCCAGGATCTGGCCAACAAGTATGCGAAGAAGGCAAAATCATGAGCCAGATGCGGGCATAACCCAGACCTAACACAGACCTAACCGGTGTTATCCTCTAAAATACTGTCCGAATCCAGGTTTAATTGACTGCCTCAGTGTGGTACAACATTACTACGTGAATCAAACACGAAAAAAAACCAGGATCTGGTCAACAAGTATGCGAAGAAGGCAAAATCATGAGCCAGATGCGCGCATATACCAGACCTAACCCAGACCTAACCGGTGTTATCCTCTAAAATACTGTCCGAATCCAGGTTTAATGGCTTGTTTCTGTGTCGTACCACATTACCACGTGATTCAAACCCGAAAAAAACCCAGGATCTAGCCAACAAGTTTGCGAAAAAGGCGAATGTATAAGCCAGATGCGGGCATAACCCAGACCTAGCCCTGACCTAACCGGTGTTATCCTCTAAAATATTGATCGAAACCAGGTTTAATTGACTGCTTCAGTGTGTTACCACATGCCTACGTGATTCAAACACGAAAAAAACCCAGGATCTGGCCAACAAGTTTGCGAAAGGCGAAAGTATAAGCCAGATGCGCGCAAATCCCAGACCTAACCCAGACCTAACGGGTGTTATCCTCTGAAATATTGATCGAAACCAGGTTTAATTGACTGCTTCAGTGTGTTACCACATTACTACGTGATTCAAACACGGAAAAAGCCCGGGATCTGGCCAACAAGTATGCGATGAAGGCAAAATCATGAGCCAGATGCCGGCATAACCCAGACCTAACCCAGACCTAACCGGTGTTATCCTCTAAAATATTGATCGAAACCAGGTTTTATTGACTGCTTCAGTTTGTTACCACATTACTACGTGATTCAAACACGAAAAAAACCCAGGATCTGGCCAATAAGTATGCGAAGAAGGCAAAATCATCAGCCAGATGCGGGCATAACCCAGACCTAACCCAGACCTAACCGGCGTTATCCTCTAAAATATTGATCGAAATCAGGTTTAATTGACTGCTTCAGTGTGGTACCACATTACTGCGTTATTCAAACCCGAAAAAAACCCAGGATCTAGCAAACAAGTTTACGAAAAAGGCGAAAGTATAAGCCTGACGCGCATATCCCAGACCTAACCCAGACCTAACCGGTGTTATCCTCTGAAATATTGATCGAAAGCAGGTTTAATTGACTGCTTCAGTGTGTTACCACATTACTACGTGTTTCAAACACGGAAATATATCCGGGATCTGGCCAACAAGTTTGTGAGAAAGGCGAAAGTATAAGCCAGATGCGCGCAAATCCCAGACCTAACCCAGACCTAACTGGTGTTATCCTCTAAAATATTGATCGAAACCAGGTTTTATTGACTGCTTCAGTGTGTTACCACATTACTACGTGTTTCAAACACGGAAAAAACCCAGGATCTGGCCAACAAGTTTGCGCAAGGCGAAAGTATAAGCCAGATGCGCGCAAATCTCAGACCTAACCCAGACCTAACCGGTGTTATCCTCTAAAATATTGATCGAAACCAGGTTTTATTGACTGCTTCAGTGTGTTACCACATTACTACGTGATTCAAACACGAAAAACACCCAGGATCTGGCCAACAAGTATGCGAAGAAGGCAAAATCATGAGCCAGATGCGGGCATATCCCGGACCTAACCCAGACCTAACCGGTGTTATCCTCTAAAATATTGATCGAAACCAGGTTTAATTGACTGCTTCAGTGTGTTACCACATTCCTACGTGATTCAAACACGAAAAAAACCCAGGATCTGGCCAACAAGTATGCGAAGAAGGCGAAAGTATAAGCCAGATGCGCGCAAATCCCAGACCTAACCCAGACCTAACCGGTGTTATCCTCTAAAATATTGATCGAAACCAGGTTTTATTGACTGCTTCAGTGTATTACCACATTACTACGTGATTCAAGCACGGAAAAAACCCAGGATCTGGCCAACAAGTTTGCGAAAAAGGCGAAAGTATAAGCCAGATGCGCGCAAATCTTAGACCTAACCCAGCCCTAACCGGTGTTATCCTCTAAAATATTGATCGAAACCAGGTTTTATTGATTGCTTCAGTGTATTACCACATTACTACGTGATTCAAACACGAAAAAAGCCCAGGATCTGGCCAAAAAGTATGCGAAGAAGGCAAAATCATGAGCCAGATGCGGGCATAACCCAGACCTAACCCAGACCTAACCGGTGTTATCCTCTAAAATATTGATCGAAACCAGGTTTTATTGACTGCTTCAGTGTGTTACCACATTACTACGTGATCAAACACGGAAAAAACCCAGGATCTGGCCAACAAGTTTGCGAAAAAGGTGAAAGTATAAGCCAGATGCGCGCATATCCCAGACCTAACCCAGACCTAACCGGTGTTATCCTCTAAAATATTGATCGAAACCAGGTTTAATTGACTGCTTCAGTGTGTTACCACATTGCTACGTGATTCAAACACGAAAAAAACCCAGGATCTGGCCAACAAGTATGCGAAGAAGGCAAAATCATGAGCCAGATGCGGGCATAACCCAGATCTAACCCAGACCTAACCGGTGTTATCCTCTAAAATATTGATCGAAACCAGGTTTTATTGACTGCTTCAGTGTATTACCACATTACTACGTGATTCAAACACGGAAAAAACCCAGGATCTGGCCAACAAGTTTGCGAAAAAGGCGAAAGTATAAGCCAGATGCGCGCAAATCTCAGACCTAACCCAGCCCTAACCGGTGTTATCCTCTAAAATATTGATTGAAACCAGGTTTAATTGACAGCTTCAGTGTGTTACCACATTACTACGTGATTCAAACACGAAAAAAACCCAGGATCTGGCCAACAAGTATGCGAAGAGCGCAAAATCATGAGCCAGATGCGGGCATATCCCAGACCTAGCCCAGACCTAACCGGTGTTATCCTCTAAAATATTGATCGAAACCAGGTTTAATTGACTGCTTCAGTGTGTTACCACATTCCTACGTGATTCAAACACGAAAAAAACCCAGGATCTGGCCAACAAGTATGCGAAGAAGGCGAAAGTATAAGCCAGATGCGCGCATTTCCCAGACCTAACCCAGACCTAACCGGTGTAATCCTCTGAAATATTGATCGAAACCAGGTTTAATTGACTGCTTCAGTGTGTTACCACATTACTACGTGTTTCAAACACGGAAATATATCCGGGATCTGGCCAACAAGTTTGCGAAAAAGGCGAAAGTATAAGCCAGATGCGCGCAAATCCCAGACCTAACCCAGACCTAACCGGTGTTATCCTCTAAAATATTGATCGAAACCAGGTTTTATTGACTGCTTCAGTGTGCTACAACATTACTACGTGTTTCAAACACGGAAAAAACCCAGGATCTGGCCAACAAGTTTGCGAAAGGCGAAAGTATAAGCCAGATGCGCGCAAATCTCAGACCTAACCCAGACCTAACCGGTGTTATCCTCTAAAATATTGATCGAAACCAGGTTTAATTGACTGCTTCAGTGTGTTACCACATTCCTACGTGATTCAAACACGAAAAAACCCCAGGATCTGGCCAACAAGTATGCGACGAAGGCAAAATCATGAGCCAGATGCGGGCATAACCCAGACCTAACCCAGACCTAACCGGTGTTATCCTCTAAAATATTGATCGAAACCAGGTTTTATTGACTGCTTCAGTGTATTACCACATTACTACGTGATTCAAACACGAAAAAAGCCCAGGATCTGGCCAACAAGTATACGAAGAAGGCAAAATCATGAGCCAGATGCGGGCATAACCCAGACCTAACCCAGACCTAACCGGTGTTATCCTCTAAAATATAGATCGAAACCAGGTTTTATTGACTGCTTCAGTGTATTACCACATTACTACGTGATTCAAACACGGAAAAAACCCAGGATCTGGCCAACAAGTATGCGAAGAAGGCAAAATCATGAGCCAGATGCGGGCATAACCCAGATCTAACCCAGACCTAACCGGTGTTATCCTCTAAAATATTGATCGAAACCAGGTTTTATTGACTGCTTCAGTGTATTACCACATTACTACGTGATTCAAACACGGAAAAAACCCAGGATCTGGCCAACAAGTTTGCGAAAAAGGCGAAAGTATAAGCCAGATGCGCGCAAATCTCAGACCTAACCCAGCCCTAACCGGTGTTATCCTCTAAAATATTGATTGAAACCAGGTTTAATTGACAGCTTCAGTGTGTTACCACATTACTACGTGATTCAAACACGAAAAAAACCCAGGATCTGGCCAACAAGTATGCGAAGAGCGCAAAATCATGAGCCAGATGCGGGCATATCCCAGACCTAGCCCAGACCTAACCGGTGTTATCCTCTAAAATATTGATCGAAACCAGGTTTAATTGACTGCTTCAGTGTGTTACCACATTCCTACGTGATTCAAACACGAAAAAAACCCAGGATCTGGCCAACAAGTATGCGAAGAAGGCGAAAGTATAAGCCAGATGCGCGCATTTCCCAGACCTAACCCAGACCTAACCGGTGTAATCCTCTGAAATATTGATCGAAACCAGGTTTAATTGACTGCTTCAGTGTGTTACCACATTACTACGTGTTTCAAACACGGAAATATATCCGGGATCTGGCCAACAAGTTTGCGAAAAAGGCGAAAGTATAAGCCAGATGCGCGCAAATCCCAGACCTAACCCAGACCTAACCGGTGTTATCCTCTAAAATATTGATCGAAACCAGGTTTTATTGACTGCTTCAGTGTGCTACAACATTACTACGTGTTTCAAACACGGAAAAAACCCAGGATCTGGCCAACAAGTTTGCGAAAGGCGAAAGTATAAGCCAGATGCGCGCAAATCTCAGACCTAACCCAGACCTAACCGGTGTTATCCTCTAAAATATTGATCGAAACCAGGTTTAATTGACTGCTTCAGTGTGTTACCACATTCCTACGTGATTCAAACACGAAAAAACCCCAGGATCTGGCCAACAAGTATGCGACGAAGGCAAAATCATGAGCCAGATGCGGGCATAACCCAGACCTAACCCAGACCTAACCGGTGTTATCCTCTAAAATATTGATCGAAACCAGGTTTTATTGACTGCTTCAGTGTATTACCACATTACTACGTGATTCAAACACGAAAAAAGCCCAGGATCTGGCCAACAAGTATACGAAGAAGGCAAAATCATGAGCCAGATGCGGGCATAACCCAGACCTAACCCAGACCTAACCGGTGTTATCCTCTAAAATATAGATCGAAACCAGGTTTTATTGACTGCTTCAGTGTATTACCACATTACTACGTGATTCAAACACGGAAAAAACCCAGGATCTGGCCAACAAGTTTGCGAAAAAGGCGAAAGTATGAGCCAGATGCGCGCAAATCTCAGACCTAACCCAGCCCTAACCGGTGTTATCCTCTAAAATATTGATCGAAACCAGGTTCTATTGACTGCTTCAGTGTATTACCACATTACTACGTGATTCAAACACGAAAAAAGCCCAGGATCTGGCCAACAAGTATGCGAAGAAGGCAAAATCATGAGCCAGATGCGGGCATAACCCAGACCTAACCCAGACCTAACCGGCGTTATCCTCTAAAATATTGATCGAAACCAGGTTTTATTGACTGCTTCAGTGTGTTACCACATTACTACGTGATTCGAAACCCGACAAATCCCAGGATCTAGCCAACAAGTTAGCGAAAAAGGAGAAAGTATAAGCCAGATGCGCGCATGTCCTAGACATAACCCAGACCTAACCGGTGTTATCCTCTAAAATACTGTCCGAATCCAGGTTTAATGGCTTGTTTCTGTGTCGTACCACATTACCACGTGATTCAAACCCGAAAAAACCCAGGATCTAGCCAACAAGTTTGCAAAAAAGGCGAAAGTATAAGCCAGATGCGGGCATAACCCAGACCTAACCCAGACCTAACCGGTGTTATCCTCTAAAATATTGATCCAAACCAGGTTTAACTGACTGGTTCAGTGTGTTACCACATTACTACGTGATTCAAACACGAAAAAAACCCAGGATCTGGCCAACAAGTTTGCGAAAGGCGAAAGTATAAGCCAGATGCGCGCAAATCTCAGACCTAACCCAGACCTAACCGGTGTTATCCTCTAAAATATTGCTCGAAACCAGGTTTCATTGACTGCTTCAGTTTGTTACCACATTACTACGTGATTCAAACACGAAAAAAACCCAGGATCTGGCCAACAAGTATGCGAAGAAGGCAAAATCATGAGCCAGATGCGGGCATAACCCAGACCTAACCCAGACCTAACCGGCGTTATCCTCTAAAATATTGATCGAAATCAGGTTTAATTGACTGCTTCAGTGTGGTACCACATTACTGCGTTATTCAAACCCGAAAAAAACCCAGGATCTAGCCAACAAGTTTACGAAAAAGGCGAAAGTATAAGCCAGATGCGCGCATATCCCAGACCTAACCCAGACCTAACCGGTGTTATCCTCTGAAATATTGATCGAAACCAGGTTTAATTGACTGCTTCAGTGTGTTACCACATTACTACGTGTTTCAAACACGGAAATATATCCGGGATCTGGCCAACAAGTTTGCGAAAAAGGCGAAAGTATAAGCCAGATGCGCGCAAATCCCAGACCTAACCCAGACCTAACCGGTGTTATCCTCTAAAATATTGATCGAAACCAGGTTTTATTGACTGCTTCAGTGTGTTACCACATTACTACGTGTTTCAAACACGGAAAAAACCCAGGATCTGGCCAACAAGTTTGCGAAAGGCGAAAGTATAAGCCAGATGCGCGCAAATCTCAGACCTAACCCAGACCTAACCGGTGTTATCCTCTAAAATATTGATCGAAACCAGGTTTCATTGACTGCTTCAGTTTGTTACCACATTACTACGTCATTCAAACACGAAAAACCCCCAGGATCTGGCCAACAAGTATGCGAAGAAGGCAAAATCATGAGCCAGATGCGGGCATATCCCGGACCTAACCCAGACCTAACCGGTGTTATCCTCTAAAATATTGATCGAAACCAGGTTTAATTGACTGCTTCAGTGTGTTACCACATTCCTACGTGATTCAAACACGAAAAAAATCCAGGATCTGGCCAACAAGTATGCGAAGAAGGCGAAAGTATAAGCCAGATGCGCGCATTTCCCAGACCTAACCCAGACCTAACCTGTGTTATCCTCTAAAATATTGATCGAAACCAGGTTTTATTGACTGCTTCAGTGTATTACCACATTACTACGTGATTCAAACACGGAAAAAACCCATGATCTGGCCAACAAGTTTGCGAAAAAGGCGAAAGTATAAGCCAGATGCGCGCAAATCTCAGACCTAACCCAGCCCTAACCGGTGTTGTCCTCTAAAATATTGATCGAAACCAGGTTTAATTGACTGCTTCAGTGTGTTACCACATTACTACGTGATTCAAACACGAAAAAGCCCCAGGATCTGGCCAACAAGTATGCGAAGAAGGCAGAATCATGAGCCAGATGCGGGCATATCCCGGACCTAACCCAGACCTAACCGGTGTTATCCTCTAAAATATTGATCGAAACCAGGTTTAATTGACTGCTTCAGTGTGTTACCACATTACTACGTGATTCAAACACGAAAAACACCCAGGATCTGGCCAACAAGTATGCGAAGAAGGCAAAATCATGAGCCAGATGCGGGCATATCCCGGACCTAACCCAGACCTAACCGGTGTTATCCTCTAAAATATTGATCCAAACCAGGTTTAATTGACTGCTTCAGTGTGTTACCACATTCCTACGTGATTCAAACACGAAAAAACCCCAGGATCTGGCCAACAAGTATGCGAAGAAGGCAAAATCATGAGCCAGATGCGGGCATAACCCAGACCTAACCCAGACCTAACCGGTGTTATCCTCTAAAATATTGATCGAAACCAGGTTTTATTGACTGCTTCAGTGTATTACCACATTACTACGTGAGTCAAACACGAAAAAAGCCCAGGATCTGGCCAACAAGTATGCGAAGAAGGCAAAATCATGAGCCAGATGCGGGCATAACCCAGACCTAACCCAGACCTAACCGGTGTTATCCTCTAAAATATTGATCGAAACCAGGTTTTATTGACTGCTTCAGTGTATTACCACATTACTACGTGATTCAAAGACGGAAAAAACCCAGGATCTGGCCAACAAGTTTGCGAAAAAGGCGAAAGTATGAGCCAGATGCGCGCAAATCTCAGACCTAACCCAGCCCTAACCGGTGTTATCCTCTAAAATATTGATCGAAACCAGGTTTTATTGACTGCTTCAGTGTATTACCACATTACTACGTGAGTCAAACACGAAAAAAGCCCAGGATCTGGCCAACAAGTATGCGAAGAAGGCAGAATCATGAGCCAGATGCGGGCATATCCCGGACCTAACCCAGACCTAACCGGTGTTATCCTCTGAAATATTGATCCAAACCAGGTTTAATTGACTGCTTCAGTGTGTTACCACATTACTACGTGATTCAAACACGGAAAAACCCAGGATCTGGCCAACAAGTTTGCGAAAAAGGTGAAAGTATAAGCCAGATGCGCGCATATCCCAAACCTAACCCAGACCTAACCGGTGATATCCTCTAAAATATTGATCGAAACCAGGTTTTATTGACTGCTTCAGTGTATTACCACATTACTACGTGATTCAAACACGGAAAAAACCCAGGATCTGGCCAACAAGGTTGCGAAAAAGGCGAAAGTATAAGCCAGATGCGCGCAAATCTCAGACCTAACCCAGCCCTAACCGGTGTTATCCTCTAAAATATTGATTGAAACCAGGTTTAATTGACAGCTTCAGTGTGTTACCACATTACTACGTGATTCAAACACGAAAAAAACCCAGGATCTGGCCAACAAGTATGCGAAGAGGGCAAAATCATGAGCCAGATGCGGGCATATCCCAGACCTAGCCCAGACCTAACCGGTGTTATCCTCTAAAATATTGATCGAAACCAGGTTTAATTGACTGCTTCAGTGTGTTACCACATTCCTACGTGATTCAAACACGAAAAAAACCCAGGATCTGGCCAACAAGTATGCGAAGAAGGCGAAAGTATAAGCCAGATGCGCGCAAATCCCAGACCTAACCCAGACCTAACCGGTGTAATCCTCTGAAATATTGATCGAAACCAGGTTTAATTGACTGCTTCAGTGTGTTACCACATTACTACGTGTTTCAAACACGGAAATATATCCGGGATCTGGCCAACAAGTTTGCGAAAAAGGCGAAAGTATAAGCCAGATGCGCGCAAATCCCAGACCTAACCCAGACCTAACCGGTGTTATCCTCTAAAATATTGATCGAAACCAGGTTTTATTGACTGCTACAGTGTGCTGCAACATTACTACGTGTTTCAAACACGGAAAAAACCCAGGATCTGGCCAACAAGTTTGCGAAAGGCGAAAGTATAAGCCAGATGCGCGCAAATCTCAGACCTAACCCAGACCTAACCGGTGTTATCCTCTAAAATATTGATCGAAACCAGGTTTAATTGACTGCTTCAGTGTGTTACCACATTCCTACGTGATTCAAACACGAAACAACCCCAGGATCTGGCCAACAAGTATGCGAAGAAGGCAAAATCATGAGCCAGATGCGGGCATAACCCAGACCTAACCCAGACCTAACCGGTGTTATCCTCTAAAATATTGATCGAAACCAGGTTTTATTGACTGCTTCAGTGTATTACCACATTACTACGTGATTCAAACACGAAAAAAGCCCAGGATCTGGCCAACAAGTATGCGAAGAAGGCAAAATCATGAGCCAGATGCGGGCATAACCCAGACCTAACCCAGACCTAACCGGTGTTATCCTCTAAAATATTGATCCAAACCAGGTTTAATTGACTGCTTCAGTGTGTTACCACATTCCTACGTGATTCAAACACGAAAAAAACCCAGGATCTGGCCAACAAGTATGCGAAGAAGGCGAAAGTATAAGCCAGATGCGCGCATTTCCCAGACCTAACCCAGACCTAACAGGCGTTATCCTCTAAAATATTGATCGAAACCAGGTTTAATTGACGGCTTCAGTGTGGTACCACATTACTGCGTTATTCAAACCGGAAAAAAACCCAGGATCTAGCCAACAAGTTTGCGAAAAAGGCGAAAGCATAAGCCAGATGCGCGCATATCCCAGACCTAACCCTGACCTAATCGGTGTTATCCTCTGAAATATTGATCGAAACCAGGTTTAATTGACTGCTTCAGTGTGTTACCACATTACTACGTGATTCAAACACGGAAAAACCCAGGATCTGGCCAACAAGTTTGCGAAAAAGGTGAAAGTATAAGCCAGATGCGCGCATATCCCAAACCTAACCCAGACCTAACCGGTGTTATCCTGTAAAATATTGATGGAAACCAGGTTTAATTGACTGCTTCAGTGTGTTACCACATTACTACGTGATTCAAACACGAAAAAACCCCAGGATCTGGCCAACAAGTATGCGAAGAAGGCAAAATCATGAGCCAGATGCGGGCATAACCCAGACCTAACCCAGACCTAACCGGTGTTATCCTCTAAAATATTGATCGAAACCAGGTTTTATTGACTGCTTCAGTGTATTACCACATTACTACGTGATTCAAACACGAAAAAAGCCCAGGATCTGGCCAACAAGTATGCGAAGAAGGCAAAATCATGAGCCAGATGCGGGCATAACCCAGACCTAACCCAGACCTAACCGGCGTTATCCTCTAAAATATTGATCGAAACCAGGTTTTATTGACTGCTTCAGTGTGTTACCACATTACTACGTGATTCGAAACCCGACAAATCCCAGGATCTAGCCAACAAGTTAGCGAAAAAGGAGAAAGTATAAGCCAGATGCGCGCATATCCTAGACATAACCCAGACCTAACCGGTGTTATCCTCTAAAATACTGTCCGAATCCAGGTTTAATGGCTTGTTTCTGTGTCGTACCACATTACCACGTGATTCAAACCCGAAAAAACCCAGGATCTAGCCAACAAGTTTGCAAAAAAGGCGAAAGTATAAGCCAGATGCGGGCATAACCCAGACCTAACACAGACCTAACCGGTGTTATCCTCTAAAATATTGATCCAAACCAGGTTTAACTGACTGGTTCAGTGTGTTACCACATTACTACGTGATTCAAACACGAAAAAAACCCAGGATCTGGCCAACAAGTATGCGAAGAAGGCAAAATCATGAGCCAGATGCGGGCATAACCCAGACCTAACCCAGACCTAACCGGTGTTATCCTCTAAAATACTGTCCGAATCCAGGTTTAATTGACTGCCTCAGTGTGGTACAACATTACTACGTGAATCAAACACGAAAAAAAACCAGGATCTGGTCAACAAGTATGCGAAGAGGGCAAAATCATGAGCCAGATGCGCGCATATACCAGACCTAACCCAGACCTAACCGGTGTTATCCTCTAAAATACTGTCCGAATCCAGGTTTAATGGCTTGTTTCTGTGTCGTACCACATTACCACGTGATTCAAACCCGAAAAAAACCCAGGATCTAGCCAACAAGTTTGCGAAAAAGGCGAATGTATAAGCCAGATGCGGGCATAACCCAGACCTAGCCCTGACCTAACCGGTGTTATCCTCTAAAATATTGATCGAAACCAGGTTTAATTGACTGCTTCAGTGTGTTACCACATGCCTACGTGATTCAAAGACGAAAAAAACCCAGGATCTGGCCAACAAGTTTGCGAAAGGCGAAAGTATAAGCCAGATGCGCGCAAATCCCAGACCTAACCCAGACCTAACGGGTGTTATCCTCTGAAATATTGATCCAAACCAGGTTTAATTGACTGCTTCAGTGTGTTACCACATTACTACGTGATTCAAACACGGAAAAAGCCCGGGATCTGGCCAACAAGTATGCGATGAAGGCAAAATCATGAGCCAGATGCGGGCATAACCCAGACCTAACCCAGACCTAACCGGTGTTATCCTCTAAAATATTGATCGAAACCAGGTTTTATTGACTGCTTCAGTTTGTTACCACATTACTACGTGATTCAAACACGAAAAAAACCCAGGATCTGGCCAATAAGTATGCGAAGAAGGCAAAATCATCAGCCAGATGCGGGCATAACCCAGACCTAACCCAGACCTAACCGGCGTTATCCTCTAAAATATTGATCGAAATCAGGTTTAATTGACTGCTTCAGTGTGGTACCACATTACTGCGTTATTCAAACCCGAAAAAAACCCAGGATCTAGCAAACAAGTTTACGAAAAAGGCGAAAGTATAAGCCAGATGCGCGCATATCCCAGACCTAACCCAGACCTAACCGGTGTTATCCTCTGAAATATTGATCGAAAGCAGGTTTAATTGACTGCTTCAGTGTGTTACCACATTACTACGTGTTTCAAACACGGAAATATATCCGGGATCTGGCCAACAAGTTTGTGAGAAAGGCGAAAGTATAAGCCAGATGCGCGCAAATCCCAGACCTAACCCAGACCTAACTGGTGTTATCCTCTAAAATATTGATCGAAACCAGGTTTTATTGACTGCTTCAGTGTGTTACCACATTACTAAAGTTTCAAACACGGAAAAAACCCAGGATCTGGCCAACAAGTTTGCGAAAGGCGAAAGTATAAGCCAGATGCGCGCAAATCTCAGACCTAACCCAGACCTAACCGGTGTTATCCTCTAAAATATTGATCGAAACCAGGTTTTATTGACTGCTTCAGTGTGTTACCACATTACTACGTGATTCAAACACGAAAAACTCCCAGGATCTGGCCAACAAGTATGCGAAGAAGGCAAAATCATGAGCCAGATGCGGGCATATCCCGGACCTAACCCAGACCTAACCGGTGTTATCCTCTAAAATATTGATCGAAACCAGGTTTAATTGACTGCTTCAGTGTGTTACCACATTCCTACGTGATTCAAACACGAAAAAAACCCAGGATCTGGCCAACAAGTATGCGAAGAAGGCGAAAGTATAAGCCAGATGCGCGCAAATCCCAGACCTAACCCAGACCTAACCGGTGTTATCCTCTAAAATATTGATCGAAACCAGGTTTTATTGACTGCTTCAGTGTATTACCACATTACTACGTGATTCAAGCACGGAAAAAACCCAGGATCTGGCCAACAAGTTTGCGAAAAAGGCGAAAGTATAAGCCAGATGCGCGCAAATCTTAGACCTAACCCAGCCCTAACCGGTGTTATCCTCTAAAATATTGATCGAAACCAGGTTTTATTGACTGCTTCAGTGTATTACCACATTACTACGTGATTCAAACACGAAAAAAGCCCAGGATCTGGCCAACAAGTATGCGAAGAAGGCAAAATCATGAGCCAGATGCGGGCATAACCCAGATCTAACCCAGACCTAACCGGTGTTATCCTCTAAAATATTGATCGAAACCAGGTTTTATTGACTGCTTCAGTGTATTACCACATTACTACGTGATTCAAACACGGAAAAAACCCAGGATCTGGCCAACAAGTTTGCGAAAAAGGCGAAAGTATAAGCCAGATGCGCGCAAATCTCAGACCTAACCCAGCCCTAACCGGTGTTATCCTCTAAAATATTGATTGAAACCAGGTTTAATTGACAGCTTCAGTGTGTTACCACATTACTACGTGATTCAAACACGAAAAAAACCCAGGATCTGGCCAACAAGTATGCGAAGAGGGCAAAATCATGAGCCAGATGCGGGCATAACCCAGACCTAACCCAGACCTAACCGGTGTTATCCTCTAAAATATTGATCGAAACCAGGTTTTATTGACTGCTTCAGTGTATTACCACATTACTACGTGATTCAAACACGAAAAAAGCCCAGGATCTGGCCAACAAGTATGCGAAGAAGGCAAAATCATGAGCCAGATGCGGGCATAACCCAGACCTAACCCAGACCTAACCGGTGTTATCCTCTAAAATATTGATCGAAACCAGGTTTTATTGACTGCTTCAGTGTATTACCACATTACTACGTGATTCAAACACGGAAAAAACCCAGGATCTGGCCAACAAGTTTGCGAAAAAGGCGAAAGTATGAGCCAGATGCGCGCAAATCTCAGACCTAACCCAGCCCTAACCGGTGTTATCCTCTAAAATATTGGTCGAAACCAGGTTCTATTGACTGCTTCAGTGTATTACCACATTACTACGTGATTCAAACACGAAAAAAGCCCAGGATCTGGCCAACAAGTATGCGAAGAAGGCAAAATCATGAGCCAGATGCGGGCATAACCCAGACCTAACCCAGACCTAACCGGCGTTATCCTCTAAAATATTGATCGAAACCAGGTTTTATTGACTGCTTCAGTGTGTTACCACATTACTACGTGATTCGAAACCCGACAAATCCCAGGATCTAGCCAACAAGTTAGCGAAAAAGGAGAAAGTATAAGCCAGATGCGCGCATATCCTAGACATAACCCAGACCTAACCGGTGTTATCCTCTAAAATACTGTCCGAATCCAGGTTTAATGGCTTGTTTCTGTGTCGTACCACATTACCACGTGATTCAAACCCGAAAAAACCCAGGATCTAGCCAACAAGTTTGCAAAAAAGGCGAAAGTATAAGCCAGATGCGGGCATAACCCAGACCTAACCCAGACCTAACCGGTGTTATCCTCTAAAATATTGATCCAAACCAGGTTTAACTGACTGGTTCAGTGTGTTACCACATTACTACGTGATTCAAACACGAAAAAAACCCAGGATCTGGCCAACAAGTTTGCGAAAGGCGAAAGTATAAGCCAGATGCGCGCAAATCTCAGACCTAACCCAGACCTAACCGGTGTTATCCTCTAAAATATTGCTCGAAACCAGGTTTCATTGACTGCTTCAGTTTGTTACCACATTACTACGTGATTCAAACACGAAAAAACCCCAGGATCTGGCCAACAAGTATGCGAAGAAGGCAAAATCATGAGCCAGATGCGGGCATATCCCGGACCTAACCCAGACCTAACCGGTGTTATCCTCTAAAATATTGATCGAAACCAGGTTTAATTGACTGCTTCAGTGTGTTACCACATTCCTACGTGATTCAAACACGAAAAAAATCCAGGATCTGGCCAACAAGTATGCGAAGAAGGCGAAAGTATAAGCCAGATGCGCGCATTT
Source organism: Colletes latitarsis (assembly GCF_051014445.1). NCBI lineage: Eukaryota > Metazoa > Arthropoda > Insecta > Hymenoptera > Colletidae > Colletes > Colletes latitarsis. The sequence continues at coordinate 429,895 of NW_027488381.1, read as the reverse complement.
CCCAGACCTAAACCAGACCTAACCTGTGTTATCCTCTAAAATATTGATCGAAACCAGGTTTTATTGACTGCTTCAGTGTATTACCACATTACTACGTGATTCAAACACGGAAAAAACCCATGATCTGGCCAACAAGTTTGCGAAAAAGGCGAAAGTATAAGCCAGATGCGCGCAAATCTCAGACCTAACCCAGCCCTAACCGGTGTTGTCCTCTAAAATATTGATCGAAACCAGGTTTAATTGACTGCTTCAGTGTGTTACCACATTACTACGTGATTTAAACACGAAAATGCCCCAGGATCTGGCCAACAAGTATGCGAAGAAGGCAGAATCATGAGCCAGATGCGGGCATATCCCGGACCTAACCCAGACCTAACCGGTGTTATCCTCTAAAATATTGATCGAAACCAGGTTTAATTGACTGCTTCAGTGTGTTACCACATTACTACGTGATTCAAACACGAAAAACACCCAGGATCTGGCCAACAAGTATGCGAAGAAGGCAAAATCATGAGCCAGATGCGGGCATATGCCGGACCTAACCCAGACCTAACCGGTGTTATCCTCTAAAATATTGATCCAAACCAGGTTTAATTGACTGCTTCAGTGTGTTACAACATTCCTACGTGATTCAAACACGAAAAAAACCCAGGATCTGGCCAACAAGTATGCGAAGAAGGCGAAAGTATAAGCCAGATGCGGGCATTTCCCAGACCTAACCCAGACCTAACAGGCGTTATCCTCTAAAATATTGATCGAAACCAGGTTTAATTGACGGCTTCAGTGTGGTACCACATTACTGCGTTATTCAAACCGGAAAAAAACCCAGGATCTAGCCAACAAGTTTGCGAAAAAGGCGAAAGCATAAGCCAGATGCGCGCATATCCCAGACCTAACCCTGACCTAATCGGTGTTATCCTCTGAAATATTGATCGAAACCAGGTTTAATTGACTGCTTCAGTGTGTTACCACATTACTACGTGATTCAAACACGGAAAAACCCAGGATCTGGCCAACAAGTTTGCGAAAAAGGTGAAAGTATAAGCCAGATGCGCGCATATCCCAAACCTAACCCAGACCTAACCGCTGTTTATCCTGTAAAATATTGATGGAAACCAGGTTTAATTGACTGCTTCAGTGTGTTACCACATTACTACGTTATTCAAACACGAAAAAACCCCAGGATCTGGCCAACAAGTATGCGAAGAAGGCAAAATCATGAGCCAGATGCGGGCATAACCCAGACCTAACCCAGACCTAACCGGTGTTATCCTCTAAAATATTGATCGAAACCAGGTTTTATTGACTGCTTCAGTGTATTACCACATTACTACGTGATTCAAACACGAAAAAAGCCCAGGATCTGGCCAACAAGTATGCGAAGAAGGCAAAATCATGAGCCAGATGCGGGCATAACCCAGACCTAACCCAGACCTAACCGGCGTTATCCTCTAAAATATTGATCGAAACCAGGTTTTATTGACTGCTTCAGTGTGTTACCACATTACTACGTGATTCGAAACCCGACAAATCCCAGGATCTAGCCAACAAGTTAGCGAAAAAGGAGAAAGTATAAGCCAGATGCGCGCATATCCTAGACATAACCCAGACCTAACCGGTGTTATCCTCTAAAATACTGTCCGAATCCAGGTTTAATGGCTTGTTTCTGTGTCGTACCACATTACCACGTGATTCAAACCCGACAAAACCCAGGATCTAGCCAACAAGTTTGCAAAAAAGGCGAAAGTATAAGCCAGATGCGGGCATAACCCAGACCTAACCCAGACCTAACCGGTGTTATCCTCTAAAATATTGATGCAAACCAGGTTTAACTGACTGGTTCAGTGTGTTACCACATTACTACGTGATTCAAACACGAAAAAAACCCAGGATCTGGCCAACAAGTATGCGAAGAAGGCAAAATCATGAGCCAGATGCGGGCATAACCCAGACCTAACCCAGACCTAACCGGTGTTATCCTCTAAAATACTGTCCGAATCCAGGTTTAATTGACTGCCTCAGTGTGGTACAACATTACTACGTGAATCAAACACGAAAAAAAACCAGGATCTGGTCAACAAGTATGCGAAGAGGGCAAAATCATGAGCCAGATGCGCGCATATACCAGACCTAACCCAGACCTATCCGGTGTTATCCTCTAAAATACTGTCCGAATCCAGGTTTAATGGGTTGTTTCTGTGTCGTACCACATTACCACGTGATTCAAACCCGAAAAAAACCCAGGATCTAGCCAACAAGTTTGCGAAAAAGGCGAATGTATAAGCCAGATGCGGGCATAACCCAGACCTAACCCTGACCTAACCGGTGTTATCCTCTAAAATATTGATCGAAACCAGGTTTAATTGACTGCTTCAGTGTGTTACCACATGCCTACGTGATTCAAACACGAAAAAAACCCAGGATCTGGCCAACAAGTTTGCGAAAGGCGAAAGTATAAGCCAGATGCGCGCATATCCCAGACCTAACCCAGACCTAACCGGTGTTATCCTCTAAAATATTCATCGAAACCTGGTTTAATTGACTGCTTCAGAGTGTTACCACATTACTACGTGATTCAAACACGAAAAAACCCCAGGATCTGGCCAACAAGTATGCGAAGGAGGCAAAATCATGAGCCAGATGCGGGGATATCCCGGACCTAACCCAGACCTAACGGGTGTTATCCTCTGAAATATTGATCGAAACCAGGTTTAATTGACTGCTTCAGTGTGTTACCACATTACTACGTGATACAAACACGGAAAAAACCCGGGATCTGGCCAACAAGTATGCGATGAAGGCAAAATCATGAGCCAGATGCGGGCATAACCCAGACCTAACCCAGACCTAACCGGTGTTATCCTCTAAAATATTGATCGAAACCAGGTTTTATTGACTGCTTCAGTTTGTTACCACATTACTACGTTATTCAAACCCGAAAAAAACCCAGGATCTAGCAAACAATTTTACGAAAAAGGCGAAAGTATAAGCCAGATGCGCGCATATCCCAGACCTAACCCAGACCTAACCGGTGTTATCCTCTGAAATATTGATCGAAACCAGGTTTAATTGACTGCTTCAGTTTGTTACCACATTACTACGTGATTCAAACACGAAAAAACCCCAGGATCTGGCCAACAAGTATGCGAAGAAGGCAAAATCATGAGCCAGATGCGGGCATATCCCGGACCTAACCCAGACCTAACCGGTGTTATCCTCTAAAATATTGATCGAAACCAGGTTTAATTGACTGCTTCAGTGTGTTACCACATTACTACGTGATTCAAACACGAAAAAGCCCCAGGATCTGGCCAACAAGTATGCGAAGAAGGCAGAATCATGAGCCAGATGCGGGCATATCCCGAACCTAACCCAGACCTAACCGGTGTTATCCTCTAAAATATTGATCGAAACCAGGTTTAATTGACTGCTTCAGTGTGTTACCACATTACTACGTGATTCAAACACGAAAAACACCCAGGATCTGGCCAACAAGTATGCGAAGAAGGCAAAATCATGAGCCAGATGCGGGCATATCCCGGACCTAACCCAGACCTAACCGGTGTTATCCTCTAAAATATTGATCGAAACCAGGTTTAATTGACTGCTTCAGTGTGTTACCACATTCCTACGTGATTCAAACACGAAAAAAACCCAGGATCTGGCCAACAAGTATGCGAAGAAGGCGAAAGTATAAGCCAGATGCGCGCAAATCCCAGACCTAACCCAGACCTAACCGGTGTTATCCTCTAAAATATTGACCGAAACCAGGTTTTATTGACTGCTTCAGTGTGTTACCACATTACTACGTGATCAAACACGGAAAAAACCCAAGATCTGGCCAACAAGTTTGCGAAAAAGGTGAAAGTATAAGCCAGATGCGCGCATATCCCAGACCTAACCCAGACCTAACCGGTGATATCCTCTAAAATATTGATCGAAACCAGGTTTAATTGACAGCTTCAGTGTGTTACCACATTACTACGTGATTCAAACACGAAAAAAACCCAGGATCTGGCCAACAAGTATGCGAAGAAGGCAAAATCATGAGCCAGATGCGGGCATAACCCAGACCTAACCCAGACCTAACCGGTGTTATCCTCTAAAATACTGTCCGAATCCAGGTTTAATTGACTGCCTGAGTGTGGTACAACATTACTACGTGAATCAAACACGAAAAAAAGCCAGGATCTGGTCAACAAGTATGCGAAGAGGGCAAAATCATGAGCCAGATGCGCGCATATACCAGACCTAACCCAGACCTAACCGGTGTTATCCTCTAAAATACTGTCCGAATCCAGGTTTAATGGCTTGTTTCTGTGTCGTACCACATTACCACGTGATTCAAACCCGAAAAAAACCCAGGATCTAGCCAACAAGTTTGCGAAAAAGGCGAATGTATAAGCCAGATGCGGGCATAACCCAGACCTAACCCAGACCTAACCGGTGTTATCCTCTAAAATATTGATCGAAACCAGGTTTAATTGACTGCTTCAGTGTGCTACCACATTACTACGTGATTCAAACACGAAAAAAACCCAGGATCTGGCCAACAAGTATGCGAGGAAGGCAAAATCATGAGCCAGATGCGGGCATAACCCAGACCTAACCCAGACCTAACCGGTGTTATCCTCTAAAATATTGATCGAAACCAGGTTTAATTGACTGCTTAAGTGTGTTACCACATTACTACGTGATTCAAACACGAAAAAAACCCAGGATCTGGCCAACAAGTATGCGAAGAAGGCAAAATCATGAGCCAGATGCGGGCATAACCCAGACCTAACCCAGTCCTAACCGGTGTTATCCTGTAAAATATTGATCGAAACCAGGTTTAATTGACTGCCTCAGTGTGGTACAACATTACTACGTGATTCAAACACGGAAAAAACCCATGATCTGGCCAACAAGTTTGCGAAAAAGGCGAAAGTATAAGCCAGATGCGTGCATATACCAGACCTAACCCAGACCTAACCGGTGTTATCCTCTAAAATACTGTCCGAATCCAGGTTTAATGGCTTGTTTCTGTGTCGTACCACATTACCACGTGATTCAACCCGAAAAAAACCCAGGATCTAGCCAACAAGTTTGCGAAAAAGGCGAATGTATAAGCCAGATGCGGGCATAACCCAGACCTAACCCTGACCTAACCGGTGTTATCCTCTAAAATATTGATCGAAACCAGGTTTAATTGACTGCTTCAGTGTGTTACCACATTACTACATGATTCAAACACGAAAAAAACCCAGGATCTGGCCAACAAGTTTGCGAAAAAGGCGAAAGTATAAGCCAGATGCGGGCATAACCCAGACCTAACCCAGACCTAACCGGTGTTATCCTCTGAAATATTGATCGAAACCAGGTTTAATTGACTGCTTCGGTGTGTTACCACATTACTACGTGATTCAAACACGGAAAAAACCCAGGATCTGGCCAACAAGTATGCGAAGAAGGCAAAATCATGAGCCAGATGCGGGCATATCCCGGACCTAACCCAGACGTAACGGGTGTTATCCTCTGAAATATTGATCGAAACCAGGTTTAATTGACTGCTTCAGTGTGTTACCACATTACTACGTGATTCAAACACGGAAAAAACCCAGGATCTGGCCAACAAGTATGCGATGATGGCAAAATCATGAGCCAGATGCGGGCATAACCCAGACCTAACCCAGACCTAACCGGCGTTATCCTCTAAAATATTGATCGAAATCAGGTTTAATTGACTGCTTCAGTGTGGTACCACATTACTGCGTTATTCAAACCCGAAAAAAACCCAGGATCTAGCCAACATGTTTACGAAAAAGGCGAAAGTATAAGCCAGATGCGCGCATATCCCAGACCTAACCCAGACCTAACCGGTGTTATCCTCTAAAATATTGATCGAAACCAGGTTCTATTGACTGCTTCAGTGTATTACCACATTACTACGTGATTCAAACACGAAAAAAGCCCAGGATCTGGCCAACAAGTATGCGAAGAAGGCAAAATCATGAGCCAGATGCGGGCATAACCCAGACCTAACCCAGACCTAACCGGCGTTATCCTCTAAAATATTAATCGAAACCAGGTTTTATTGACTGCTTCAGTGTGTTACCACATTACTACGTGATTCGAAACCCGACATATCCCAGGATCTAGCCAACAAGTTAGCGAAAAAGGAGAAAGTATAAGCCAGATGCGCGCATATCCTAGACATAACCCAGACCTAACCGGTGTTATCCTCTAAAATACTGTCCGAATCCAGGTTTAATGGCTTGTTTCTGTGTCGTACCACATTACCACGTGATTCAAACCCGAAAAAACCCAGGATCTAGCCAACAAGTTTGCAAAAAAGGCGAAAGTATAAGCCAGATGCGGGCATAACCTAGACCTAACCCAGACCTAACCGGTGTTATCCTCTAAAATATTGATCCAAACCAGGTTTAATTGACTGGTTCAGTGTGTTACCACATTACTACGTGATTCAAACACGAAAAAAACCCAGGATCTGGCCAACAAGTATGCGAAGAAGGCAAAATCATCCCCTCAGGGGCTGCCAGCCTTTCAGCTGCAGTACGGGCTTAACGAACCCGGGGTACCCGAGTCATACACACACCGTAAGCCTCCTGTTGGTCGTCACAACGACCCATTCACAATTCCCTATTGGTTTTGTGAATGGTACGTGACGGCAGGAGGAACGGGGGTCTTGGCTTAACCGCCTGGGCCACGAGTATGGCGACTCTATAAAATCGCCCTCCAATCCTAAGCTATGGTGCGCGGCGATGGGATGCATGGTTGGGGGAGAAGGCCCAATCCCAAGCGACCACCTCCGGGGAACCTGCCGAACCCCCGGAGTATATAGGCTTACCCGGGTAAGGCGGCTCTGCCCGGGCGGACCTTTACTTCCGACCTGCTCGTGGGAATATTATGGAGTTCACTATTAAAACGGGGATGGGACGGGGTAAGTCAGTGGGGGAGGACGAAGGCGGTGTTGGGACTGGAGTGACGGCGCTCGCGCCGCCTCCAGCGCCTGGCCCGGCTTCGTGGAAGGTGGAGGAGGACGACGAGACTGCGTCAGTCTCGTCCTTCTCCTCCACCAGGAGCCTCATAGGCTCTAAGAGGAAGAGGGCGGGGCAGGCCGTCGTCGAGGTGGGCGGGGCGATGAGCCCGTCGGTGAGGCTGAGTTGCCTCAGGGACGAGGTGACCGAGGAGATATCGGAGAGGATCTCCTCGTCCCTGAGGCGGGTGGAGAAAGTCGCCGCTGCCTGCGCCTTTAAGGGGCAGAAAAGCGGTGGCGCGGCGGCCCTGAAGGCCGCGGCGGAGGAAATGAGGGAGGCGGCGCGGGAGCTCAGAGGGCGGAACGCCCGTCTGCAGCTCCTGTTGGAGGAGGAGCGACAGGGGAGGAGGAGGGCAGAGGCGCTGTGGAACAGCGCGGCCCTCCCTCCCATTCTCCCTCCTCCTCCACCGCCGCGTCCCTCGGCGGAGGTAAATAAGCGGAGTGCGGCGGCAGTGGTGCGGGGCACCGCGGGCCCCTCCACCCGCACTCCGCCCGTGAAGAAGTCCCCGTCCTCCTCAGAAGACGATCTTCTGAGGAGGATTGGGGACATGATTGATGGCAAGCTGGCCGCCTTCCGGGAGGAGCTCCTCGCCGGAAGAGCGGTCAGCAGGAAGGCCGTGCCTCCCCGACCTGTTCCGGTACAGTCGGGGAAGGCAAAGAAGGGCGGAGTGAAGGCTCCGCCCAGCGTTGCGGCACCAGGGCCCCGGGTCGCGACCCCCAAGGGGGGTGGTGTACCCGTGGTCGCGGTGGTCGCGTCCTCCACGGCACCCTCCCAAGGGGGGGTGGCGTGGAGTGAGGTGGTGGGGCGGAAGGCGAAGCGGGCGGCGAGGAAGGCCTCGCAACCGCGGCCTCCGCCTCCGCCGCCGGCGGCCAAGGTAAAGGCCGCGAAGGTCGGGAAGGCACGACCAGGTCGTCCCCCAAAAACGGCAGCGGTGACGCTGACCGTTGCGCAGGGGGGCGACCTGACCCTCGCGGAGGCGATGCGGCTCGCCAGGGAGAATATCTCCCTGGAAGAGCTGGGCATCGCCTCCGTGAGGGCGAAGAGGGCCGTGACCGGGGGTCTCTTGCTGGAGATCCCCGGTGCAGAAGGCGGCGCGAAGGCGGATCGTCTCGCCCAGAGGCTCCGGGAGCAGCTGGGCGAGCGAGGTGTCCGGGTCGCCCGGCCCACGAAGCGCACGGAGATGCGCGTTTGTGGACTGGACGACTCGGTCAGCGCACAGGATGTGTCCCGTGCCCTTGCGAGGGCGGGGGACTGTCCTGTGGAGGACCTGCGGATCGGAGAGATCCGCAGGTCGCCCTCCGGCCTCGGGTCGGTGTGGGCCCGGTGCCCCCTCTCCGCCGCCCGTAAGGTGGCGGAATCCGGGAGGGTGTTGGTGGGGTGGGTTTCGGCGCGAGTGGAAATCCTCGCGCCGCGCCCGCTCCAGTGTCACCGCTGCCTCGAATTGGGGCACGTGAGGCAGTGGTGCACCTCGCCGGTGGACCGCAGCGGTCAGTGTTACCGCTGCGGTGCCAAAGAGCACCGTGCGAGCCAGTGCTCGGCGGCCCCCCACTGCCCGCTGTGTGCGGACATGGGGAGGCCAGCCGATCACAGGGTGGGGAGCAAGAAGTGCTCCCCCCCCTCCCGGAAGGAGAGGAGGAGGCGGGCTGCACCGGCTCCGGTGCCGAGGGCGGTGGCATCGTCCTCCATGGAGGTGGACGGTGCTACGGGGACGGACGGCCGGGAGGAGGCTGGCGCGGCCATTAATTAATGCCGCCCCGCCTCCTCCTCCAGGCCAACCTCAACCACTGCCGCGCGGCACAGGACTTGATGTCCCAAGTCCTCGCGGAGTGGGGGGTTGGCCTGGCGGTCGCCGCCGAGCCGTACCGCGTCCCTGATCACCCTCATTGGGTGGGCGACGCGGACGGCTTGGTGGCGACGGTATGTGGAGGGGGCGACGGGTCCCCACCGTTCTCCTTGTTGGAGCGCGGTCGGGGATTCGTCGCCGTGGACTGGGGGGGAGTCGCTGTGGTGGGGTGCTACATTTCGCCCCGTAGCGGTCACGCTGCGTTCGAGCTGTACTTGGCCGAGGTCGCGGCATGCGTGCAGCGCTACGCGGCCCGGCCGGTGCTGGTCCTGGGGGATTTTAATGCCAAGTCGGTGGCTTGGGGATCCCCCAGGACCTCCGTTCGCGGCGGGATCCTGGGCGATTGGGCGGCGGGGCTCGACCTCCGGGTATTGAACCGGGGGTCGGAGCACACATGCGTGCGGCGATATGGGGGGTCCATCGTGGATGTTGGATTCGCGACCCCCAACGCCGTGCGCATGGTGTCGGGTTGGCACGTGGTCGCGGGGGCAGAGACACTCTCCGATCACCGGTACATCCGGATGGAGGTCTCTGCCGCCGCGAGTGCATCCCGACACGGCCGCCTGCGTGGCACCCCACCACGCCGCTGGGCGCTTCGGCGCCTGGACAAGGACGCCCTGATGGCAGCTGCCCTCGCTGCAACTTGGCCGCAGGGAGCGGCCGAGTTGCCGAGCATAGAGGAGGAGGTCGCCCGGCTCGGAGCATTGGTCGCGGGTATTTGCGACGCGGCGATGCCTCGGGTCGGGCGGGCTTCTCCTCGCCGGGCGGTGTACTGGTGGTCGGACGCGATCGCGGAGTTGCGAGTCGCGACTGTCCGCGCCCGACGCCAGTACACCCGCGCGCGCCGTCGTCAACGTACAGGCGACGGCGTGGCGCGAGCGAGGGCAGCTGATGACCTGTATGGAGCATACCGCGTGGCGCGGGTTGCTCTGCAGGTCGCCATCAAACGGGCCAAGACCCGGGCATGGAAGGAGCTCCTCCAGACCCTTGATGACGATCCATGGGGGCGCCCATATAAGGTGGTGCTGAATAAGCTCCGCCCGTGGGCGCCCCCCGTCACCGAGGGTCTTGACCCCCGGCTGCTGGAGGACGTGGTCAATACACTCTTCCCAATTGGGGAGAGGGGACCGCGTCCTCCGGCGGCGGCGGCTGTCCCAGTGGAGTGGACGGCCGAGCTGGGGGTCACGCAGGAGGAGCTGGCAGCGGCCATCAGACGGCTCGGGGTTCGTAACACGGCCCCGGGTCCGGATGGTGTGCCCGGCCGGGTTTGGGTCTTGACCCAGGGCGTCCTTGGGGCCGACCTCAGGCGGTTGTTCGACCGCTGCCTGAGGGACGGGCGATTCCCCCCCAGTTGGAAGGTGGCGAGGATGGTCCTCCTCCGGAAGGAGGGTCGGCCCGCGGAGTCTCCCTCCGCATACCGGCCCATTTGTCTCCTCGACGAGGTGGGCAAGCTCTTCGAGCGGGTGATTGCTGCCCGCCTCGTCGAGCACCTCTCGCGGGGTGATCCCGGTCTGGCCGACTGCCAGTTCGGTTTCCGGGGGGGCCGATCGACTATCGACGCGATAGGTCGTGTGAGGGCCCTCTCGGGGGCGGCCGTCTCCCGGGGAGGGGTGGCATTGGCAATATCCTTGGATATTGCCAATGCCTTTAACACCCTCCCCTGGGAAGAGATAAGGAGGGGACTCGAATATCATCGGGTCCCCCCTTGTCTCAGGGCGGTCGTCGGGGATTATCTCCGCGGCAGGTGGATCGAGTATCCGGGCCGGGATGGTGATATGCGGAGGGAGGTGTACTGCGGTGTTCCGCAGGGGTCGGTCCTCGGGCCACTCCTGTGGAACATCGCGTACGACTCGGTGTTGCGGGCCGGCCTCCCCGACGGCGTCAGCACGGTGTGTTATGCGGATGACACACTGGTGCTGGCCGTCGGGGCGCACTGGGGGAGGGCCATGCGTCGCGCGGAGGAGGGGTCGCAACGCGTCGTCGACCGGATCAGGGGGATGGGGATGACGGTGGCGGTCCATAAGACCGAGGTGATTGCGTTTCATTCACCTCGGCAGGATCCGCCACCCCCTCTGATCCGGGTGGGTGGGGCTGACATCGAGGTGAAGCCCCGGATCAGGTATCTAGGGCTGATCCTCGATAGCCACTGGCGTTTCGAGGAGCATTTCCGCTGCCTGGTCCCCCGGTTGGAAAGGATGGTTGCGGCTCTGGGCCGGATCCTGCCCAACCTGGGGGGCCCGGCGGGCCGAGTTCGTCGCCTCTATGTGGCAATGGTCCAGTCGGTGGCCCTATACGGGGCCCCCGTCTGGGCGGACGACCTGGCTGCCTCCCGGCGCGGCATGACTATGCTGCGTCGGGTGCAGAGGCGCATGGCGCTCAGGGTCGTCCGCGGGTATCGGACCATGTCACATGAGGCGGCGACGGTTCTAGCGGGGATGCCGCCCATGGACCTGCTCGCGCGGTCGCACGCGGTGATGTACCGGCACCGCGTCGACCGTCGCGCGGGGGTGGGGGCGGTCCCGGGCGGGCAGGAACCTGCTTGGGGCGATTTGAAGCGCCAGGCCCGGCAGTCCGTGTTGCTCGCGTGGCAGGAGCGGCTGGCTCTGCCAACCGCGGGGCACCGGACTGTCGGGGCGGTTCGGCCACTCCTGAAGGAGTGGCTGGACAGAGGCCATGGCAGCCTCACCTACCGGATGGCACAGGTATTTTCCGGGCATGGCAGCTTCGGAAGATACCTGTGCCGGATAGGGAAGGAGCCGACGGCGCGTTGCTGCCACTGCGACGCTGAGCAGGACACGGCGGATCATACCCTGGAGGTATGCCCCGCGTGGGAGGGGGAGCGCCGTGTCCTGGTCGGCGCCGTCGGGCGGGATGTCTCGCTGCCGGGCGTGGTGCGCGCCATGCTCGGCAGCGAGGAGAAGTGGAGGGCCGTGGCCTCCTTCTGCGAGAACGTAATGTTGCAGAAGGAGGCCGCGGGGAGGGAGCGCGAGCTTCAGCGGCGCGCTGAAGCTCGCGCTCGTGCGGTGGCCCGAGGTCGTCGCCCGGTCGCGAGGCGTCGCGGGCGGCCGCCTCGGCGTGGCGGATGACCTAGGCTGGGAGGGGGGTCCTGAGGGGACCCTCCTCCCGCCAGGCGGCGCCGGGTCGGACCGGTTGGGGGTAGGAGTGCCTCCCCCTACCGGTCCGACGAAAGGGGAGGCACCCTCGGCGGTCAGGTGCGGCCATGAACGCCCGGCCGCCGAGGGGTGGAAACGGGGTCGCGGGCGGTTGCGAGTTGGGGCTCGCAGCCGCCACTAAACGCGGCCCCGGGACGGATAGCGGCGGGATGGAGTGGCCCCGTCCCGCCGCTATGAGGCAGTGTGTCTACTGGGGGGACCGATTGTCCCCCCGGGGGATGGGCGCGAAAGCGCGGGCACGGGGAGGATACCGGAAGAATGCTTCGAGCGATTCCCGGTATCCTCCCAAAGCGTGCCGAAGGGTCACCGTGGGGTTTTTAGTGGGTAGGTCCCGCGCTTGTCGTTGTACGGGCGCGGGGAATCCCACACACCCCTCCCACCTTTCCCCAAGGAGGTGGGAGGGAGTCTTTCGAAGATTTTCCCCACGACAAAAAAAAAAAAAAAAAAAAAAAAAAAAAGGCAAAATCATGAGCCAGATGCGGGCATAACCCAGACCTAACCCAAACCTAACCGGTGTTATCCTCTAAAATATTGATCGAAACCAGGTTTAATTGACTGCTTAAGTGTGTTACCACATTACTACGTGATTCAAACACGAAAAAAACCCAGGATCTGGCCAACAATTATGCGAAGAAGGCAAAATCATGAGCCAGATGCGGGCATTACCCAGACCTAACCCAGTCCTAACCGGTGTTATCCTGTAAAATATTGATCGAAACCAGGTTTAATTGACTGCCTCAGTGTGGTACAACATTACTACGTGATTCAAACACGGAAAAAACCCATGATCTGGCCAACAAGTTTGCGAAAAAGGCGAAAGTATAAGCCTGATGCGCGCATATACCAGACCTAACCCAGACCTAACCGGTGTTATCCTCTAAAATATTGATCGAAACCAGGTTTAATTGACTGCTTCAGTGTGTTACCACATTACGGCGTGATTGAAACACGAAAAAAACCGAGGATCTGGCCAACAAGTATGCGAAGAAGGCAAAATCATGAGCCAGATGCGGGCATAACCCAGACCTAACCCAGACCTAACCGGTGTTATCCTCTAAAATACTGTCCGAATCCAGGTTTAATTGACTGCCTCAGTGTGGTACAACATTACTACGTGAATCAAACACGAAAAAAAACCAGGATCTGGTCAACAAGTATGCGAAGAGGGCAAAATCATGAGCCAGATGCGCGCATATACCAGACCTAACCCAGACCTAACCGGTGTTATCCTCTAAAATACTGTCCGAATCCAGGTTTAATGGCTTGTTTCTGTGTCGTACCACATTACCACGTGATTCAAACCCGAAAAAAACCCAGGATCTAGCCAACAAGTTTGCGAGAAAAGGCGAATGTATAAGCCAGATGCGGGCATAACCCAGACCTAGCCCTGACCTAACCGGTGTTATCCTCTAAAATATTGATCGAAACCAGGTTTAATTGACTGCTTCAGTGTGTTACCACATGCCTACGTGATTCAAACACGAAAAAAACCCAGGATCTGGCCAACAAGTTTGCGAAAGGCGAAAGTATAAGCCAGATGCGCGCAAATCCCAGACCTAACCCAGACCTAACGGGTGTTATCCTCTGAAATATTGATCGAAACCAGGTTTAATTGACTGCTTCAGTGTGTTACCACATTACTACGTGATTCAAACACGGAAAAAACCCGGGATCTGGCCAACAAGTATGCGATGAAGGCAAAATCATGAGCCAGATGCGGGCATAACCCAGACCTAACCCAGACCTAACCGGTGTTATCCTCTAAAATATTGATCGAAACCAGGTTTTATTGACTGCTTCAGTTTGTTACCACATTACTACGTGATTCAAACACGAAAAAAACCCAGGATCTGGCCAATAAGTATGCGAAGAAGGCAAAATCATCAGCCAGATGCGGGCATAACCCAGACCTAACCCAGACCTAACCGGCGTTATCCTCTAAAATATTGATCGAAATCAGGTTTAATTGACTGCTTCAGTGTGGTACCACATTACTGCGTTATTCAAACCCGAAAAAAACCCAGGATCTAGCAAACAAGTTTACGAAAAAGGCGAAAGTATAAGCCAGATGCGCGCATATCCCAGACCTAACCCAGACCTAACCGGTGTTATCCTCTGAAATATTGATCGAAACCAGGTTTAATTGACTGCTTCAGTGTGTTACCACATTACTACGTGTTTCAAACACGGAAGTATATCCGGGATCTGGCCAACAAGTTTGTGAGAAAGGCGAAAGTATAAGCCAGATGCGCGCAAATCCCAGACCTAACCCAGACCTAACTGGTGTTATCCTCTAAAATATTGATCGAAACCAGGTTTTATTGACTGCTTCAGTGTGTTACCACATTACTACGTGTTTCAAACACGGAAAAAACCCAGGATCTGGCCAACAAGTTTGCGAATGGCGAAAGTATAAGCCAGATGCGCGCAAATCTCAGACCTAACCCAGACCTAACCGGTGTTATCCTCTAAAATATTGATCGAAACCAGGTTTTATTGACTGCTTCAGTGTGTTACCACATTACTACGTGATTCAAACACGAAAAACACCCAGGATCTGGCCAACAAGTATGCGAAGAAGGCAAAATCATGAGCCAGATGCGGGCATATCCCGGACCTAACCCAGACCTAACCGGTGTTATCCTCTAAAATATTGATCGAAACCAGGTTTAATTGACTGCTTCAGTGTGTTACCACATTCCTACGTGATTCAAACACGAAAAAAACCCAGGATCTGGCCAACAAGTATGCGAAGAAGGCGAAAGTATAAGCCAGATGCGCGCAAATCCCAGACCTAACCCAGACCTAACCGGTGTTGTCCTCTAAAATATTGATCGAAACCAGGTTTTATTGACTGCTTCAGTGTATTACCACATTACTACGTGATTCAAACACGGAAAAAACCCAGGATCTGGCCAACAAGTTTGCGAAGAAGGCAAAATCATGAGCCAGATGCGTGCATAACCCAGACCTAACCCAGACCTAACCCAGACCTAACCGGTGTTATCCTCTAAAATATTGATCGAAACCAGGTTTTATTGACTGCTTCAGTGTATTACCACATTACTACCTGATTCAAACACGGAAAAAACCCAGGATCTGGCCAACAAGTTTGCGAAAAAGGCGAAAGTATAAGCCAGATGCGCGCAAATCTCAGACCTAACCCAGCCCTAACCGGTGTTATCCTCTAAAATATTGATTGAAACCAGGTTTAATTGACAGCTTCAGTGTGTTACCACATTACTACGTGATTCAAACACGAAAAAAACCCAGGATCTGGCCAACAAGTATGCGAAGAGGGCAAAATCATGAGCCAGATGCGGGCATATCCCAGATCTAGCCCAGACCTAACCGGTGTTATCCTCTAAAATATTGATCGAAACCAGGTTTAATTGACTGCTTCAGTGTGTTACCACATTCCTACGTGATTCAAACACGAAAAAAACCCAGGATCTGGCCAACAAGTATGCGAAGAAGGCGAAAGTATAAGCCAGATGCGCGCATTTCCCAGACCTAACCCAGACCTAACCGGTGTAATCCTCTGAAATATTGATCGAAACCAGGTTTAATTGACTGCTTCAGTGTGTTACCACATTACTACGTGTTTCAAACACGGAAATATATCCGGGATCTGGCCAACAAGTTTGCGAAAAAGGCGAAAGTATAAGCCAGATGCGCGCAAATCCCAGACCTAACCCAGACCTAACCGGTGTTATCCTCTAAAATATTGATCGAAACCAGGTTTTATTGACTGCTTCAGTGTGCTACAACATTACTACGTGTTTCAAACACGGAAAAAACCCAGGATCTGGCCAACAAGTTTGCGAAAGGCGAAAGTATAAGCCAGATGCGCGCAAATCTCAGACCTAACCCAGACCTAACCGGTGTTATCCTCTAAAATATTGATCGAAACCAGGTTTTATTGACTGCTTCAGTTTGTTACCACATTACTACGTGATTCAAACACGAAAAAACCCCAGGATCTGGCCAACAAGTATGCGAAGAAGGCAAAATCATGAGCCAGATGCGGGCATATCCCGGAACAATCCCAGACCTAACCGGTGTTATCCTCTAAAATATTGATCGAAACCAGGTTTAATTGACTGCTTCAGTGTGTTACCACATTACTACGTGATTCAAACTTGAAAAAGCGCCAGGATCTGGCCAACAAGTATGCGAAGAAGGCAGAATCATGAGCCAGATGCGAGCATATCCCGGACCTAACCCAGACCTAACCGGTGTTATCCTCTAAAATATTGATCGAAACCAGGTTTAATTGACTGCTTCAGTGTGTTACCACAATACTACGTGATTCAAACACGAAAAACACCCAGGATCTGGCCAACAAGTATGCGAGGAAGGCAAAATCATGAGCCAGATGCGGGCATATCCCGGACCTAACCCTGACCTAACCGGTGTTATCCTCTAAAATATTGATCGAAACCAGGTTTAATTGACTGCTTCAGTGTGTTACCACATTCCTACGTGATTCAAACACGAAAAAAACCCAGGATCTGGCCAACAAGTATGCGAAGAAGGCGAAAGTATAAGCCAGATGCGCGCATTTCCCAGACCTAACCCAGACCTAACCGGTGTTATCCTCTAAAATACTGTCCGAATCCAGGTTCAATGGCTTGTTTCTGTGTCGTACCACATTACCACGTGATTCAAACCCGAAAAAAACCCAGGATCTAGCCAACAAGTTTGCAAAAAAGGCGAAAGTATAAGCCAGATGCGGGCAGAACCCAGACCTAACCCAGACCTAACCGGTGTTATGCTCTAAAATATTGATCGAAACCAGGTTTAATTGACTGCTTCAGTGTGTTACCACATTACTACGTGATTCAAACACAAAAAAAACCCAGGATCTGGCCAACAAGTATGCGAAGAAGGCAAAATCATGAGCCAGATGCGGGCATAACCCAGACCTAACCCAGACCTAACCGGTGTTATCCTCTAAAATATTGATCGAAACCAGGTTTAATTGACTGCTTCAGTGTGTTACCACATTACTACGTGATTCAAACACGATAAAAACCCAGGATCTGGCCAACAAGTATGCGAAGAAGGCAAAATCATGAGCCAGATGCGGGCATAACCCAGACCTAACCCAGTCCTAACCGGTGTTATCCTGTAAAATATTGATCGAAACCAGGTTTAATTGACTGCCTCAGTGTGGTACAACATTACTACGTGATTCAAACACGGAAAAAACCCATGATCTGGCCAACAAGTTTGCGAAAAAGGCGAAAGTATAAGCCAGATGCGCGCATATACCAGACCTAACCCAGACCTAACCGTTGTTATCCACTAAAATATTGATCGAAACCAGGTTTAATTGACTGCTTCAGTGTGTTACCACATTACTGCGTGATTCAAACACGAAAAAAACCGAGGATCTGGCCAACAAGTATGCGAAGAAGGCAAAATCATGAGCCAGATGCGGGCATAACCCAGACCTAACCCAGACCTAACCGGTGTTATCCTCTAAAATACTGTCCGAATCCAGGTTTAATTGACTGCCTCAGTGTGGTACAACATTACTACGTGAATCAAACACGAAAAAAAACCAGGATCTGGTCAACAAGTATGCGAAGAGGGCAAAATCATGAGCCAGATGCGCGCATATACCAGACCTAACCCAGACCTAACCGGTGTTATCCTCTAAAATACTGTCCGAATCCAGGTTTAATGGCTTGTTTCTGTGTCGTACCACATTACCACGTGATTCAAACCCGAAAAAAACCCAGGATCTAGCCAACAAGTTTGCGAAAAAGGCGAATGTATAAGCCAGATGCGGGCATAACCCAGACCTAACCCAGACCTAACCGGTGTTATCCTCTAAAATATTGATCGAAACCAGGTTTAATTGACTGCTTCAGTGTGTTACCACATTACTACGTGATTCAAACACGAAAAAAACCCAGGATCTGGCCAACAAGTATGCGAAGAAGGCAAAATCATGAGCCAGATGCGGGCATAACCCAGACCTAACCCAGACCTAACCGGTGTTATCCTCTAAAATATTGATCGAAACCAGGTTTAATTGACTGCATAAGTGTGTTACCACATTACTACGTGATTCAAACACGAAAAAAACCCAGGATCTGGCCAACAAGTATGCGAAGAAGGCAAAATCATGAGCCAGATGCGGGCATAACCCAGACCTAACCCAGTCCTAACCGGTGTTATCCTGTAAAATATTGATCGAAACCAGGTTTAATTGACTGCCTCAGTGTGGTACAACATTACTACGTGATTCAAACACGGAAAAAACCCATGATCTGGCCAACAAGTTTGCGAAAAAGGCGAAAGTATAAGCCAGATGCGTGCATATACC
Source organism: Colletes latitarsis (assembly GCF_051014445.1). NCBI lineage: Eukaryota > Metazoa > Arthropoda > Insecta > Hymenoptera > Colletidae > Colletes > Colletes latitarsis. The sequence continues at coordinate 411,499 of NW_027488381.1, read as the reverse complement.
AGACCTAACCCAGACCTAACCGGTGTTATCCTCTAAAATATTGATCGAAACCAGGTTTAATTGACTGCTTCAGTGTGTTACCACATTACTGCGTGATTCAAACACGAAAAAAACCGAGGATCTGGCCAACAAGTATGCGAAGAAGGCAAAATCATGAGCCAGATGCGGGCATAACCCAGACCTTTTTTTTTTTTTTTTTTTTTTTTTTTTTTTTGTAACGTGGTGAAATCCTCATGGACACCCCGGCTCCCTGGGGGGGAGGCCGGGGTAGTGCCGGACTCTTACCGGCTAAAACACCACGGTGACCGCCTGCGCCCTTTATCTGGGGAGAGTCACGGGAACCAAACTAGCGATACTACCGTGACTCTCCCCGTTGGCGCAACGCCCTACTACGGGCCCTTCCCGGGGGAGGAATAGTACCTCCTCCCCCAACGGGGGGCAAACATAATTGATAGCCCCCCGGCGACGCCACGCGGTCACACGCGACGTCGCCCCCACTCGTGCCGCTGCTACTAGCCGCGATCGGGCCCCCACCCGATCACGACCACGGCTGCGGGGCCGGCTGACACTGCCGCCCCCGCTGGACGGGGCCCCTGCCACGGGCCCCCGGTCTGGTGATGGGCTGGGTGCGAGGGGGGAATGAGGGAATGAAGTCCCTCACCTCGCACCACAAACACCATCACCGACCCCTTCGCGCTCCCCCTGCCACGGGGAGCGGTGGAGGGTCTTACGGTCGGCGTCGCCGCCTGCCCCCCACCTCCTCACGCGCCCTTTCGGCGTCCTCCTTGGCGGCCATGACCTCTTCACAAAACAAGGCCATGGCCGCCCATGCCTCCTCGCTGCCGGCCATTGCACGAATGACGGCCGGCAGCGAGAGGTCAGCTCCAATCGCTCTAATAAGGACACCGCGCTGCGTTGCCCACGCTGGGCAAAACTGCAGCGTGTGCTGCGCGGTGTCCTCTCGTCCCCTGCAGTGACGGCACGCAGCCGTCGCCTCCCGCCCTATCCGATGCAGGTACCGACCGAAGCAACCGTGTCCGGTCAGTACCTGTGTCAGGCGGTAGGTGGGCGTACCCCAGCTACGGCCCACCCAGGCATAAAACACTGGGCGGACCGCCGCGGCGACGCGATCATCCCGCTGGTCTGGCTTCGATAACCAGACCAGCCACCGACTATAGACGCGTCGCCGCGCCTGGCTTCGGGCCCTGGCGGTCTCCTCGCCTTGCGGGTCCACGCCCCGCTGGCGAAGGTCGCAGAGGCTTTGATACACCTCTGCGTCCATTTTCGCCAGCAGGTGAAACGGTGCGGAACCCGCCAGCAAGGTGGCGGCTGTGTAGGAGATCGTGCGATAACCCCGCACGACTCTGATGGCGACCAACCTCTGTAACCGACGGAGTACAAATGTACCCCGCCGATTGACCATCAGACCGCCGGCCCATATTGGCGCGCCATAAAGCGCCATGGACCGGACGACTCCCAAATACAGCCGCCGTGCCGCCATGTTGGGCCCCCCGAGATTGGGCATTATGCGGCCTAACGCGGCCGCTGCCCTTTCAATACGGGGACCCAACCCTTCCAAATGATGCCCGAACCGCCAGTAGCTGTCGAGGGTGAGGCCCAAATACTTCATCCGGCGCCCCACCCCGACTTGGGCTCCGCCCACTCGTAGAGACGCCTGGCGCGGCACCCCTCGACCACTGACGTTGCACAGCCAGATGGCCTCGGTCTTCTGGGGTGCCACGCGCAACCCCAGACGCTCTACCTCGGCAACGACTCGTGCCGTCCCTTCCTCCGCGAGGGCCACGGCCCTCCTCCAAGTATCCCCGCCGGCAATCACCAGGGTGTCGTCGGCATAACAAACCAACGACACGCCGACGGGTAGGTCAGCCCGCAGCACCGCATCATACGCCAAGTTCCACAGGAGCGGCCCGAGGACCGACCCCTGTGGGACTCCGCGGTGCACCGCTCTCTGCTCCATCCCGTTCCGACCCGGATATTGGACTACCCTGCCCCGCAGATAATCCCCGATCAGTCGGCATAGATAGGCGGGCACCCGGTGGTACTGGAGTGCCCGACCTATCGCCCCCCAGGAGACGGTGTTAAAGGCGTTGGCTATGTCGAGAGATACTGCCAACGCCACACCCCCCCGGGAGATTGCCGATTCCGCTAGGGTCCGCACTGTCGCTATGGCGTCGACCGTGGAGCGGCCCCGGCGAAAGCCGAACTGTCGGTCGGCCAGATCAGGGCCGACGCGGGACAGGTGCCCCTCGAGCCTGGATACAATGACCCGCTCGAGGAGCTTTCCAGCCTCGTCCAACAGACAAATGGGTCGGAACGCAGATGGAGAATCCGCGGGCTTCCCTGGCTTGTGGAGGAGGACCAACCTCGCCACCTTCCATATGGGGGGGAACTGACCGGTCCGCAGGCACGCGTCAAAGACGCGTATCAAGCCAGCCCCCAGAGCACCCACCGCTATAGCCCAGGCCCTGCCAGGTATGCCGTCCGGTCCTGGCGCCGTCTTTTTGGCAGCCATTCTCCGGACGGCCCTGGCCAGCTCCTCCTCGGAGACCCCCAGTTCGTCGGACCACCAAGGCGGGTGATCCGGCTGTGGCTCGGGGGGATGCAGGAACGCCTCTCCCCCAACTGGGAAGAGGACGCGCATAGTTTCCCCGAGCAGCTGGGGGTCGAGGCTCTCTGTGACCGGGGGCGCCCATGATCGCATCTTCCCTACGACCATACGATAGGGGCGCCCCCATGGATTTGCATCCAGAGAGCCGAGGAGCTCCGTCCATGCATGGGCTTTCGCGGTCGCGATGGCCCGGCGGAGGGTTCTTCGCGCCAGGGAAAATTCCCCGCGCAACCCCACCACCTCTGCCTCCGTCGCCCCGCGCCGTCTCCTGGCGCGGGTGTACCGGCGTCGGGCGACAACGCAACGAGTGCGTAAGTCCTCGATCTCGCCCGACCACCAGTACACGGACCCCCCTCGGCTCGGGGCGGTGGCCCGCGGCATGACTGCGTCGCACAAGGACGTCATAGTGTCGCGGAACCAACGCGCCCCGGCAGAAGGATTGCCGAGGGTCCGGCGTGGCATCTCCTGCCATGCCACAACGGAGGCTGCCATCGCAAGGGCGTCCGGGTCCAGCCTCTTGGCGGACCAGCGTGGCGCCGGGTGTGCTTCCCTGCCCGGTTGACGGGGTCCATTTACGCCGGGGGTCGCGGATACGGAAAACGTAATATAGAGGTGGTCGCTTAACGTGGCCACCTCTTCCGCGACCCTCCAGTCGGACACACGGCGCGCTATGGCGGGGCTCGCCAACGATATGTCGACGATCGACTCGCCCCGCGCGTGCACGCACGTGCTCACGGCCCCTTCATTCAAAACTATGAGGCCGTGACCCGCCGCCCATTCGAGCATCGCGTCGCCCTTCACGGTCGTCCTGGGGCAGCCCCACGCTGCAGCGTGGGCATTAAAATCTCCCAGGACGAGTACCCCACTGGCGAGATGTGGGGAGATGCATCTCCCCACCTCGTCGAGGTACGCCTCAAAATCGCTGAGGCCCTTGGCGGGCGACGCATAACACCCGGCAACCACTACTTCCCCCCACTTAACCGCCACAAACCCGTGGCCCCGCCCCACTACAGAGCACGGCAACGTGCCGCGCCCGTACTGCCAGGTGATCGCCGAGACCCCGTTAAGGTCCCCCACCCAAGCGGGGTGTTTGGGGACACGATAGGGCTCGGCGATCACGGCCATCCCGATGTTCCACTGCCGGAGGGTTTGGAGCATGAGATCCTGAGCCCCCCGGCAGTGGTTCAAATTGACCTGGAGGAGGCGTTGAGACATTATCGGATCTCACCCGCGGCCTCCTCCAGGCCTCCACTTCCAGCGCTTAGGGGCGCCTCTGCGCGCCCCGGATCATTGCCGCCGTACGAGGCCATCACCCCCCTAATAAGGGGCTCTGACCCGCACGGCGTCTGGTCTGCCGCCCATGGTGGGGGCTCTGCAGCACCCCTACCGGACAAAACTCCTTCCGATTTCGTGGAGGTGGAGGGCACCGAGTCGCAAGGCGCCACATCCACCTCCATCATCTCCGTCATGGGTTGCGGGGCGGGTACACATGCCACCCCCCTCACTGCCGTCGCGACAGAGGTTGGGGCGGGTGTAACACCCGACACCACAGCTGGGGACGGCTGGGAACAAGCCGCCCCCTGGATCTCCATCGCGACGGGCACCGGCGCCGGCTCAACACCAGCCGGCACCGTGGATGGGGGCACAACCATACCCTTTGCCTTCTTCCCCTTCCGTTTGGGGGGACGGCACGCCGCCCCACCCATTCGGTGATCCGCTGGCCGCCCCAGGCCCACACAAAGGGGGCATTTTGGGGCGGCCGTACACTCCCTGGCTGTGTGGGAGGTCCCTCCGCAGCGGTAGCAGAGGCCGCTGCGATCTACGGTGCTTTTTTTTTTTTTTTTTTTTGTCGTGGGGAAAATCTTCGAAAGACTCCCTCCCACCTCCTTGGAGAGAGGTGGGAGGGGTGTGTGGGATTCCCCGCGCCCGTACAACGACAGGCGCGGGACCTACCCACTAAAAACCCCACGGTGACCCTTCGGCACGCTTTGGGAGGATACCGGGAATCGCTCGAAGCATTCTTCCGGTATCCTCCCCCGATCTACGGTGCTGGTGCACCGCTGCCGAACGTGACCGAACTCGAGGCAGCGGTGGCACTGCAGCGGCCTCGCGGCAAGCACCGCCAGCCGGGCCTCGAAGAAGCCGACCATTAGGCGGCCGGACTTCGCGAGCTTGGTTGCGGCGCGAAGGGGACAGCGAGCCCAGGCAGTAAACATGCCTGAGCTGTCCCTGCGGAGGTCACCAACGTTGACCTCCGCAGCGCCGCAACCCCCGGCGGTGGCAAGGGCCTCCCTAACTGCGTCCTGGGTGGCTGCCTCCGACAGGCCGGACACCCTTAACTCGGCCTGTTTCTGGGGGCAAGCCACCCGAACACCCTCGTCCTGGAGGACCCCCTCAAGACGCGCACGCAGAGCGGCCGCCTTCTCCTGACCTTTCTCACCAGGGATCGCTAACAGGAGCGCCCCGGTGACCGCTCTGGTGGGCTGCATCCCGGTGATCCCGAGATCCTTACAGATACCCGGTATCACCCTGTTGAGGAGGGGGCCCAGTTCTCCTTCGCGTCCTACGGCGGCGGTCACCGAGACTGCTGCCTTTTTAGGCAACCTCGGCAATTTGACCGCCGCAGTCTGAGCACCGCCTTTCTTGCTGCTGCCAGCCGCAGTAGTGGCGGCTGGCCGACTTGCCGCGGAGGTCTTACCTGCCTTGGTGGTGGGTGTGACTGCAGTCGCCTCCTTTCCACACCCCTTCTTTTTGCCACGCCTAACCACCTCAGCCCAAGTACCCTGCCCCTCGCTGGTGGGGGTAGGGGTGGACTTCGCCTTGGGTGGTGGTGGAGGGAGAAGTGGCGCAGCCTTTTCCGACACTTTGGATTTCGCGGCGGGTGGCTTTGATTTATCCGCCACTCCGGCTGTAGAGGTGCCACCATGGGGCTTGGTGGCACCTATCGTTTTGTTTGTAGCCTTGGGGGTTGTCACGGCGGCTTTGACTGGAGCACACGTGCCTCCCCGTTTCGTCGCCACGGTCCCCTTCGCCTTTCCCTTTGGCATATCTGCCCCTTTCGCGTTAATCGGCGGGGCCGCTCCCGCGGATGCAGAAAGGGTCATGGCACCCTTCCCCAGTGGCGGGCGGGACACAGCCCGCCACACCGCATCAAAACGCGCCTGGAACCGGTCCTCCAGGGCCGATATATGCCCGGCCATGTCAGAAACCCTTTTGACGACTTCTGCCATCATGGCCACCAAAGGGTTTCCAGACTCGGGGCACTCTTCTACTTGCTGGACGGGCCTAGCTGGACATGACGGTCCAGGGACCGCCGTGTCGATCTCCATGCCGGGATCCCCCCCGTCAAAGGTGGACGGGAGGAGGTCCCTCCGGCGCGGTCGAGGGACACAGGGCAGCAGATGGTCCGGTGGTGTCTCGCCGGCCGGCTCGTCTCCTGCTCTCTGGAGCCTCCGCTGCTCCTCTTTGTACCTCAGGCGGCCAACTTCCCGCCTGAGGTGCTCTAACTCCCTGTCTTTGACCCTCACGGTCTCGGAAAGGGTGGTGGCGGTCTTATCCGCCACCTCCAGCCTCTTCTCTAGTGCCTTGGACCTCCTCTCCCATTCGCCCTGACGAATGACGACTTCCCGGGCCGGCCTGTTCGGGTTTTCGGCGCGGTCAGCTCTGCCGTGCAGCTCTTCGGCGCTGACCAACGCCACCCGTGCAGCCAAACGTAGGCCGCGGATGTCCGTCGTCTTTAAGTGGCTCGCGGTATCTGCCACCCTGACGACGGACTCCAACTGCTCTTTCAGCCGGCCCAAGAGTTCGTCTGACTTCATGACCTCCGCAATATTACGGAGGTCCGCCTGCTTCGGCAGGTGCTTCATACCGGGCCCCAACTTTCTAGGGTCTACGAAAATACCCCGGGGTCTCCCCGCCCCTGGGCCCTTCCGCTTCCTCTTCCCGGGTTCAACATCCTCCTCGCTTGAATCGACGCACTCAACGTCGTCGGCAGTTGAACGATCCGGCGCCCAATCGTCGCCGTCTTGGGACTCATCGTCGAGAAGTGCGACAGCCTCCACGATGCTCGACGTCGCCTCCTCGGCATCATGCCTTTTGCGGGGAGGTGATTCCCTCCCCGCTTTGCGCCACTCAGAGGCATTCAGCCGTTCCAGGCTGACCACTGGGCCGGCGCCGACCCTAAGGAGGTCCAAATCACCTCCAAGGTGGATCCCGAGCTGGGGATTAACCACCTCCACACTTCTGACCATGGGTTTCACCCCACCAGGAAGTGGTCCAATCGTTGCCATGTCGTTTGCCGTTTCGAGTTCCAATCCGTTATCAAAATATCCAGTCCTGTTTGTTTTAATTTGATCATGCTCCATTGTTGTTCCCACGAGTGTGGTCGGAAGGAAGGTCACCCCAGGCAGAGCCGCCTTGCCTGGGGAAGCCTAATACTCCGGGGGTTCGGCAGGTGCCCCCGGAGGTGGTCGCTAGGGATTGGGCCTTCTCTCCCAACCATGCATCCCATCGCCGCGCACCATAACTTAGGATTAGAGGGTAATTTATAGAGTTACCATCCTCGCAGCCCAGGCGGTTAAGCCAAGGCCCCCGGTCCTCCTGCCGTCACGTACCATTCACAAAACCAAGACTGGAATTGTGAATGAGTCGTTGCGACGACCAACAGGAGGCTTACGGTGTGATTAGCATCAGGTACCTCGGGGTCGCTACGCCCCGTACTGCGCCGGACACCTGGCCGGACACAGCCCCTAAGGGGGGCATAACCCAGACCTAACCCAGACCTAACCGGTGTTATCCTCTAAAATACTGTCCGAATCCAGGTTTAATTGACTGCCTCAGTGTGGTACAACATTACTACGTGAATCAAACACGAAAAAAAACCAGGATCTGGTCAACAAGTATGCGAAGAGGGCAAAATCATGAGCCAGATGCGCGCATATACCAGACCTAACCCAGACCTAACCGGTGTTATCCTCTAAAATACTGTCCGAATCCAGGTTCAATGGCTTGTTTCTGTGTCGTACCACATTACCACGTGATTCAACCCGAAAAAAACCCAGGATCTAGCCAACAAGTTTGCGAAAAAGGCGAATGTATAAGCCAGATGCGGGCATAACCCAGACCTAACCCTGACCTAACCGGTGTTATCCTCTAAAATATTGATCGAAACCAGGTTTAATTGACTGCTTCAGTTTGTTATCACATTACTACGTGATTCAAACACGAAAAAACCCCAGGATCTGGCCAACAAGTATGCGAAGAAGGCAAAATCATGAGCCAGATGCGGGCATATCCCGGACCAATCCCAGACCTAACCGGTGTTATCCTCTAAAATATTGATCGAAACCAGGTTTAATTGACTGCTTCAGTGTGTTACCACATTACTACGTGATTCAAACACGAAAAAGCCCCAGGATCTGGCCAACAAGTATGCGAAGAAGGCAGAATCATGAGCCAGATGCGGGCATAACCCAGACCTAACCCAGACCTAACCGCTGTTATCCTCTAAAATATTGATCGAAACCAGGTTTTATTGACTGCTTCAGTGTGTTACCACATTACTACGTGATCAAACACGGAAAAAACCCAGGATCTGGCCAACAAGTTTGCGAAAAAGGTGAAAGTATAAGCCAGATGCGGGCATAACCCAGACCTAACCCAGACCTAACCGGTGTTGTCCTCTAAAATATTGATCGAAACCAGGTTTAATTGACAGCTTCAGTGTGTTACCACATTACTACGTGATTCAAACACGAAAAAAACCCAGGATCTGGCCAACAAGTATGCGAAGAGGGCAAAATCATGAGCCAGATGCGGGCATATCCCGGACCTAACCCAGACCTAACCGGTGTTATCCTCTAAAATATTGATCGAAACCAGGTTTAATTGACTGCTTCAGTGTGTTACCACATTCCTACGTGATTCAAACACGAAAAAAACCCAGGATCTGGCCAACAAGTATGCGAAGAAGGCGAAAGTATAAGCCAGATGCGCGCATTTCCCAGACCTAACCCAGACATAACCGGTGTTATCCTCTGAAATATTGATCGAACCCAGGTTTAATTGACTGCTTCAGTGTGTTACCACATTACTACGTGTTTCAAACACGGAAATATATCCGGGATCTGGCCAACAAGTTTGCGAAAAAGGCGAAAGTATAAGCCAGATGCGCGCAAATCCCAGACCTAACCCAGACCTAACCGGTGTTATCCTCTAAAATATTGATCGAAACCAGGTTTTATTGACTGCTTCAGTGTGTTACCACATTACTACGTGTTTCAAACACGGAAAAAACCCAGGATCTGGCCAACAAGTTTGCGAAAGGCGAAAGTATAAGCCAGATGCGCGCAAATCTCAGACCTAACCCAGACCTAACCGGTGTTATCCTCTAAAATATTGATCGAAACCAGGTTTTATTGACTGCTTCAGTTTGTTACCACATTACTACGTGATTCAAACACGAAAAACCCCCAGGATCTGGCCAACAAGTATGCGAAGAAGGCAAAATCATGAGCCAGATGCGGGCATATTCCGGACCAATCCCAGACCTAACCGGTGTTATCCTCTAAAATATTGATCGAAACCAGGTTTAATTAACTGCTTCAGTGTGTTACCACATTACTACGTGATTCAAACATGAAAAAGCCCCAGGATCTGGCCAACAAGTATGCGAAGAAGGCAGAATCATGAGCCAGATGCGGGCATATCCCGGACCTAACCCAGACCTAACCGGTGTTATCCTCTAAAATATTGATCGAAACCAGGTTTAATTGACTGCTTCAGTGTGTTACCACATTACTACGTGATTCAGACACGAAAAACACCCAGGATCTGGCCAACAAGTATGCGAAGAAGGCAAAATCATGAGCCAGATGCGGGCATATCCCGGACCAATCCCAGACCTAACCGGTGTTATCCTCTAAAATATTGATCGAAACCAGGTTTAATTGACTGCTTCAGTGTGTTACCACATTACTACGTAATTCAAACACGAAAAAGCCCCAGGATCTGGCCAACAAGTATGCGAAGAAGGCAGAATCATGAGCCAGATGCGGGCATAACCCAGACCTAACCCAGACCTAACCGGTGTTATCCTCTAAAATACTGTCCGAATCCAGGTTTAATTGACTGCCTCAGTGTGGTACAACATTACTACGTGATTCAAACACGGAAAAAACCCAGGATCTGGCCAACAAGTTTGCGAAAAAGGCGAAAGTATAAGCCAGATGCGCGCATATCCCAGACCTAACCCAGCCCTAACCGGTGTTATCCTCTGAAATATTGATCGAAACCAGGTTTAATTGACTGCTTCAGTGTGTTACCACATTACTACGTGTTTCAAATACGGAAAATACCCAGGATCTGGCCAACAAGTTTGCGAAAATGGCGAAAGTATAAGCCAGATGCGCGCAAATCCCAGACCTAACACGGACCTAACCGGTGTTATCCTCTGAAATATTGATCGAAACCAGGTTTAATTGACTGCTTCAGTGTATTACCACATTACTACGTGATTCAAATACGAAAGCAACCCAGGATCTGGCCAACAAGTATGCGAAGAAGGCAAAATCATGAGCCAGATGCGGGCATAACCCAGACCTAACCCAGACCTAACCGGTGTTATCCTCTAAAATATTGATCGAAACAAGGTTTTATTGACTGCTTCAGTGTACTACCACATTACTACGTGATTCAAACACGAAAAAAGCCCAGGATCTGGCCAACAAGTATGCGAAGAAGGCAAAATCATGAGCCAGATGCGGGCATAACCCAGACCTAACCCAGACCTAACCGGTGTTATCCTCTAAAATATTGATCGAAACCAGGTTTAATTGACTGCTTCAGTGTGTTACCACATTACTACATGATTCAAACACGGAAAAAACCCAGGATCTGGCCAACAAGTTTGCGAAGAAGGCGAAAGTATAAGCCAGATGCGCGCATTCCCCAGACCTAACCCAGACCTAACCGGCGTTATCCTCTAAAATATTGATCGAAACCAGGTTTAATTGACTGCTTCAGTGTGGTACCACATCACTGCGTTATTCAAACCCGAAAAAAACCCAGGATCTAGCCAACAAGTTTCCGAAAAAGGCGAAACTATAAGCCAGATGCGCGCATATCCCAGACCTAACTCAGACCTAACCGGTGTTATCCTCTGAAATATTGATCGAAACCAGGTTTTATTGACTGCTTCAGTGTATTACCACATTACTACGTGATTCAAACACGAAAAATGCCCAGGATCTGGCCAACAAGTATGCGAAGAAGGCAAAATCATGAGCCAGATGCGGGCATAACCCAGACCTAACCCAGACCTAACCGGTGTTATCCTCTAAAATATTGATCGAAACCAGGTTTAATTGACTGCTTCAGTGTGTTACCACATTACTACATGATTCAAACACGAAAAAAACCCAGGATCTGGCCAACAAGTTTGCGAAAAAGGCGAAAGTATAAGCCAGATGCGGGCATAACCCTGACCTAACCCAGACCTAACCGGTGTTATCCTCTGAAATATTGATCGAAACCAGGTTTAATTGACTGCTTCGGTGTGTTACCACATTACTACGTGATTCAAACACGGAAAAAACCCAGGATCTGGCCAACAAGTATGCGATGAAGGCAAAATCATGAGCCAGATGCGGGCATAACCCAGACCTAACCCAGACCTAACCGGTGTTATCCTCTAAAATATTGATCGAAACCAGGTTTAATTGACTGCTTCAGTTTGTTACCACATTACTACGTGATTCAAACACGAAAAAAGCCCAGGATCTGGCCAACAAGTATGCGAAGAAGGCAAAATCACGAGCCAGATGCGGGCATATCCCGGACCTAACCCAGACCTAACCGGTGTTATCCTCTAAAATATTGATCGAAACCAGGTTTTAATGACTGCTTCAGTGTATTACCACATTACTACGTGATTCAAACACGAAAAAAGCCCAGGATCTGGCCAACAAGTATGCGAAGAAGGCGAAAGTATAAGCCAGATGCGCGCAAATCTCAGACCTAACCCAGACCTAACCGGTGTTATCCTCTAAAATATTGATCGAAACCACGTTTAATTGACTGCTTCAGTGTATTACCACATTACTACGTGATTCAAACACGGAAAAAACCCAGGATCTGGCCAACAAGTTTGCGAAAAAGGCGAAAGTATAAGCCAGATGCGCGCAAATCTCAGACCTAACCCAGACCTAACCGGTGTTATCCTCTAAAATAATGATCGAAACCAGGTTTTATTGACTGCTTCAGTGTATTACCACATTACTACGTGATTCAAACACGAAAAAAACCCAGGATCTGGCCACCAAGTATGCGAAGAAGGCAAAATCATGAGCCAGATGCGGGCATAACCCAGACCTAACCCAGACCTAACCGGTGTTATCCTCTAGAATATTGATCGTATCCAGGTTTTATTGACTGCTTCAGTGTATTACCACATTACTACGTGATTCAAACACGAAAAAAACCCAGGATCTGGCCAACAAGTATGCGAAGAAGGCAAAATCATGAGCCAGATGCGGGCATAACCCAGACCTAACCCAGACCTAACCGGTGTTATCCTCTAAAATATTGATTGAAACCAGGTTTTATTGACTGCTTCAGTGTATTACCACATTACTACGTGATTCAAACACGAAAAAAGCCCAGGATCTGGCCAACAAGTATGCGAAGAAGGCAAAATCATGAGCCAGATGCGGGCATAACCCAGACCTAACCCAGACCTAACCGGTGTTATCCTCTAAAATATTGATCGAAACCAGGTTTAATTGACTGCTTCAGTGTGGTACCACATTACTGCGTTATTCAAACCCGAAAAAAACCCAGGATCTAGCCAACAAGTTTGCGAAAATGGCGAAAGTATAAGCCAGATGCGCGCATATCCCAGACCTAACCCAGACCTAACCGGTGTTATTCTCAGAAATATTGATCGAAACCAGGTTTAATTGACCGCTTCAGTGTGTTACCACATTACTACGTGTTTCAAACACGGAAAAAACCCAGGATCTGGCCAACAAGTTTGCGAAAAAGGCGAAAGTATAAGCCATATGCGCGCAAATCCCAGACCTAACCCAGACCTAACCGGTGTTATCCTCTAAAATACTGATCGAAACCAGGTTTTATTGACTGCTTCAGTTTGTTACCACATTACTACGTGATTCAAACACGAAAAAACCCCAGGATCTGGCCAACAAGTATGCGAAGAAGGCAAAATCATGAGCCAGATGCGGGCATAACCCAGACGTAACCCACACCTAACCGGTGTTATCCTTTAAAATATTGATCGAAACCAGGTTTTATTGACTGCTTCAGTGTATTACCACATTACTACGTGATTCAAACACGAAAAAAACCCAGGATCTGGCCAACAAGTATGCGAAGAAGGCAAAATCATGAGCCAGATGCGGGCATAACCCAGACCTAACCCAGACCTAACCGGTGTTATCCTCTAAAATATTGATCGAAACCAGGTTTTATTGACTGCTTCAGTGTATTACCACATTACTACGTGATTCAAACACGAAAAAAGCCCAGGATCTGGCCAACAAGTATGCGAAGAAGGCAAAATCATGAGCCAGATGCGGGCATAACCCAGACCTAACCGGTGTTATCCTCCAAAATATTGATCGAAACCAGGTTTTATTGACTGCTTCAGTGTATTACCACATTACTACGTGATTCATACACGAAAAAAGCCCAGGATCTGGCCAACAAGTATGCGAAGAAGGCAAAATCATGAGCCAGATGCGGGCATAACCCAGACCTAACCCAGACCTAACCGGTGTTATCCTCTAAAATATTGATCGAAACCAGGTTTAATTGACTGCTTCACTTTGTTACCACATTACTACGTGATTCAAACACGAAAAAAACCCAGGATCTGGCCAACAAGTATGCGAAGAAGGCAAAATCATGAGCTAGATGCGGGCATAACCCAGACCTAACCCAGACCTAACCGGTGTTATCCTCTGAAATATTGATCGAAACCAGGTTTAATTGACTGCTTCAGTGTGTTACCACATTACTACGTGATTCAAACACGAAAAAAACCCAGGATCTGGCCAACAAGTATGCGAAGAAGGCGAAAGTATAAGCCAGATGCGCGCACTTCCCAGACCTAACCCAGACCTAACCGGTGTTTTCCTCTGAAATATTGATCGAAACCAGGTTTAATTGACTGCTTCAGTGTGTTACCACATTACTACGTGATTCAAACACGGAAAAAACCCAGGATCTGGCCAACAAGTATGCGAAGAAGGCAAAATCATGAGCCAGATGCGGGCATAACCCAGACCTAACCCAGACCTAACCGGTGTTATCCTCTAAAATATTGATCGAAACCAGGTTTTATTGACTGCTTCAGTTTGTTTCCACATTACTACGTGATTCAAACACGAAAAAACCCCAGGATCTGGCCAACAAGTATGCGAAGAAGGCAAAATCATGAGCCAGATGCGGGCATAACCCAGACCTAACCCAGACCTAACCGGTGTTATCCTCTAAAATATTGATCGAAACCAGGTTTTATTGACTGCTTCAGTGTATTACCACATTACTACGTGATTCAAACACGAAAAAAGCCCAGGATCTGGCCAACAAGTATGCGAAGAAGGCAAAATCATGAGCCAGATGCGGGCATAACCCAGACCTAACCCAGACCTAACCGGTGTTATCCTCTAAAATATTGATCGAAACCAGGTTTTATTGACTGCTTCAGTTTGTTACCACATTACTACGTGATTCAAACACGAAAAAAACCCAGGATCTGGCCAACAAGTATGCGAAGGAGGCAAAATCATGAGCCAGGTGCGGACATAACCCAGACGAAACCCAAGCCTAACCAGTGTTATCCTCCAAAATACTGTCCGAATCCAGGTTTAATGGACTGTTTCTGTGTGGTACCACATTACTACGTGATTCAAACCCGAAAAAAACCCAGGATCTAGTAAACATAGTAGTATAGAGGGTTTTCGGCCAGCCCTGAGAAACATTTTAATAGGATATTCTAGAGGCCAAACTAAGACGAAAATCAAGAATACCAATTTGTTGATGGAGGCTTCGTTAAAAAGTTATTAACAATTTGATTCAAAAATTTCAAATCGTTCCAGAAAAATTATTTTCGGCTGCGGAGGTCAATTACAAGCATTTTTAGTGAATAGACATATATTCGGAATCCTACTCAGTTTCGAGAAAAAAATTCGAGTATGTGTTGATATTTTTCGGCGAAAAACAAATTTTTCAAATCGTTCTAAAAAAATTATTTTCGGTTACAGGGGTCAATTACAATCATTTTTGGTCATTACACATACCCCCGAAATCCTACGCACTTTCGAGAAAAAAATTCCTTACCGAAAATCTAATCGGGTGCCTATATTTTTCGATGAAAAAGAAAGATTTCAAATCGTTCTGTGAAAAATTATTTTCAGTTGCGAGGGTCGGTGACAATCATTTTTTATGTATAGACATACCCCCGTAATCTTGCGCATTTTCGAGAAAAAAATTCAGTACGAGCGGAACTTTAAACATTAATAACTTTTTAACAGTGCCTCCATCAACAAATTGGTATTCTTGATTTTCGTCTTATTTTGACCTCTAGAATCCCCCATTAAAATTTTTCCCATGGATGGCCGAACACCCTGTATGTAGGGAACCGTGCAGTTGAAAATTATTAAATCGCGCACGAATTTTTGGCCGAACAGCGAATCGTTCGCTGTCCACGAGCTTGCACGAGCGAAGACGGTTACCGCCGAAAAAGCCGTCAACACCATAGATGCCAGATTCAGCACCCGGTGCGATACTCACACATGGCAGATCACGCGTACGTGAGCTCGTGGAGTTTCGGAAAGTCGACAAAGGCAAACTGACACATGCCCTCTTTCTCGATTATTCCGAAGTTGCCCGAAGTAATTTCGGACCGCCTCGTGGGAGTCGAGAGAGAAAGGCTCACGTTTGCCTTCTCGCTCTTAACAACTGAAATCCGACTTCCCGTCTACGGCATTCGATTTGGAATCTCGAGCCGAGATCCTCGACTCCCAAGGCATTTTTACTTTCCGACCTATGTAGGCGCACATAAGCAAAGTACCCATAATGGAAAAAAAATTTTGTAAAATTTATTTTACGGAAATACACGTTTTAAGACCCCCTGATCATATTTTAATTATTGAAAAAAAAGAAATTTTTTTTTATTATTCCTATGTATGAGCGTACACATGTATATTATTAATACGATTGAGTATAAATGGTTGAATGAATTTACATGGAACTTTACATTTAAGTTTTATGTTCTCACTTCAAAGGCCGGTTAGACTTTGACTGTAATCAGCCCATGGATAATAATGAATATACTTGTTTTATAGTTGTTCCGATACATAGGCGTAATTTATGAAAGATCTTTTAAATGTTTCATATAAATCTTGGGAAGAATTCAATTTTATGTAAAAAAAATTAAATAAACTTTTTCTCTATCTTCTCTAGAAAAGAAAAACTTAAATGAAATCTTCGTATGATGAAAAATCGTATTATTAATATACATATGTACACTCATACATGGGAATAATAAAAAAAATTTCTTCTTTTTCAATAATTAAAATATGATCAGGGGGTCTTAAAACGTGTATTTCCGTAAAATAAATTTTACAAAATTTTTTTTCCATTATGGGTACTTTGCTTATGTGCGCCTACATAGGTCGGAAAGTAAAAATGCCTGGGCAGTCGAGAATCACAGCTCGAGATTCCAAATCGTACGCCGTAGACGGGAGGTCGGATTTCAGTTGTTAAGAGCGAGAAGGCAAATGTGAGCCTTTCTCTCTCGACTCTCACGAGGCGGTCCGAAATTACTTCGGGCAACTTCGGAATAATCGAGAAAGAGGGCATGCGTCAGTTTGCCTTTGTCGATTTTCCGGAACTACACGAGCTCACGTACGCGTGATCTGGCATAGTGTGAGAAAGCACCTTCGGTGCTTTTCTGGCATCTCTGGTCAACACGCGGCGAGCGTACGGCCGAACAGCTGATGGGTGAATAACCCAGAAAGCGAGAAAAGACAGCACGGAAGAGAGAAAGATTGAAGAAAAGTACGTAGTAGGTGTGACTGTGTTTAACGAAATAAATACGAGTGTGCCGATTAACGAACAAACACGGTTCCTGATAATCCCATACATACATACGTACAGTGTTGTTCCAAGTGGAGTTTGAAAAAGATGCTAATAAAAATGTTGCATAGTCATAACCACCTGGTTCAGTTACTACATTCACCCTGTAAAAACAACACAATAATATTATTTATTATTTTCTTTTCACGTTCTTAACTTTATTTTTATTTTTAGTTTGAGTTTTACATTTCTCCTTCTCTTCGTCTTGCTTTTCTTTCTCCTTTTCCTTTTCATTTTTCTGTTTTTCTTTCTTTTTTCAATAGCTTTTCTTCTTTTAATTTCTCGGCTTGTTTTTTTCTTTTCTAATCGTTCTTCTTTCATTCTTTGTTTTTCTTTTTCCTGGTTATCAATTGCTTCTATTTTTTCAAGCTGAGTCTATTTCCATGTCTTTGATGTAACTTTGATTGCACACACCTTTCTATATTTCTTTTCTTTTCTTTTCTTTTCTTTGTTGTTTTTTCAATTTTTTGATAATGTTGATAATGTTTATCCAGAATAGATTCTGAAGAATCTTTGTCTTTACGAGAAAATAAGTAAAGTAACGTTGTAGAATTAATGTAGTTTGATTTCAGTACCATCGGAAACAAAACAATTCCCATTAGAAAAAAGTAAAAGCATCATTGTCATGAAATATTAAAGTTAATTAATGATCAGTATATCATATATTAGTTTCTTCTAGCGAAACGTTGTTAAATTAGTCTTCTACACTGGTATTGGTTTTACTGTTACTATGAACTGCACTGCGTTGAACATCAGCAGTGCTTTCTCTCTGCGAGTTGTGTCTTGTGTTGTGTCTTAGTTGTGTCCCGATTGTATTTTAATATTTTCTATATAGAAAAGAAAATTGTTCCCCTCTCAGATCATCTGGAATATGCTCTTGAATGCTATGTAAAACTACCTATATTGCTGTCATTGATGTCAGTTTCATCTGGCGACATGAATTCTAATTTATTTTCTTCTTTCTGAAATACGTTTTGTCTAGTAAATTGTATTTGAGTTAAACGGTCATAGGCCACCACAAGCTTTAAAAGCATTTCCTTCTTCATGGAATTTATATATGGTATGATATATATATTGGTGCGAAATTCACCTTCGTAATGGGTTTAGTCTACCTACGTACTTTGTCTATGTTCCTGTACTACCTTTCGCCATGCAACTTTTAATCGTCTAAATATTCCTACATCGCATGGCTGGAAAATATGAGTTGCATTAGGTAATATACAAAAAAGTAAAATGAGTTTACTCAAAACAAAAATTATGTAAATTGAAATTTATGCAGGACCTGCGACCATCTAATAATACCAGTATAGGAAAGGTGACTCCATTCTCAACCATTTATGGGCTACACACAATATATGTATTAGTGTGGGGGGATTGAAATGAATTCGGTCAAGGTGTAATTTCATTAATATTGATTTAATATATACAGGGTGTTTGGCCACCCCTGGGAAAAATTTTAATGGGAGATTCTAGAAGCCAAAATAAGACGAAAATTAAGAATATCAATTTTTCGACTGAGGTTTCGTTAAAAAGTAGTTATTAATAACATTAAATAAAAAAATTTCAAATCGTTCTGAAAAAATTATTTTTGGTCGCGGAGGTCAGTTAGAATCGTACCCCCGAAATCCTACTCAGTTTCGACAAAAAAAATTCAAGTAAAAAAGAATTTCGAATCGTCTTGGAAGAATTAGTTTTCGTTGCAGGGGTCAGTTACAAGCATTTTTTTTTTTTGGTCGACAGCCGGATTGAACGATTTTAATGTTTCAAACAGCAACACAACGCATATTTTAATGGAGAATATGTAGAGATGTTGGAAAAGTTGTTCCTTGACCCCGTAAAGTGAGAAAAATCCCATATAACTGGTCAAATTTTCAAACAGCCCCCGCAACTCCTACTGATATAGTGAATAGTGAATATATTCCAATGAAACGTTTTTTTTCGCGAGTAGAGCTCATGGGTACCTACACAAAGAGTATTATTAAACAACTATTTTACAAACTGAATAAAAATCAGAAAGGAATTTTTAAGAAAAATCGACAGACAGTGCCTAAATTTTTCGACGAAAGAAAAAGAAAATTTCAAATCGTTCTGAAAAAATTACTTTCGGTTTCGGGGGTCAATTACAATTATTTTCGGTGAATAGACATACCACATACGAAATCCTGCGCATTTTCGAGAAAAAAATTCGAAAGTAAGAGCGGAACTTTAAACGTCAATAACTTGTTTAGTATCGTATTACTCCATCAACAAATTGGTATTCTTGATTTTCATCCTACTTTAACCTCTAGAATCTCCCATTACAATTTCTCCCAGGGGATTCTAGAGACCAAAGTAAGACGAAAATCAAGAATACCAATTTGTTAATGGAGGCTTTATTAAAAAGTTATTAACGTTTAAAGTTCTGCCCGTACTGAATTTCTTTCTCGAAAATGCGCATGATTAGGGGGATATGACGATTCACCCAAAATGGTTGTAAGTAACCCCCGCAACCGATAACAATTTTTCCAAAACGATTTGAAATTTTTCTTTTCCATCGAAAAAATTTCACACATTCTCGAATTTTTATCTCGAAAGTGGGTAAGATTTCGGAGGTATGTGTATTCACCAAAAATGATTGCAATTGACCCCCGCAACCGATAACAATTTTTCCAGAACAATTTGAAATTTTTGAGTTTAATTGTTAATAACTTTTCAACGTAGCCTCTATCAACAAATTGGTATTCTTGATTTTCGTCTGTATTTTCGTATTTTGGCATCTAGAATCCCCCATTAAAATTTTTCCCAGGGGTGGCCGAACACCCTGTACATATGTGTTCCCCGAGCAGGAAAACGACTTTTCGCTAAAATCATGAAAGTAAAAATTCTGTCCAAATGAGGAGTAGGAGTGATTTTCTAAGTAATTTTTATGTAAAAGTATAGATTGAGAAAGTGGCACGTGAGGAACGTACGTAACCTAGATCGATGCACGTGTTTTACTGCACCGGGCACGAACGTACGACGATTTACACACACACAGTCAATATCGCCGGTTTTTACAAAAGGTAAAGTCTTAAGTAAACATTTTGTTTTATAATTTTCTATTAAAGCCTCTGTAAGTTTTATCGCTTTTGCATTCTTGCAACTTAATTTAATTGGTTGTTTTTTGGAAAACAGATAAAACTATAAAAAGAATAAAAAACGGTTTTTACGAGTCCTGTACCTATGTTTAGTTCAGAATTTCGAATTCAGCGGTAAAAGTATGTAAATCTATATTATCCAATACAGAGGACATAAAGGTAAGAGGAATGGATATTTTTACCAATATATTCATATTCTTAAATATCTGAATATTCTTCCTACTTGACCGACTTACTTTATAAATATATTTTTTAGGGACACATGTCGTTCGGTTGAAGGAAACAGGATATCTATACAGTGTATAGGTATTCAAAAACCCTTGGGAAAAATTTTAGACTTTGTTGAAAAGTTATGGAACATTATATTCCTAGCAAACGCTAGGCCCGTTCACGGATCGGGGTGAGTTATACATTATTCGATTCGCCTAATTCAGTACATTATTGATATGCATTTCTATGCATCTGTGGAAATTCGTTATTTTTTTATAAACTGTTACTGTTATTGTTAGAAATATGACTTAAAATTCGTTAGTTTCTTTAGTGTTTAGGAGTTTACCGCTTCAGACAAGAGGGGTAGTGTGGTGTGTGTGTGTGTGTGAAAGAAGCACACGTCGAGGAATGTTCTTTTAGTTTTTAAGTTTTCTTTTCACAATGGAAAATAAGTGTGTTTGTTTTGTAACAAGATTCATTATAATAAATAATATAAACAGTATTTTAACATGGTAGCAGAGGTCCGTGGTTTGTTTGTTAACAGTAAAGAAAAGAAATTTAGTTGTGAAAGGAAGATAACCTAAGATAGAAGCATGGCAAGTGAAAAAAAGGACGATTTCATGTTACAAATATTTTATGGAACTGGAAATTCAGGCTAAATTTATTTTTAGAAATGAAAGACTGTAACGAGGTTATTCTACATGATGAAAGACCGGCTGAAATAAGAGTCGAAGATTGGAATAAAAAAGGAAATTAAAGCAAAAAGTTACATCGTAAACAGTATTTCAAACACTCAGTTAGAATTAATAATATCAGAAACGACTGCGAAAAATATGATTGCAAAGCTTGACGAAATTTATCTAGTTAAAAACAGTGCAGTAAAGCTATTGTGTAAAAGAAGATTGTTAGAATTAAAAATGAAAGAAGGTGAAAATCCAAGTGACTTCTTTAACGAATTTGAAACGTATATAAATAGGCTCAAAAATACTGGTGAGACTGTGAATGAAGAGGATAAATTGAATTATCTGTTATTAACGTTAACTTCTCACGTATTGTTGATATTATTGATGCACTGCCAACGAAGGAGAAAACAGTCGAGTATGTAAAATCTAAATTACTGTTAGAGTATCAAAAGAGAAACGGTAAGAGTTACTACTTTGAGTACAGCAGAAATTACACTCGCACGTTTAGTTCAAATTTAACTAAAAATCCTAGAGGTCATAGGTTTCGACACGTACAACGCAATCAGAACAAGTATCTCAATTCAAAGGATAATCAGCATAGCAGTGCAACGACTACTGAAGCGGTATGTTAAGTCAGTGTAATAAGTCAGGGCACATCCAACGTTACTGCCCAGAAAACTTTAATAATTATTACAAAATGCAACCTTTTCAAACATATACAAAATAGACACGATAGAAAAGTGGCTGGAAATTCGAGTCTAGATGACAGTAGAAATTACAATTCATTCAAGGTTGAAGTAATGAAAAGTAGCAAAATAGAAGAAGTAGAAATATTAAATGGCTACTAGATAGTGGTTGCTCAGATCACATAATAAACACAGATGAGTACTTTTATGAATCCAAAAATCTACAAAACCCGGTTGATATTAAAGTTGGTGATGGTTTTAAACTAATATCTGGAAAAAAAAATTGGTAATGTAATGATTAACATTAATGATAAGTCGGAGGAAATAAAGATTAAAAATGTATATACTATGTACCAGAAATGAAACAAAACTTACTAAGTGTCTCTTGTATTTGTAAATCAAAACAATTAAAAATAATGTTTGAGAAAGACAATGAATTACAATAAAATTTGTAATTCGAAAGAAAAACTCATTGCTATTGCTGTTAAAAGAAATAAACTCTTTGAATTAAATGGAGAAGTTGCCAGACTTGAGAATAAGAAAACAAGTACGTACACTAGTTCAATGGGAATTTCAAATATAGAAAAATGGCATAGATATATACTTTGTCACACAAATTTTAGAGATTTAAAATATTTGTGTGAAGCTCAGCTGCTAAATGGAACACCGGTGAAACTCGAAAACGAATTTATAAAATGCGAAGTTTGTCCGGAGAATAAAATGACAAATTTGAAATTTAAAAACAAACGTACAAGAGCAAATGATTTGTTACAAATAGTCCATACAGATGTCCATGGTCCAATAACTCAGACAGGTCATAATGGTGAGAAATACTTTGTGTCTTTTATAGATGATTTCAGTAAAATTGCTGTTGTGTATTGCATAAAACAAAAAAGTGATGTTTTTTATTGCTTCATTAGGTATATTAGGAAATTAGTAAAAAATCAAACTGGAAAAAGTATTAAAGAAATTCGATGTGACAATGGAAGAGAATCATATCTTAACAAAAACTTTGATGAATTAGCGAAACGAGAAGGTATTTATTTGAAACCAGGACCAGCATACACACACGAATTGAACGGAGTCGCCGAAAGGCACAACAGAACGATAATGGATCGTGCACGCTGCTTGCTGTCAGAGGCAAATGTCGACAAGTTTTATTGGCCAGAATGTATTTACACGGCTGCCTACATTGGAAATCGCCTATTAGCAAACACAAGAATAAGAAAAACACCATATGAAATATTTTTTAATAAAAGGGCTGATGTTTCAAACTTACACTTATATGGAAGCACTGCTTTTGTACGAATTCCCGAGGCATGCAGATATTCAAAGCTAAATCCAAAGGCCGAAAAAGGAATTAATATTAATAGGGTATACAGATATTGGTTAATGACAAAATAGTTGTAAGTCGTCACGTGCAAGATATACCATTTATAGAAATACTGATAACGAAGAAAAATACGAAGGGGAAACGCCAAAAGAAGAAGAAGAAGAAGAAGAAGAAGAAGAAGAAAGAGTTTTGAAAATAAAAGAAAATAAAACTGACGATGATCAATGCAGCAAAACTGAGGAAGTTAAATAAGATACACGCCCCAAGCGTAACATAATGTGTGAAATGTTGTGAAATTTGATGATCATGTCGTATATACAAACTATTGCAATGCTTTGATACCTGAAAACTACCAAGAACCATTGAACTGCGAAGAGTCAAGAAAATGGAAAGCGGCTATGAAACAAGAACTTGATGGTTTAAAAGAAAACGACACATGGGATTTGGTCAACGTTCCAATAAATAAGAAAATAATTGAAGTAAAGTGGATATATAGAATTAAGACAGATGGAGTATGCAAAGCGCGCATTGTCGCCAAAGTCGCATTTCCAACAGTTGTACCAAAGCGATGAAGAAGTTTATTCACCGGTTGCAAGAATGAGCACGCTAAAGGTGTTGCTGTCAATTGCATGTGTTAAAAATTTAAAAATAGAACAAATGGATGTTCAAACAGCTTTTTTAAACGGAAATATCAAGTCTGAAGTTTACATCTACCCTCCTGATGGTAGTAATATACAGTCAGATAAGGTTTGTTTACTTAAGAAGGCGCTTTATGGATTGAGAGAAAGTCCACGTGACTGGTATGATTGTTTTCATAATTACATGATAAGCTTGCATTTTAAAAGATCTGATTATGATTACTGTCTGTATACTGGAGAGATAAACGACACAAAAATATATATTATTTTATATGTGGATGATATATTAATCAGTGGTATAAATGAAATGGCTATAGATGAAGTTAAGATCATGCTTAATAAACGATTTCGCATGAAAGACTTGGGACAAATAAAGCAATACTTGGGAATTGAAGTACAACGTAACCAAAGTAAAGAGGAAATATACTTGAATCAAGAAAAATATATTGAAAATCTTAGTCATAAGTACGGAATAATAAATAGTAAAAGGTTCGATACACCTATGGAAATGAATCGAAAAATTGAACCTGCTGATATAGTGGATGAAGAACTGAAATATAGGAATTTAATTGGAGCATTATTGTATATTGCAAATGGTACTCGCCCAGACATTTCATTTGCGGTCAATTACCTAAGTCGATTCCAAAATAGCTATGACAGCACACGTGTTCTAAAATACTTGTATCACACTCGTTCCATAAATCTTGTTTATAACTCAACTACTCAGGAAATAATGGATGCATTTGTTGACGCTGATTGGGCTGCAGACACTACGGACAGAAAATCGACTACAGGGATAATCATACGAGTTTTTGGAAATGTAGTACTATGGAAATCGCAAAAACAAAAAATTGTCTCCAGAGCCTCAACGCATGCTGAATACTACGCTCTTGCTGATTGTGTAGAAGAAATCATTCCAATTAAGGGCATTTTATCTGTTTTTGACGTGAAGAATGACAATCCAGTAAAAATATATGAAGACAATATTGGAGCGATAGCCTTATCAAAAAATGGAAAATTTTCAAAAAATTCCAAGCATATAGATATAAGTTATCATTTTGTTTATGATTATGAAAAAAGGGACTAATAAGTGTGACTACGGACGATCAAATTGCAGATGTACTGACTAAATCGTTAGGAAAGGCAAAATTTTTGTTGTTGTTTTGATAAATTTTAAGTCAAGAAGGCGTGTTAGAAATATGACTTAAAATTCGTTAGTTTCTTTAGTGTTTAGGAGTTTACCGTTTCAGATAAGAGGGGTAGTGTGTGGTGTGGTGTGTGTGTGTGTGTGTGTGTGTGTGTGTTGTGTGTGTGTGTGTGTGTGTGAAAGAAGCACATGTAGAGGAATGTTCTTTTAGTTTTTAAGTTTTCTTTTCACAATGGAAAATAAGTGTGTTTGTTTTGTAACAAGATTCATTATAATAAATAATATAAACAGTATTTTAACAGTTATTATAAAAAGTTACAGTAAAAAAGTAAGGTCAAGTAGATTTTTTGACAGGTTCACAGATAGAAACTAGTGACCATCGTTGCTATGTTCATTTTAAAAATTATAAATAATTTATCTAATTGGATCTATTCTACATTGTCAAATGGGAATTTGTAGAAGAATTTGTATGATGCATAAAAATCATTTTTTTAGGCATAGAACTTCCACGAGTCGGTCAGGTGGACAGTATTAAAACCAGGTATGTAGACAGTACATGCAGCAACAGTAAAAAATGTCTCCCCGTCGCTGACAGTGTTTACAATATATAGTAAATTACTATTGTACGCAGTACGTTGGTTTAACTTGTTTTTATTATTAAATTTCATTATCATCTAAGTCTGGTATATTTTGATTTTTTACAGAATCGATCATCATCAAATGAAATTTCTGAAATTTCTTTTAAGAACTGATTAAATAAATCATCCTTTCCTTGCTTGGAAGGTTTATAAAACACGTAATGGCTTAAGTACCCAATGAAATTATCTTTTTTGCTGAAAATAGAAAATATAATATTTATTATTTTGTATTATATGTTAGAAAAACATATTAAAAAACGTGTGGAACTGCAAATACTAACCGACAATATTCAGGCAAAAAGTGTTTACTATGCTTCCACGTAGTTTCTGTTTTATTCGTATGAGCGCCTGTTTCTGGATCTTTAAAATGTAAACTATTTACGGTTTACGGTGAGATGTTTATACCCTTATTTTTTAAAAGCCATTGCATTATATAAAGATATTTGAAAAGCAAAGAACGTGGTTTTCTAAAAACAAACTCAGTTACAGATATTGTTTTAAAATTACCATATATGCTAACATATAATTATGAGCAATGTCGTGATATTATATAACTAACATTAAATAAAAATACTGCGCAGCAATTGTGGAAGGGTAGAGTAGATAGAGACTGATGAATCAACATTTTGTTGTAGAAATAATGGCACAGAGGCCATTTGAAAATTAATCACAGCGTCAATTTTCAAGATCTCATTACTGATGCTTACATGAATTAAATTGAAGAAACCACTTTTTTCTAACATATAATACTATCAATATTTTATATTTTCAATAAGAGTAACTTCATTGGATACCTGAGCCATTATGTATTTAGTAAATGTATATATAATAGAAAGATGGTGATTTATTCAATGAGATATTTGCAGAAATAGCAGAAATTTCATTCAATAAATGTTATTGTTAACAAATTAGCATTTGACTAGCTGGCATTTTGAACACAGGTAACGACAGTCACTTGTTTCCACCTGTGAACCTGTCAGAATATATTTAAAATACTTAGTTACTTTGTAAAAATACCGAATTTCCGCAGATAATGAAATGCATATACTAATGAAATAATATACTGAATTAGACGAATCGAATTACGTATAACTCATCCCGATCGTTGAACGGGTCGTTTGCTAGGAATATACCAAAAAACGTTCTTGACAAGTCTATAAAATACTTCAGTTCAGTTTGTTCATAATTCAACGATAAAAGAATCTAACTCTATGTTATCCAATAGACAAGATTTTAAAGTCAGTTTCTACTTTCATTATTAGATGCGTTGACTTTAATTCTATAAATTGTAATGATAAGTTCAAGATTTTACAGAAAGAGTTTATTTGTAATATTAAAGATTTCCTATATAAGGACAAGAGGAATACTTTTACCAATATCTATCTACCTATCTTAATATTCTTCCCACTTGGCCCACTTACTTTAACGAGTCTGAGTAAATCATCAGTACTATCTCTATTTTTATTAATAAAATGAATCTGTGATTCCATATCCAAAGATATAGTAAAAGCTACAAAATTCAGATTATTCAAGTTACTTCTATCACTCATCAAATTTTTTATGAAATTCTATGCTAATTCATGCTCTTTAAAATATTTATAATCTACTGGGACTTCATTAACTTTATGTTTTAATAAATCAATAATCAAAGTATCTATAATTAATATTAAAATCAAATAACAGTATCAAAATAGTATTAATATTATCTTTTATTAATACTACTGGTATTTAAATTTTATTAAATATTTCAAATCTGTTATCACCTTGTTCAAATAATTTATTACTAGTTTTGACAATATATTTTGGGATGGATTTTTTTAGAATGATAGCAATTCAGTTATGAATTTTTATGAGGAACAAAGGGTTATTATTATACAATTAACATGTATATAATTCATTAACTTGCCCATTTAGGGGTAACATGTTATGCATAAATAGAGATTTACATACTTGTATAAATAACCACACTAAAATCATCTAAATATCTAAATCATTTTTAAATCTGATTTGGAAAATTTTAGGGACATGGAACTTAATTCATCCTTTATCTTACAGTTTTATCGTCAACACGTGGCCAACACGTATGCGAAGAAGGCAAAATCATGAGCCAGATGCGGGCATATCCCGGACCTAACCCAGACCTAACCGGTGTTATCCTCTGAAATATTCATCGAAACCAGGTTTAATTGACTGCTTCAGTGTGTTACCACATTAGTACGTGATTCAAACACGAAAAAAACCCAGGATCTGGCCAACAAGTATGCGAAGAAGGCAAAATCATGAGCCAGGTGCGGACATAACCCAGACGAAACCCAAGCCTAACCAGTGTTATCCTCCAAAATACTGTCCGAATCCAGGTTTAATGGACTGTTTCTGTGTGGTACCACATTACTGCGTTATTCAAACCCGAAAAAAACCCAGGATCTAGCCAACAAGTTTGCGAAAAAGGCGAAAGTATAAGCCAGATGCGCGCATATCCCAGACCTAACCCAGACCTAACCGGTGTTATCCTCTGAAATATTGATCGAAACCAGGTTTAATTGACTGCTTCAGTGTGTTACCACATTACTACGTGTTTCAAACACGGAAAATACCCAGGATCTGGCCAACAAGTTTGCGAAAAAGGCGAAAGTATAAGCCATATGCGCGCAAATCCCAGACCTAACCCAGACCTAACCGGTGTTATCCTCTAAAATATTGATCGAAACCAGGTTTTATTGACTGCTTCAGTTTGTTACCACATTACTACGTGATTCAAACACGAAAAAACCCCAGGATCTGGCCAACAAGTATGCGAAGAAGGCAAAATCATGAGCCAGATGCGGGCATAACCCAGACCTAACCCAGACCTAACCGGTGTTATCCTCTGAAATATTGATCGAAACCAGGTTTAATTGACTGCTTCAGTGTGTTACCACATTACTACGTGATTCAAACACGGAAAATACCCAGGATCTGGCCAACAAGTTTGCGAAAAAGGCGAAAGTATAAGCCAGATGCGCGCAAATCCCAGACCTAACCCAGACCTAACCGGTGTTATCCTCTAAAATATTGATCGAAACCAGGTTTTATTGACTGCTTCAGTGTGTTACCACATTACTACGTGATTGAAACACGAAAAAAACCCAGGATCTGGCCAACAAGTATGCGAAGAAGGCAAATCATGAGCCAGATGCGGGCATAACCCAGACCTAACCCAGACCTAACCGGTGTTATCCTCTAAAATATTGATCGAAACCAGGTTTAATTGACAGCTTCAGTGTGTTACCACATTACTACGTGATTCAAACACGAAAAAAACCCGGGATCTGGCCAACAAGTATGCGAAGAAGGCATAATCATGAGCCAGATGCGGGCATATCCCGGACCTAACCCAGACCTAACCGGTGTTATCCTCTGAAATATTGACCGAAACCAGGTTTAATTGACTGCTTCAGTGTGTTACCACATTACTACGTGATTCAAACACGGAAAATATCCAGGATCTGGCCAACAAGTTTGCGAAAAAGGCGAAAGTATAAGCCAGATGCGCGCATATCCCAGACCTAACCCAGACCTAACCGGTGTTATCCTCTAAAATATTGATCGAAACCAGGTTTAATTGACAGCTTCAGTGTGTTACCACATTACTACGTGATTCAAACACGAAAAAAACCCAGGATTTGGCCAACAAGTATCCGAAGAAGGCAAAATCATGAGCCAGATGCGGGCATAACCCAGACCTAACCCAGACCTAACCGGTGTTATCCTCTGAAATATTGATCGAAACCAGGTTTAATTGACTGCTTCAGTGTGTTACCACATTACTACGTGATTCAAACACGGAAAAAACCCACGACCTGGCCAACAAGTATGCGATGAAGGCAAAATCATGAGCCAGTTGCGGGCATAACCCAGACCTAACCGGTGTTATCCTCTAAAATATTGATCGAAACCAGGTTTAATTGACTGCTTCAGTGTGTTACCACATTACTACGTGATTCAAACACGAAAAAAACCCAAGATCTGGCCAACAAGTATGCGAAGAAGGCAAAATCATGAGCCAGATGCGGGCATAACCCAGACCTAACCCAGACCTAACCGGTGTTATCCTCTGAAATATTGATCGATACCAGGTTTAATTGACTGCTTCAGTGTGTTACCACATTACTACGTGATTCAAACACGGAAAATACCCAGGATCTGGCCAACAAGTTTGCGAAAAAGGCGAAAGTATAAGCCAGATGCGCGCAAATCCCAGACCTAACCCAGACCTAACCGGTGTTATCCTCTAAAATATTCATCGAAACCAGGTTTAATTGACTGCTTCAGTGTGGTACCACATTACTGCGTTATTCAAACCCGAAAAAAACCCAGGATCTAGCCAACAAGTTTGCGAAAAAGGCGAAAGTATAAGCCAGATGCGCGCATATCCCAGACCTAACCCAGACCTAACCGGTGTTATCCTCTGAAATATTGATCGAAACCAGGTTTAATTGACTGCTTCAGTGTGTTACCACATTACTACGTGTTTCAAACACGGAAAATACCCAGGATCTGGCCAACAAGTTTGCGAAAAAGGCGAAAGTATAAGCCAGATGCGCGCATATCCCAGACCTAACCCAGACCTAACCGGTGTTATCCTCTGAAATATTGATCCAAACCAGGTTTAATTGACTGCTTCAGTGTGTTACCACATTACTACGTGTTTCAAACACGGAAAATACCCAGGATCTGGCCAACAAGTTTGCGAAAAAGGCGAAAGTATAAGCCATATGCGCGCAAATCCCAGACCTAACCCAGACCTAACCGGTGTTATCCTCTAAAATATTGATCGAAACCAGGTTTTATTGACTGCTTCAGTTTGTTACCACATTACTACGTGATTCAAACACGAAAAAACCCCAGGATCTGGCCAACAAGTATGCGAAGAAGGCAAAATCATGAGCCAGATGCGGGCATAACCCAGACCTAACCCAGACCTAACCGGTGTTATCCTCTGAAATATTGATCGAAACCAGGTTTAATTGACTGCTTCAGTGTGTTACCACATTACTACGTGTTTCAAACACGGAAAATACCCAGGATCTGGCCAACAAGTTTGCGAAAAAGGCGAAAGTATAAGCCAGATGCGCGCATATCCCAGACCTAACCCAGACCTAACTGGTGTTATCCTCTGAAATATTGATCCAAACCAGGTTTAATTGACTGCTTCAGTGTGTTACCACATTACTACGTGTTTCAAACACGGAAAATACCCAGGATCTGGCCTAACAAGTTTGCGAAAAAGGTGAAAGTATAAGCCAGATGCGCGCATATCCCCGACCAAACCCAGACCTAACCGGTGTTATCCTCTAAAATATCGATCGAAACCAGGTTTTATTGACTGCTTCAGTGTGTTACCACATTACTACGTGATCAAACACGGAAAAAACCCAGGATCTGGCCTAACAAGTTTGCGAAAAAGGTGAAAGTATAAGCCAGATGCGCGCATATCCCCGACCAAACCCAGACCTAACCGGTGTTATCCTCTAAAATATCGATCGAAACCAGGTTTAATTGACTGCTTCAGTGTGTTACCACATTACTACGTGATTCAAACACGAAAAAAACCCAGGATCTGGCCAACAAGTATGCGAAGAAGGCAAAATCATGAGCCAGATGCGGGCATAACCCAGACCTAACCCAGACCTAACCGGTGTTATCCTCTAAAATATTGATCGAAACCAGTTTTAATTGACTGCTTCAGTGTGTTACCACATTACTACGTGATTCAAACACGAAAAAAACCCAGGATCTGGCCAACAAGTATGCGATGAAGGCAAAATCATGAGCCAGATGCGGGCATAACCCAGACCTAACCCAGACCTAACCGGTGTTATCCTCTGAAATATTGATCGAAACCAGGTTTAATTGACGGCTTCAGTGTGTTACCACATTACTACGTGATTCAAACACGAAAAAAACCCAGGATCTGGCCAACAAGTATGCGAAGAAGGCGAAAGTATAAGCCAGATGCGCTCAAATCCCAGACCTAACCCAGACCTAACCGGTGTTATCCTCTAAAATATTGATCGAAACCAGGTTTTATTGACTGCTTCAGTGTGTTACCACATTACTACGAGATCAAACACGGAAAAAACCCAAGATCTGGCCAACAAGTATGCGAAGAAGGCAAAATCATGAGCCAGATGCGGGCATAACCCAGACCTAACCCAGACCTAACCGGTGTTATCCTCTAAAATATTGATCGAAACCAGGTTTAATTGACAGCTTCAGTGTGTTACCACATTACTACGTGATCAAACACGGAAAAAACCCAGGATCTGGCCAACAAGTTTGCGAAAAAGGTGAAAGTATAAGCCAGATGCGGGCATAACCCAGACCTAACCCAGACCTAACCGGTGTTATCCTCTAAAATATTGATCGAAACCAGGTTTAATTGACTGCTTCAGTGTATTACCACATTACTACGTGATTCAAACACGAAAAAAACCCAGGATCTGGCCAACAAGTATGCGAAGAAGGCAAAATCATGAGCCAGATGCGGGCATAACCCAGACCTAACCGGTGTTATCCTCTGAAATATTGATCGAAACCAGGTTTAATTGACTGCTTCAGTGTGTTACCACATTACTAAGTGATTCAAACACGGAAAATACCCAGGATCTGGCCAACAAGTTTGCGAAAAAGGCGAAAGTATAAGCCAGATGCGCGCAAATCCCAGACCTGACCCAGACCTAACCGGTGTTATCCTCTAAAATATTCATCGAAACCAGGTTTAATTGACTGCTTCAGTGTGGTACCACATTACTGCGTTATTCAAACCCGAAAAAAACCCAGGATCTAGCCAACAAGTTTGCGAAAAAGGCGAAAGTATAAGCCAGATGCGCGCATATCCCAGACCTAACCCAGACCTAACCGGTGTTATCCTCTGAAATATTGATCGAAACCAGGTTTAATTGACTGCTTCAGTGCATTACCACATTACTACGTGATTCAAACACGAAAAAAACCCTGGATCTGGCCAACAAGTATGCGAAGAAGGCAAAATCATGAGCCAGATGCGGGCATAACCCAGACCTAACCCAGACCTAACCGGTGTTATCCTCTAAAATATTGATCGAAACCAGGTTTAATTGACAGCTTCAGTGTGTTACCACATTACTACGTGATCAAACACGGAAAAAACCCAGGATCTGGCCAACAAGTTTGCGAAAAAGGTGAAAGTATAAGCCAGATGCGGGCATAACCCAGACCTAACCCAGACCTAACCGGTGTTATCCTCTAAAATATTGATCGAAACCAGGTTTAATTGACTGCTTCAGTGTATTACCACATTACTACGTGATTCAAACACGAAAAAAACCCAGGATCTGGCCAACAAGTATGCGAAGAAGGCAAAATCATGAGCCAGATGCGGGCATAACCCAGACCTAACCGGTGTTATCCTCTGAAATATTGATCGAAACCAGGTTTAATTGACTGCTTCAGTGTGTTACCACATTACTAAGTGATTCAAACACGGAAAATACCCAGGATCTGGCCAACAAGTTTGCGAAAAAGGCGAAAGTATAAGCCA
This sequence comes from Colletes latitarsis, assembly GCF_051014445.1. Classification (NCBI taxonomy): domain Eukaryota; kingdom Metazoa; phylum Arthropoda; class Insecta; order Hymenoptera; family Colletidae; genus Colletes; species Colletes latitarsis. The sequence continues at coordinate 378,698 of NW_027488381.1, read as the reverse complement.
GATGCGCGCAAATCCCAGACCTGACCCAGACCTAACCGGTGTTATCCTCTAAAATATTCATCGAAACCAGGTTTAATTGACTGCTTCAGTGTGGTACCACATTACTGCGTTATTCAAACCCGAAAAAAACCCAGGATCTAGCCAACAAGTTTGCGAAAAAGGCGAAAGTATAAGCCAGATGCGCGCATATCCCAGACCTAACCCAGACCTAACCGGTGTTATCCTCTGAAATATTGATCGAAACCAGGTTTAATTGACTGCTTCAGTGTATTACCACATTACTACGTGATTCAAACACGAAAAAAACCCTGGATCTGGCCAACAAGTATGCGAAGAAGGCAAAATCATGAGCCAGATGCGGGCATAACCCAGACCTAACCGGTGTTATCCTCTAAAATATTGATCGAAACCAGTTTTAATTGACTGCTTCAGTGTGTTACCACATTACTACGTGATTCAAACACGAAAAAAACCCAGGATCTGGCCAACAAGTATGCGATGAAGGCAAAATCATGAGCCAGATGCGGGCATAACCCAGACCTAACCCAGACCTAACCGGTGTTATCCTCTGAGATATTGACCGAAACCAGGTTTAATTGACTGCTTCAGTGTGTTACCACATTACTACGTGATTCAAACACGGAAAAAACCAAGGATCTGGCCAACAAGTATGCGAAGAAGGCAAATCATGAGGCAGATGCGGGCATAACCCAGACCTAAGCCAGACCTAACCGGTGTTATCCTCTAAAATATTGATCGAAACCAGGTTTAATTGACGGCTTCAGTGTGTTACCACATTACTACGTGATTCAAACACGAAAAAAACCCAGGATCTGGCCAACAAGTATGCGAAGAAGGCGAAAGTATAAGCCAGATGCGCTCAAATCCCAGACCTAACCCAGACCTAACCGGTGTTATCCTCTAAAATATTGATCGAAACCAGGTTTAATTGACTGCTTCAGTGTATTACCACATTACTACGTGATTCAAACACGAAAAAAACCCAGGATCTGGCCAACAAGTATGCGAAGAAGGCAAAATCATGAGCCAGATGCGGGCATAACCCAGACCTAACCGGTGTTATCCTCTCAAATATTGATCGAAGCCAGGTTTAATTGACTGCTTCAGTGTGTTACCACATTACTACGTGATTCAAACACGGAAAATATCCAGGATCTGGCCAACAAGTTTGCGAAAAAGGCGAAAGTATAAGCCAGATGCGCTCAAATCCCAGACCTAACCCAGACCTAACCGGTGTTATCCTCTAAAATATTGATCGAACCCGGTTTTATTGACTGCTTCAGTGTGTTACCACATTACTACGTGATCAAACACGGAAAAAACCCAAGATCTGGCCAACAAGTATGCGAAGAAGGCAAAATCATGAGCCAGATGCGGGCATAACCCAGACCTAACCCAGACCTAACCGGTGTTATCCTCTAAAATATTGATCGAAACCAGGTTTTATTGACAGCTTCAGTGTGTTACCACATTACTACGTGATCAAACACGGAAAAAACCCAGGATCTGGCCAACAAGTTTGCGAAAAAGGTGAAAGTATAAGCCAGATGCGTGCATATCCCAGACCTAACCCAGACCTAACCGGTGTTATCCTCTAAAATATGGATCGAAACCAGGTTTAATTGACAGCTTCAGTGTGTTACCACATTACAACGTGATTCAAACACGAAAAAAACCCAGGATCTGGACAACAAGTATGCGAAGAAGGCAAAATCATGAGCCAGATGCGGGCATAACCCAGACCTAACCCAGACCTAACCGGTGTTATCCTCTAAAATATTGATCGAAACCAGGTTTAATTGACAGCTTCAGTGTGTTACCACATTACTACGTGATTCAAACACGAAAAAAACCCAGGATCTGGCCAACAAGTATGCGAAGAAGGCAAAGTCATGAGCCAGATGCGGGCATATCCCGGACCTAACCCAGACCTAACCGGTGTTATCCTCTAAAATATTGATCGAAACCAGGTTTAATTGACTGCTTCAGTGTGTTACCACATTCCTACGTGATTCAAACACGGAAAAACCCAGGATCTGGCCAACAAGTATGCGAAGAAGGCGAAAGAATAAGCCAGATGCGCGCATTTCCCAGACCTAACCCAGACCTAACCGGTGTTATCCTATGAAATATTGATCGAAACCAGGATTAATTGACTGCTTCAGTGTGTTACCACATTACTACGTGATTGAAACACGAAAAAAACCCAGGATCTGGCCAACAAGTATGCGAAGAAGGCAAATCATGAGCCAGATGCGGGCATAACCCAGACCTAACCCAGACCTAACCGGTGTTATCCTCTAAAATATTGATCCAAACCAGGTTTAATTGACAGCTTCAGTGTGTTACCACATTACTACGTGATTCAAACACGAAAAAAACCCAGGATATGGCCAACAAGTATGCGAAGAAGGCAAAATCATAAGCCAGATGCGGGCATAACCCAGACCTAACCCAGACCTAACCGGTGTTATCCTCTGAAATATTGACCGAAACCAGGTTTAATTGACTGCTTCAGTGTGTTACCACATTACTACGTGATTCAAACACGGAAAATATCCAGGATCTGGCCAACAAGTTTGCGAAAAAGGCCAGATGCGCGCATATCCCAGACCTAACCCAGACCTAACCGGTGTTATCCTCTAAAATATTGATCGAAACCAGGTTTAATTGACTGCTTCAGTGTGTTACCACATTACTACGTGATTTAAACACGGAAAAAACCCACGACCTGGCCAACAAGTATGCGATGAAGGCAAAATCATGAGCCAGTTGCGGGCATAACCCAGACCTAACCGGTGTTATCCTCTAAAATATTGATCGAAACCAGGTTTAATTGACTGCTTCAGTGTGTTACCACATTACTACGTGATTCAAACACGAAAAAAACCCAAGATCTGGCCAACAAGTATGCGAAGAAGGCAAAATCATGAGCCAGATGCGGGCATAACCCAGACCTAACCCAGACCTAACCGGTGTTATCCTCTGAAATATTGATCGAAACCAGGTTTAATTGACTGCTTCAGTGTGTTACCACAATACTACGTGATTCAAACACGGATAATACCCAGGATCTGGCCAACAAGTTTGCGAAAAAGGCGAAAGTATAAGCCAGATGCGCGCAAATCCCAGACCTAACCCAGACCTAACCGGTGTTATCCTCTAAAATATTCATCGAAACCAGGTTTAATTGACTGCTTCAGTGTGGTACCACATTACTGCGTTATTCAAACCCGAAAAAAACCCAGGATCTAGCCAACAAGTTTGCGAAAAAGGCGAAAGTATAAGCCAGATGTGCGCATATCCCAGACCTAACCCAGACCTAACCGGTGCTATCCTCTGAAATATTGATCGAAACCAGGTTTAATTGACTGCTTCAGTGTGTTACCACATTACTACTTGTTTCAAACACGGAAAATACCCAGAATCTGGCCAACAAGTATGCGAAGAAGGCAAATCATGAGCCAGATGCGGGCATAACCCAGACCTACCCCAGACCTAACCGGTGTTATCCTCTAAAATATTGATCGAAACCAGGTTTAATTGACAGCTTCAGTGTGTTACCACATTACTACGTGATTCAAACACGAAGAAAACCCAGGATCTGGCCAACAAGTATGCGAAGATGGCAAAATCATGAGCCAGATGCGGGCATAACCCAGACCTAACCCAGACCTAACCGGTGTTATCCTCTGAAATATTGATCGAAACCGGGTTTAATTGACTGCTTCAGTGTGTTACCACATTACTACGTGATTCAAACACGGAAAAAACCCACGACCTGGCCAACAAGTATGCGATGAAGGCAAAATCATGAGCCAGTTGCGGGCATAACCCAGACCTAACCGGTGTTATCCTCTAAAATATTGATCGAAACCAGGTTTAATTGACTGCTTCAGTGTGTTACCACATTCCTACATGATTCAAACACGGAAAAACCCAGGATCTGGCCAACAAGTATGCGAAGAAGGCGAAAGAATAAGCCAGATGCGCGCATTTCCCAGACCTAACCCAGACCTAACCGGTGTTATCCTATGAAATATTGATCGAAACCAGGTTTAATTGACTGCTTCAGTGTGTTACCACATTACTACGTGATTGCAACACGAAAAAAACCCAGGATCTGGCCAACAAGTTTGCGAAAAAGGTGAAAGTATAAGCCAGATGCGCGCATATCCCAGACCTAACCCAGACCTAACCGGTGTTATCCTCTAAAATATTGATCGAAACCAGGTTTAATTGACTGCTTCAGTGTGTTACCACATTACTACGTGATTTAAACACGGAAAAAACCCACGACCTGGCCAACAAGTATGCGATGAAGGCAAAATCATGAGCCAGTTGCGGGCATAACCCAGACCTAACCGGTGTTATCCTCTAAAATATTGATCGAAACCAGGTTTAATTGACTGCTTCAGTGTGTTACCACATTACTACGTGATTCAAACACGAAAAAAACCCAAGATCTGGCCAACAAGTATGCGAAGAAGGCAAAATCATGAGCCAGATGCGGGCATAACCCAGACCTAACCCAGACCTAACCGGTGTTATCCTCTGAAATATTGATCGAAACCAGGTTTAATTGACTGCTTCAGTGTGTTACCACATTACTACGTGATTCAAACACGGATAATACCCAGGATCTGGCCAACAAGTTTGCGAAAAAGGCGAAAGTATAAGCCAGATGCGCGCAAATCCCAGACCTAACCCAGACCTAACCGGTGTTATCCTCTAAAATATTCATCGAAACCAGGTTTAATTGACTGCTTCAGTGTGGTACCACATTACTGCGTTATTCAAACCCGAAAAAAACCCAGGATCTAGCCAACAAGTTTGCGAAAAAGGCGAAAGTATAAGCCAGATGTGCGCATATCCCAGACCTAACCCAGACCTAACCGGTGCTATCCTCTGAAATATTGATCGAAACCAGGTTTAATTGACTGCTTCAGTGTGTTACCACATTACTACTTGTTTCAAACACGGAAAATACCCAGGATCTGGCCAACAAGTATGCGAAGAAGGCAAATCATGAGCCAGATGCGGGCATAACCCAGACCTACCCCAGACCTAGCCGGTGTTATCCTCTAAAATATTGATCGAAACCAGGTTTAATTGACAGCTTCAGTGTGTTACCACATTACTACGTGATTCAAACACGAAGAAAACCCAGGATCTGGCCAACAAGTATGCGAAGATGGCAAAATCATGAGCCAGATGCGGGCATAACCCAGACCTAACCCAGACCTAACCGGTGTTATCCTCTGAAATATTGATCGAAACCGGGTTTAATTGACTGCTTCAGTGTGTTACCACATTACTACGTGAATCAAACACGGAAAAAACCCACGACCTGGCCAACAAGTATGCGATGAAGGCAAAATCATGAGCCAGTTGCGGGCATAACCCAGACCTAACCGGTGTTATCCTCTAAAATATTGATCGAAACCAGGTTTAATTGACTGCTTCAGTGTGTTACCACATTACTACGTGATTCAAACACGAAAAAAACCCAAGATCTGGCCAACAAGTATGCGAAGAAGGCAAAATCATGAGCCAGATGCGGGCATAACCCAGACCTAACCCAGACCTAACCAGTGTTATCCTCTAAAATATTGATCGAAACCAGGTTTAATTGACAGCTTCAGTGTGTTACCACATTACTACGTGATTCAAACACGAAAAAAACCCAGGATCTGGCCAACAAGTATGCGAAGAAGGCAAAGTCATGAGCCAGATGCGGGCATATCCCGGACCTAACCCAGACCTAACCGGTGTTATCCTCTAAAATATTGATCGAAACCAGGTTTAATTGACTGCTTCAGTGTGTTACCACATTCCTACGTGATTCAAACACGGAAAAACCCAGGATCTGGCCAACAAGTATGCGAAGAAGGCGAAAGAATAAGCCAGATGCGCGCATTTCCCAGACCTAACCCAGACCTAACCGGTGTTATCCTATGAAATATTGATCGAAACCAGGTTTAATTGACTGCTTCAGTGTGTTACCACATTACTACGTGATTGAAACACGAAAAAAACCCAGGATCTGGCCAACAAGTTTGCGAAAAAGGTGAAAGTATAAGCCAGATGCGCGCATATCCCAGACCTAACCCAGACCTAACCGGTGTTATCCTCTAAAATATTGATCGAAACCAGGTTTAATTGACAGCTTCAGTGTGTTACCACATTACTACGTGATTTAAACACGGAAAAAACCCACGACCTGGCCAACAAGTATGCGATGAAGGCAAAATCATGAGCCAGTTGCGGGCATAACCCAGACCTAACCGGTGTTATCCTCTAAAATATTGATCGAAACCAGGTTTAATTGACTGCTTCAGTGTGTTACCACATTACTACGTGATTCAAACACGAAAAAAACCCAAGATCTGGCCAACAAGTATGCGAAGAAGGCAAAATCATGAGCCAGATGCGGGCATAACCCAGACCTAACCCAGACCTAACCGGTGTTATCCTCTGAAATATTGATCGAAACCAGGTTTAATTGACTGCTTCAGTGTGTTACCACATTACTACGTGATTCAAACACGAAAAAAACCCAAGATCTGGCCAACAAGTATGCGAAGAAGGCAAAATCATGAGCCAGATGCGGGCATAACCCAGACCTAACCCAGACCTAACCGGTGTTATCCTCTGAAATATTGATCGAAACCAGGTTTAATTGACTGCTTCAGTGTGTTACCACATTACTACGTGATTCAAACACGGATAATACCCAGGATCTGGCCAACAAGTTTGCGAAAAAGGCGAAAGTATAAGCCAGATGTGCGCATATCCCAGACCTAACCCAGACCTAACCGGTGTTATCCTCTGAAATATTGATCGAAACCGGGTTTAATTGACTGCTTCAGTGTGTTACCACATTACTACGTGATTCAAACACGGAAAAAACCCAGGATCTGGCCAACAAGTATGCGAAGAAGGCAAAGTCATGAGCCAGATGCGGGCATATCCCGGACCTAACCCAGACCTAACCGGTGTTATCCTCTAAAATATTGATCGAAACCAGGTTTAATTGACTGCTTCAGTGTGTTACCACATTCCTACGTGATTCAAACACGGAAAAACCCAGGATCTGGCCAACAAGTATGCGAAGAAGGCGAAAGAATAAGCCAGATGCGCGCATTTCCCAGACCTAACCCAGACCTAACCGGTGTTATCCTATGAAATATTGATCGAAACCAGGTTTAATTGACTGCTTCAGTGTGTTACCACATTACTACGTGATTCAAACACGAAAAAAACCCAGGATCTGGCCAACAAGTATGCGAAGAAGGCAAATCATGAGCCAGATGCGGGCATAACCCAGACCTAACCCAGACCTAACCGGTGTTATCCTCTAAAATATTGATCGAAACCAGGTTTAATTGACAGCTTCAGTGTGTTACCACATTACTACGTGATTCAAACACGAAAAAAACCCAGGATCTGGCCAACAAGTATGCGAAGAAGGCAAAATCATAAGCCAGATGCGGGCATAACCCAGACCTAACCCAGACCTAACCGGTGTTATCCTCTGAAATATTGACCGAAACCAGGTTTAATTGACTGCTTCAGTGTGTTACCACATTACTACGTGATTCAAACACGGAAAATATCCAGGATCTGGCCAACAAGTTTGCGAAAAAGGCGAAAGTATACGCCAGATACGCGCAAATCCCAGACCTAACCCAGACCTAACCGGTGTTATCTTCTAAAATATTGATCGAAACCAGGTTTTATTGACTGCTTCAGTGTGTTACCACATTACTACGTGATCAAACACGGAATAAACCCAGGATCTGGTCAACAAGTTTGCGAAAAAGGTGAAAGTATAAGCCAGATGCGCGCATATCCCAGACCTAACCCAGACCTAACCGGTGTTATCCCCTAAAATATTGTTCGAAACCAGGTTTAATTGACAGCTTCAGTGTGTTACCACATTACTACGTGATTCAAACACGAAGAAAACCCAGGATCTGGCCAACAAGTATGCGAAGAAGGCAAAATCATGAGCCAGATGCGGGCATAACCCAGACCTAACCCAGACCTAACCGGTGTTATCCTCTGAAATATTGATCGAAACCAGGTTTAATTGACTGCTTCAGTGTGTTACCACATTACTACGTGATTCAAACACGGAAAAAACCCACGACCTGGCCAGCAAGTATGCGATGAAGGCAAAATCATGAGCCAGTTGCGGGCATAACCCAGACCTAACCGGTGTTATCCTCTAAAATATTGATCGAAACCAGGTTTAATTGACTGCTTCAGTGTGTTACCACATTACTACGTGATTCAAACACGAAAAAAACCCAAGATCTGGCCAACAAGTATGCGAAGAAGGCAAAATCATGAGCCAGATGCGGGCATAACCCAGACCTAACCCAGACCTAACCGGTGTTATCCTCTGAAATATTGATCGAAACCAGGTTTAATTGACTGCTTCAGTGTGTTACCACATTACTACGTGATTCAAACACGGAAAATACCCAGGATCTGGCCAACAAGTTTGCGAAAAAGGCGAAAGTATAAGCCAGATGTGCGCATATCCCAGACCTAACCCAGACCTAACCGGTGCTATCCTCTGAAATATTGATCGAAACCAGGTTTAATTGACTGCTTCAGTGTGTTACCACATTACTACTTGTTTCAAACACGGAAAATACCCAGGATCTGGCCAACAAGTATGCGAAGAAGGCAAATCATGAGCCAGATGCGGGCATAACCCAGACCTACCCCAGACCTAACCGGTGTTATCCTCTAAAATATTGATCGAAACCAGGTTTAATTGACAGCTTCAGTGTGTTACCACATTACTACGTGATTCAAACACGAAGAAAACCCAGGATCTGGCCAACAAGTATGCGAAGATGGCAAAATCATGAGCCAGATGCGGGCATAACCCAGACCTAACCCAGACCTAACCGGTGTTATCCTCTGAAATATTGATCGAAACCGGGTTTAATTGACTGCTTCAGTGTGTTACCACATTACTACGTGATTCAAACACGGAAAAAACCCACGACCTGGCCAACAAGTATGCGATGAAGGCAAAATCATGAGCCAGTTGCGGGCATAACCCAGACCTAACCGGTGTTATCCTCTAAAATATTGATCGAAACCAGGTTTAATTGACTGCTTCAGTGTGTTACCACATTACTACGTGATTCAAACACGAAAAAAACCCAAGATCTGGCCAACAAGTATGCGAAGAAGGCAAAATCATGAGCCAGATGCGGGCATAACCCAGACCTAACCCAGACCTAACCAGTGTTATCCTCTAAAATATTGATCGAAACCAGGTTTAATTGACAGCTTCAGTGTGTTACCACATTACTACGTGATTCAAACACGAAAAAAACCCAGGATCTGGCCAACAAGTATGCGAAGAAGGCAAAGTCATGAGCCAGATGCGGGCGTATCCCGGACCTAACCCAGACCTAACCGGTGTTATCCTATGAAATATTGATCGAAACCAGGTTTAATTGACTGCTTCAGTGTGTTACCACATTACTACGTGATTGAAACACGAAAAAAACCCAGGATCTGGCCAACAAGTTTGCGAAAAACGTGAAAGTATAAGCCAGATGCGCGCATATCCCAGACCTAACCCAGACCTAACCGGTGTTATCCTCTAAAATATTGATCGAAACCAGGTTTAATTGACTGCTTCAGTGTGTTACCACATTACTACGTGATTTAAACACGGAAAAAACCCACGACCTGGCCAACAAGTATGCGATGAAGGCAAAATCATGAGACAGTTGCGGGCATAACCCAGACCTAACCGGTGTTATCCTCTAAAATATTGATCGAAACCAGGTTTAATTGACTGCTTCAGTGTGTTACCACATTACTACGTGATTCAAACACGAAAAAAACCCAAGATCTGGCCAACAAGTATGCGAAGAAGGCAAAATCATGAGCCAGATGCGGGCATAACCCAGACCTAACCCAGACCTAACCGGTGTTATCCTCTGAAATATTGATCGAAACCAGGTTTAATTGACTGCTTCAGTGTGTTACCACATTACTACGTGATTCAAACACGGATAATACCCAGGATCTGGCCAACAAGTTTGCGAAAAAGGCGAAAGTATAAGCCAGATGTGCGCATATCCCAGACCTAACCCAGACCTAACCGGTGCTATCCTCTGAAATATTGATCGAAACCAGGTTTAATTGACTGCTTCAGTGTGTTACCACATTACTACTTGTTTCAAACACGGAAAATACCCAGGATCTGGCCAACAAGTATGCGAAGAAGGCAAATCATGAGCCAGATGCGGGCATAACCCAGACCTACCCCAGACCTAACCGGTGTTATCCTCTAAAATATTGATCGAAACCAGGTTTAATTGACAGCTTCAGTGTGTTACCACATTACTACGTGATTCAAACACGAAAAAAACCCAGGATCTGGCCAACAAGTATGCGAAGATGGCAAAATCATGAGCCAGATGCGGGCATAACCCAGACCTAACCCAGACCTAACCGGTGTTATCCTCTGAAATATTGATCGAAACCGGGTTTAATTGACTGCTTCAGTGTGTTACCACATTACTACGTGATTCAAACACGGAAAAAACCCACGACCTGGCCAACAAGTATGCGATGAAGGCAAAATCATGAGCCAGTTGCGGGCATAACCCAGACCTAACCGGTGTTATCCTCTAAAATATTGATCGAAACCAGGTTTAATTGACTGCTTCAGTGTGTTACCACATTACTACGTGGTTCAAACACGAAAAAAACCCAAGATCTGGCCAACAAGTATGCGAAGAAGGCAAAATCATGAGCCAGATGCGGGCATAACCCAGACCTAACCCAGACCTAACCAGTGTTATCCTCTAAAATATTGATCGAAACCAGGTTTAATTGACAGCTTCAGTGTGTTACCACATTACTACGTGATTCAAACACGAAAAAAACCCAGGATCTGGCCAACAAGTATGCGAAGAAGGCAAAGTCATGAGCCAGATGCGGGCATATCCCGGACCTAACCCAGACCTAACCGGTGTTATCCTCTAAAATATTGATCGAAACCAGGTTTAATTGACTGCTTCAGTGTGTTACCACATTCCTACGTGATTCAAACACGGAAAAACCCAGGATCTGGCCAACAAGTATGCGAAGAAGGCGAAAGAATAAGCCAGATGCGCGCATTTCCCAGACCTAACCCAGACCTAACCGGTGTTATCCTATGAAATATTGATCGAAACCAGGTTTAATTGACTGCTTCAGTGTGTTACCACATTACTACGTGATTGAAACACGAAAAAAACCCAGGATCTGGCCAACAAGTATGCGAAGAAGGCAAATCATGAGCCAGATGCGGGCATAACCCAGACCTAACCCAGACCTAACCGGTGTTATCCTCTAAAATATTGATCGAAACCAGGTTTAATTGACAGCTTCAGTGTGTTACCACATTACTACGTGATTCAAACACGAAAAAAACCCAGGATCTGGCCAACAAGTATGCGAAGAAGGCAAAATCATAAGCCAGATGCGGGCATAACCCAGACCTAACCCAGACCTAACCGGTGTTATCCTCTGAAATATTGACCGAAACCAGGTTTAATTGACTGCTTCAGTGTGTTACCACATTACTACGTGATTCAAACACGGAAAATATCCAGGATCTGGCCAACAAGTTTGCGAAAAAGGCGAAAGTATACGCCAGATACGCGCAAATCCCAGACCTAACCCAGACCTAACCGGTGTTATCTTCTAAAATATTGATCGAAACCAGGTTTTATTGACTGCTTCAGTGTGTTACCACATTACTACGTGATCAAACACGGAATAAACCCAGGATCTGGTCAACAAGTTTGCGAAAAAGGTGAAAGTATAAGCCAGATGCGCGCATATCCCAGACCTAACCCAGACCTAACCGGTGTTATCCCCTAAAATATTGTTCGAAACCAGGTTTAATTGACAGCTTCAGTGTGTTACCACATTACTACGTGATTCAAACACGAAGAAAACCCAGGATCTGGCCAACAAGTATGCGAAGAAGGCAAAATCATGAGCCAGATGCGGGCATAACCCAGACCTAACCCAGACCTAACCGGTGTTATCCTCTGAAATATTGATCGAAACCAGGTTTAATTGACTGCTTCAGTGTGTTACCACATTACTACGTGATTCAAACACGGAAAAAACCCACGACCTGGCCAACAAGTATGCGATGAAGGCAAAATCATGAGCCAGTTGCGGGCATAACCCAGACCTAACCGGTGTTATCCTCTAAAATATTGATCGAAACCAGGTTTAATTGACTGCTTCAGTGTGTTACCACATTACTACGTGATTCAAACACGAAAAAAACCCAAGATCTGGCCAACAAGTATGCGAAGAAGGCAAAATCATGAGCCAGATGCGGGCATAACCCAGACCTAACCCAGACCTAACCGGTGCTATCCTCTGAAATATTGATCGAAACCAGGTTTAATTGACTGCTTCAGTGTGTTACCACATTACTACGTGTTTCAAACACGGAAAATACCCAGGATCTGGCCACAAGTTTGCGAAAAAGGCGAAAGTATAAGCCAGATGCGCGCATATCCCAGACCTAACCCAGACCTAACCGGTGTTATCCTCTGAAATATTGATCGAAACCAGGTTTAATTGACTGCTTCAGTGTGTTACCACATTACTACGTGTTTCAAACACGGAAAATACCCAGGATCTGGCCAACAAGTTTGCGAAAAAGGCGAAAGTATAAGCCATATGCGCGCAAATCCCAGACCTAACCCAGACCTAACCGGTGTTATCCTCTAAAATATTGATCGAAACCAGGTTTTATTGACTGCTTCAGTTTGTTACCACATTACTACGTGATTCAAGCACGAAAAAACCCCAGGATCTGGCCAACAAGTATGCGAAGAAGGCAAAATCATGAGCCAGATGCGGGCATAACACAGACCTAACCCAGACCTAACCGGTGTTATCCTCTGAAATATTGATCGAAACCAGGTTTAATTGACTGCTTCAGTGTATTACCACATTACTACGTGTTTCAAACACGGAAAATACCCAGGATCTGGCCAACAAGTTTGCGAAAAAGGCGAAAGTATAAGCCAGATGCGCGCATATCCCAGACCTAACCCAGACCTAACCGGTGCTATCCTCTGAAATATTGATCGAAACCAGGTTTAATTGACTGCTTCAGTGTGTTACCACATTACTACTTGTTTCAAACACGGAAAATACCCAGGATCTGGCCAACAAGTATGCGAAGAAGGCAAATCATGAGCCAGATGCGGGCATAACCCAGACCTACCCCAGACCTAACCGGTGTTATCCTCTAAAATATTGATCGAAACCAGGTTTAATTGACAGCTTCAGTGTGTTACCACATTACTACGTGATTCAAACACGAAGAAAACCCAGGATCTGGCCAACAAGTATGCGAAGATGGCAAAATCATGAGCCAGATGCGGGCATAACCCAGACCTAACCCAGACCTAACCGGTGTTATCCTCTGAAATATTGATCGAAACCGGGTTTAATTGACTGCTTCAGTGTGTTACCACATTACTACGTGATTCAAACACGGAAAAAACCCACGACCTGGCCAACAAGTATGCGATGAAGGCAAAATCATGAGCCAGTTGCGGGCATAACCCAGACCTAACCGGTGTTATCCTCTAAAATATTGATCGAAACCAGGTTTAATTGACTGCTTCAGTGTGTTACCACATTACTACGTGTTTCAAACACGGAAAATACCCAGGATCTGGCCACAAGTTTGCGAAAAAGGCGAAAGTATAAGCCAGATGCGCGCATTTCCCAGACCTAACCCAGACCTAACCGGTGTTATCCTATGAAATATTGATCGAAACCAGGTTTAATTGACTGCTTCAGTGTGTTACCACATTACTACGTGATTGAAACACGAAAAAAACCCAGGATCTGGCCAACAAGTATGCGAAGAAGGCAAATCATGAGCCAGATGCGGGCATAACCCAGACCTAACCCAGACCTAACCGGTGTTATCCTCTAAAATATTGATCGAAACCAGGTTTAATTGACAGCTTCAGTGTGTTACCACATTACTACGTGTTTCAAACACGGAAAATACCCAGGATCTGGCCACAAGTTTGCGAAAAAGGCGAAAGTATAAGCCAGATGCGCGCATATCCCAGACCTAACCCAGACCTAACCGGTGTTATCCTCTGAAATATTGATCGAAACCAGGTTTAATTGACTGCTTCAGTGTGTTACCACATTACTACGTGTTTCAAACACGGAAAATACCCAGGATCTGGCCAACAAGTTTGCGAAAAAGGCGAAAGTATAAGCCATATGCGCGCAAATCCCAGACCTAACCCAGACCTAACCGGTGTTATCCTCTAAAATATTGATCGAAACCAGGTTTTATTGACTGCTTCAGTTTGTTACCACATTACTACGTGATTCAAGCACGAAAAAACCCCAGGATCTGGCCAACAAGTATGCGAAGAAGGCAAAATCATGAGCCAGATGCGGGCATAACACAGACCTAACCCAGACCTAACCGGTGTTATCCTCTGAAATATTGATCGAAACCAGGTTTAATTGACTGCTTCAGTGTGTTACCACATTACTACGTGTTTCAAACACGGAAAATACCCAGGATCTGGCCAACAAGTTTGCGAAAAAGGCGAAAGTATAAGCCAGATGCGCGCATATCCCAGACCTAACCCAGACCTAACCGGTGTTATCCTCTGAAATATTGATCGAAACCAGGTTTAATTGACTGTTTCAGTGTGTTACCACATTACTACGTGTTTCAAACACGGAAAATACCCATGATCTGGCCAACAAGTTTGCGAAAAAGGCGAAAGTATAGGCCAGATGCGCGCATATCCCAGACCTAATCCAGACCTAACCGGTGTTATCCTCTAAAATATTGATCGAAACCAGGTTTAATTGACAGCTTCAGTGTGTTACCACATTACTACGTGATTCAAACACGGAAAATACCCAGGATCTGGCCAACAAGTTTGCGAAAAAGGCAAAATCATGAGCCAGGTGCGGACATAACCCAGACGAAACCCAAGCCTAACCAGTGTTATCCTCCAAAATACTGTCCGAATCCAGGTTTAATGGACTGTTTCTGTGTGGTACCACATTACTGCGTTATTCAAACCCGAAAAAAACCCAGGATCTAGCCAACAAGTTTGCGAAAAAGGCGAAAGTATAAGCCAGATGCGCGCATATCCCAGACCTAACCCAGACCTAACCGGTGTTATCCTCTGAAATATTGATCGAAACCAGGTTTAATTGACTGCTTCAGTGTGTTACCACATTACTACGTGTTTCAAACACGGAAAATACCCAGGATCTGGCCAACAAGTTTGCGAAAAAGGCGAAAGTATAAGCCATATGCGCGCAAATCCCAGACCTAACCCAGACCTAACCGGTGTTATCCTCTAAAATATTGATCGAAACCAGGTTTCATTGACTGCTTCAGTTTGTTACCACATTACTACGTGATTCAAACACGAAAAAACCCCAGGATCTGGCCAACAAGTATGCGAAGAAGGCAAAATCATGAGCCAGATGCGGGCATAACCCAGACCTAACCCAGACCTAACCGGTGTTATCGTCTGAAATATTGATCGAAACCAGGTTTAATTGACTGCATCAGTGTGTTACCACATTACTACGTGTTTCAAACACGGAAAATACCCAGGATCTGGCCAACAAGTTTGCGAAAAAGGCGAAAGTATAAGCCAGATGCGCTCAAATCCCAGACCTAACCCAGACCTAACCGGTGTTATCCTCTGAAATATTGATCGAAACCAGGTTTAATTGACTGCTTCAGTGTGTTACCACATTACTACGTGACCAAACACGGAATAAACCCAGGATCTGGTCAACAAGTTTGCGAAAAAGGTGAAAGTATAAGCCAGATGCGCGCATATCCCAGACCTAACCCAGACCTAACCGGTGTTATCCTCTAAAATATTGATCGAAACCAGGTTTAATTGACAGCTTCAGTGTGTTACCACATTACTACGTGATTCAAACACGAAGAAAACCCAGGATCTGGCCAACAAGTATGCGAAGAAGGCAAAATCATGAGCCAGATGCGGGCATAACCCAGACCTAACCCAGACCTAACCGGTGTTATCCTCTGAAATATTGATCGAAACCAGGTTTAATTGACTGCTTCAGTGTGTTACCACATTACTACGTGATTCAAACACGGAAAAAACCCACGACCTGGCCAACAAGTATGCGATGAAGGCAAAATCATGAGCCAGTTGCGGGCATAACCCAGACCTAACCGGTGTTATCCTCTAAAATATTGATCGAAACCAGGTTTAATTGACTGCTTCAGTGTGTTACCACATTACTACGTGATTCAAACACGAAAAAAACCCAAGATCTGGCCAACAAGTATGCGAAGAAGGCAAAATCATGAGCCAGATGCGGGCATAACCCAGACCTAACCCAGACCTAACCGGTGTTATCCTCTGAAATATTGATCGAAACCAGGTTTAATTGACTGCTTCAGTGTGTTACCACATTACTACGTGATTCAAACACGGAAAATACCCAGGATCTGGCCAACAAGTTTGCGAAAAAGGCGAAAGTATAAGCCAGATGCGCGCAAATCCCAGACCTAACCCAGACCTAACCGGTGTTATCCTCTAAAATATTCATCGAAACCAGGTTTAATTGACTGCTTCAGTGTGGTACCACATTACTGCGTTATTCAAACCCGAAAAAAACCCAGGATCTAGCCAACAAGTTTGCGAAAAAGGCGAAAGTATAAGCCAGATGCGCGCATATCCCAGACCTAACCCAGACCTAACCGGAGCTATCCTCGGAAATATTGATCGAAACCAGGTTTAATTGACTGCTTCAGTGTGTTACCACATTACTACGTGTTTCAAACACGCAAAATACCCAGGATCTGGCCACAAGTTTGCGAAAAAGGCGAAAGTATAAGCCAGATGCGCGCATATCCCAGACCTAACCCAGACCTAACCGGTGTTATCCTCTGAAAAATTGATCGAAACCAGGTTTAATTGACTGCTTCAGTGTGTTACCACATTACTACGTGTTTCAAACACGGAAAATACCCAGGATCTGGCCAACAAGTTTGCGGAAAAGGCGAAAGTATAAGCCATATGCGCGCAAATCCCAGACCTAACCCAGACCTAACCGGTGTTATCCTCTAAAATATTGATCGAAACCAGGTTTTATTGACTGCTTCAGTTTGTTACCACATTACTACGTGATTCAAGCACGAAAAAACCCCAGGATCTGGCCAACAAGTATGCGAAGAAGGCAAAATCATGAGCCAGATGCGGGCATAACACAGACCTAACCCAGACCTAACCGGTGTTATCCTCTGAAATATTGATCGAAACCAGGTTTAATTGACTGCTTCAGTGTGTTACCACATTACTACGTGTTTCAAACACGGAAAATACCCAGGATCTGGCCAACAAGTTTGCGAAAAAGGCGAAAGTATAAGCCAGATGCGCGCATATCCCAGACCTAACCCAGACCTAACCGGTGTTATCCTCTGAAATATTGATCGAAACCAGGTTTAATTGACTGTTTCAGTGTGTTACCACATTACTACGTGTTTCAAACACGGAAAATACCCATGATCTGGCCAACAAGTTTGCGAAAAAGGCGAAAGTATAGGCCAGATGCGCGCATATCCCAGACCTAATCCAGACCTAACCGGTGTTATCCTCTAAAATATTGATCGAAACCAGGTTTAATTGACAGCTTCAGTGTGTTACCACATTACTACGTGATTCAAACACGGAAAATACCCAGGATCTGGCCAACAAGTTTGCGAAAAAGGCAAAATCATGAGCCAGGTGCGGACATAACCCAGACGAAACCCAAGCCTAACCAGTGTTATCCTCCAAAATACTGTCCGAATCCAGGTTTAATGGACTGTTTCTGTGTGGTACCACATTACTGCGTTATTCAAACCCGAAAAAAACCCAGGATCTAGCCAACAAGTTTGCGAAAAAGGCGAAAGTATAAGCCAGATGCGCGCATATCCCAGACCTAACCCAGACCTAACCGGTGTTATCCTCTGAAATATTGATCGAAACCAGGTTTAATTGACTGCTTCAGTGTGTTACCACATTACTACGTGTTTCAAACACGGAAAATACCCAGGATCTGGCCAACAAGTTTGCGAAAAAGGCGAAAGTATAAGCCATATGCGCGCAAATCCCAGACCTAACCCAGACCTAACCGGTGTTATCCTCTAAAATATTGATCGAAACCAGGTTTCATTGACTGCTTCAGTTTGTTACCACATTACTACGTGATTCAAACACGAAAAAACCCCAGGATCTGGCCAACAAGTATGCGAAGAAGGCAAAATCATGAGCCAGATGCGGGCATAACCCAGACCTAACCCAGACCTAACCGGTGTTATCGTCTGAAATATTGATCGAAACCAGGTTTAATTGACTGCATCAGTGTGTTACCACATTACTACGTGTTTCAAACACGGAAAATACCCAGGATCTGGCCAACAAGTTTGCGAAAAAGGCGAAAGTATAAGCCAGATGCGCTCAAATCCCAGACCTAACCCAGACCTAACCGGTGTTATCCTCTGAAATATTGATCGAAACCAGGTTTAATTGACTGCTTCAGTGTGTTACCACATTACTACGTGACCAAACACGGAATAAACCCAGGATCTGGTCAACAAGTTTGCGAAAAAGGTGAAAGTATAAGCCAGATGCGCGCATATCCCAGACCTAACCCAGACCTAACCGGTGTTATCCTCTAAAATATTGATCGAAACCAGGTTTAATTGACAGCTTCAGTGTGTTACCACATTACTACGTGATTCAAACACGAAGAAAACCCAGGATCTGGCCAACAAGTATGCGAAGAAGGCAAAATCATGAGCCAGATGCGGGCATAACCCAGACCTAACCCAGACCTAACCGGTGTTATCCTCTGAAATATTGATCGAAACCAGGTTTAATTGACTGCTTCAGTGTGTTACCACATTACTACGTGATTCAAACACGGAAAAAACCCACGACCTGGCCAACAAGTATGCGATGAAGGCAAAATCATGAGCCAGTTGCGGGCATAACCCAGACCTAACCGGTGTTATCCTCTAAAATATTGATCGAAACCAGGTTTAATTGACTGCTTCAGTGTGTTACCACATTACTACGTGATTCAAACACGAAAAAAACCCAAGATCTGGCCAACAAGTATGCGAAGAAGGCAAAATCATGAGCCAGATGCGGGCATAACCCAGACCTAACCCAGACCTAACCGGTGTTATCCTCTGAAATATTGATCGAAACCAGGTTTAATTGACTGCTTCAGTGTGTTACCACATTACTACGTGATTCAAACACGGAAAATACCCAGGATCTGGCCAACAAGTTTGCGAAAAAGGCGAAAGTATAAGCCAGATGCGCGCAAATCCCAGACCTAACCCAGACCTAACCGGTGTTATCCTCTAAAATATTCATCGAAACCAGGTTTAATTGACTGCTTCAGTGTGGTACCACATTACTGCGTTATTCAAACCCGAAAAAAACCCAGGATCTAGCCAACAAGTTTGCGAAAAAGGCGAAAGTATAAGCCAGATGCGCGCATATCCCAGACCTAACCCAGACCTAACCGGAGCTATCCTCGGAAATATTGATCGAAACCAGGTTTAATTGACTGCTTCAGTGTGTTACCACATTACTACGTGTTTCAAACACGCAAAATACCCAGGATCTGGCCACAAGTTTGCGAAAAAGGCGAAAGTATAAGCCAGATGCGCGCATATCCCAGACCTAACCCAGACCTAACCGGTGTTATCCTCTGAAAAATTGATCGAAACCAGGTTTAATTGACTGCTTCAGTGTGTTACCACATTACTACGTGTTTCAAACACGGAAAATACCCAGGATCTGGCCAACAAGTTTGCGGAAAAGGCGAAAGTATAAGCCATATGCGCGCAAATCCCAGACCTAACCCAGACCTAACCGGTGTTATCCTCTAAAATATTGATCGAAACCAGGTTTTATTGACTGCTTCAGTTTGTTACCACATTACTACGTGATTCAAGCACGAAAAAACCCCAGGATCTGGCCAACAAGTATGCGAAGAAGGCAAAGTCATGAGCCAGATGCGGGCATATCCCGGACCTAACCCAGACCTAACCGGTGTTATCCTCTAAAATATTGATCGAAACCAGGTTTAATTGACTGCTTCAGTGTGTTACCACATTCCTACGTGATTCAAACACGGAAAAACCCAGGATCTGGCCAACAAGTATGCGAAGAAGGCGAAAGAATAAGCCAGATGCTCGCATTTCCCAGACCTAACCCAGACCTAACCGGTGTTATCCTATGAAATATTGATCGAAACCAGGTTTAATTGACTGCTTCAGTGTGTTACCACATTACTACGTGATTGAAACACGAAAAAAACCCAGGATCTGGCCAACAAGTATGCGAAGAAGGCAAATCATGAGCCAGATGCGGGCATAACCCAGACCTAACCCAGACCTAACCGGTGTTATCCTCTAAAATATTGATCGAAACCAGGTTTAATTGACAGCTTCAGTGTGTTACCACATTACTACGTGATTCAAACACGAAAAAAACCCAGGATCTGGCCAACAAGTATGCGAAGAAGGCAAAATCATAAGCCAGATGCGGGCATAACCCAGACCTAACCCAGACCTAACCGGTGTTATCCTCTGAAATATTGACCGAAACCAGGTTTAATTGACTGCTTCAGTGTGTTACCACATTACTACGTGATTCAAACACGGAAAATATCCAGGATCTGGCCAACAAGTTTGCGAAAAAGGCGAAAGTATACGCCAGATACGCGCAAATCCCAGACCTAACCCAGACCTAACCGGTGTTATCTTCTAAAATATTGATCGAAACCAGGTTTTATTGACTGCTTCAGTGTGTTACCACATTACTACGTGATCAAACACGGAATAAACCCAGGATCTGGTCAACAAGTTTGCGAAAAAGGTGAAAGTATAAGCCAGATGCGCGCATATCCCAGACCTAACCCAGACCTAACCGGTGTTATCCTCTAAAATATTGATCGAAACCAGGTTTAATTGACAGCTTCAGTGTGTTACCACATTACTACGTGATTCAAACACGAAGAAAACCCAGGATCTGGCCAACAAGTATGCGAAGAAGGCAAAATCATGAGCCAGATGCGGGCATAACCCAGACCTAACCCAGACCTAACCGGTGTTATCCTCTGAAATATTGATCGAAACCAGGTTTAATTGACTGCTTCAGTGTGTTACCACATTACTACCTGATTCAAACACGGAAAAAACCCACGACCTGGCCAACAAGTATGCGATGAAGGCAAAATCATGAGCCAGTTGCGGGCATAACCCAGACCTAACCGGTGTTATCCTCTAAAATATTGATCGAAACCAGGTTTAATTGACTGCTTCAGTGTGTTACCACATTACTACGTGATTCAAACACGAAAAAAACCCAAGATCTGGCCAACAAGTATGCGAAGAAGGCAAAATCATGAGCCAGATGCGGGCATAACCCAGACCTAACCCAGACCTAACCGGTGTTATCCTCTGAAATATTGATCGAAACCAGGTTTAATTGACTGCTTCAGTGTGTTACCACATTACTACGTGATTCAAACACGAAAAAAACCCAGGATCTGGCCACAAGTTTGCGAAAAAGGCGAAAGTATAAGCCAGATGCGCGCATATCCCAGACCTAACCCAGACCTAACCGGTGCTATCCTCTGAAATATTGATCGAAACCAGGTTTAATTGACTGCTTCAGTGTGTTACCACATTACTACGTGTTTCAAACACGGAAAATACCCAGGATCTGGCCACAAGTTTGCGAAAAAGGCGAAAGTATAAGCCATATGCGCGCAAATCCCAGACCTAACCCAGACCTAACCGGTGTTATCCTCTAAAATATTGATCGAAACCAGGTTTTATTGACTGCTTCAGTTTGTTACCACATTACTACGTGATTCAAGCACGAAAAAACCCCAGGATCTGGCCAACAAGTATGCGAAGAAGGCAAAATCATGAGCCAGATGCGGGCATAACACAGACCTAACCCAGACCTAACCGGTGTTATCCTCTGAAATATTGATCGAAACCAGGTTTAATTGACTGCTTCAGTGTGTTACCACATTACTACGTGTTTCAAACACGGAAAATACCCAGGATCTGGCCAACAAGTTTGCGAAAAAGGCGAAAGTATAAGCCAGATGCGCGCATATCCCAGACCTAACCCAGACCTAACCGGTGTTATCCTCTGAAATATTGATCGAAACCAGGTTTAATTGACTGCTTCAGTGTGTTACCACATTACTACGTGTTTCAAACACGGAAAATACCCAGGATCTGGCCAACAAGTTTGCGAAAAAGGCGAAAGTATAAGCCAGATGCGCGCATATCCCAGACCTAACCCAGACCTAACCGGTGTTATCCTCTAAAATATTGATCGAAACCAGGTTTAATTGACAGCTTCAGTGTGTTACCACATTACTACGTGATTCAAACACGGAAAATACCCAGGATCTGGCCAACAAGTTTGCGAAAAAGGCAAAATCATGAGCCAGGTGCGGACATAACCCAGACGAAACCCAAGCCTAACCAGTGTTATCCTCCAAAATACTGTCCGAATCCAGGTTTAATGGACTGTTTCTGTGTGGTACCACATTACTGCGTTATTCAAACCCGAAAAAAACCCAGGATCTAGCCAACAAGTTTGCGAAAAAGGCGAAAGTATAAGCCAGATGCGCGCATATCCCAGACCTAACCCAGACCTAACCGGTGTTATCCTCTGAAATATTGATCGAAACCAGGTTTAATTGACTGCTTCAGTGTGTTACCACATTACTACGTGTTTCAAACACGGAAAATACCCAGGATCTGGCCAACAAGTATGCGAAGAAGGCAAAATCATGAGCCAGATGCGGGCATAACCCAGACCTAACCCAGACCTAACCGGTGTTATCGTCTGAAATATTGATCGAAACCAGGTTTAATTGACTGCTTCAGTGTGTTACCACATTACTACGTGATTCAAACACGGAAAATACCCAGGATCTGGCCAACAAGTTTGCGAAAAAGGCGAAAGTATAAGCCAGATGCGCTCAAATCCCAGACCTAACCCAGACCTAACCGGTGTTATCCTCTGAAATATTGATCGAAACCAGGTTTAATTGACTGCTTCAGTGTGTTACCACATTACTACGTGATCAAACACGGAATAAACCCAGGATCTGGTCAACAAGTTTGCGAAAAAGGTGAAAGTATAAGCCAGATGCGCGCATATCCCAGACCTAACCCAGACCTAACCGGTGTTATCCTCTAAAATATTGATCGAAACCAGGTTTAATTGACAGCTTCAGTGTGTTACCACATTACTACGTGATTCAAACACGAAGAAAACCCAGGATCTGGCCAACAAGTATGCGAAGAAGGCAAAATCATGAGCCAGATGCGGGCATAACCCAGACCTAACCCAGACCTAACCGGTGTTATCCTCTGAAATATTGATCGAAACCAGGTTTAATTGACTGCTTCAGTGTGTTACCACATTACTACGTGATTCAAACACGGAAAAAACCCACGACCTGGCCAACAAGTATGCGATGAAGGCAAAATCATGAGCCAGTTGCGGGCATAACCCAGACCTAACCGGTGTTATCCTCTAAAATATTGATCGAAACCAGGTTTAATTGACTGCTTCAGTGTGTTACCACATTACTACGTGATTCAAACACGAAAAAACCCCAAGATCTGGCCAACAAGTATGCGAAGAAGGCAAAATCATGAGCCAGATGCGGGCATAACCCAGACCTAACCCAGACCTAACCGGTGTTATCGTCTGAAATATTGATCGAAACCAGGTTTAATTGACTGCTTCAGTGTGTTACCACATTACTACGTGATTCAAACACGGAAAATACCCAGGATCTGGCCAACAAGTATGCGAAGAAGGCAAAATCATGAGCCAGATGCGGGCATAACCCAGACCTAACCCAGACATAACCGGTGTTATCGTCTGAAATATTGATCGAAACCAGGTTTAATTGACTGCTTCAGTGTGTTACCACATTACTACGTGATTCAAACACGGAAAATACCCAGGATCTGGCCAACAAGTTTGCGAAAAAGGCGAAAGTATAAGCCAGATGCGCTCAAATCCCAGACCTAACCCAGACCTAACCGGTGTTATCGTCTGAAATATTGATCGAAACCAGGTTTAATTGACTGCTTCAGTGTGTTACCACATTACTACGTGATTCAAACACGAAAAAAACCCGGGATCTGGCCAACAAGTATGCGAAGAAGGCAAAATCATGAGCCAGATGCGGGCATATCCCGGACCTAACCCAGACCTAACCGGTGTTATCCTCTGAAATATTGACCGAAACCAGGTTTAATTGACTGCTTCAGTGTGTTACCACATTACTACGTGATTCAAACACGGAAAATATCCAGGATCTGGCCAACAAGTTTGCGAAAAAGGCGAAAGTATAAGCCAGATGCGCGCATATCCCAGACCTAACCCAGACCTAACCGGTGTTATCCTCTAAAATATTGATCGAAACCAGGTTTAATTGACAGCTTCAGTGTGTTACCACATTACTACGTGATTCAAACACGAAAAAAACCCAGGATCTGGGCAACAAGTATGCGAAGAAGGCAAAATCATGAGCCAGATGCGGGCATAACCCAGACCTAACCCAGACCTAACCGGTGTTATCCT
This sequence comes from Colletes latitarsis, assembly GCF_051014445.1. Taxonomy (NCBI): domain Eukaryota; kingdom Metazoa; phylum Arthropoda; class Insecta; order Hymenoptera; family Colletidae; genus Colletes; species Colletes latitarsis. Next base: position 353,925 of record NW_027488381.1, on the reverse strand, counting down.
CTGAAATATTGATCGAAACCAGGTTTAATTGACTGCTTCAGTGTGTTACCACATTACTACGTGATTCAAACACGGAAAAAACCCACGACCTGGCCAACAAGTATGCGATGAAGGCAAAATCATGAGCCAGTTGCGGGCATAACCCAGACCTAACCGGTGTTATCCTCTAAAATATTGATCGAAACCAGGTTTAATTGGCTGCTTCAGTGTGTTACCACATTACTACGTGATTCAAACACGAAAAAAACCCAAGATCTGGCCAACAAGTATGCGAAGAAGGCAAAATCATGAGCCAGATGCGGGCATAACCCAGACCTAACCCAGACCTAACCGGTGTTATCCTCTAAAATATTGATCGAAACCAGGTTTAATTGACTGCTTCAGTGTGTTACCACATTACTACGTGATTCAAACACGAAAAAAACCCAAGATCTGGCCAACAAGTATGCGAAGAAGGCAAAATCATGAGCCAGATGCGGGCATAACCCAGACCTAACCCAGACCTAACCGGTGTTATCCTCTGAAATATTGATCGAAACCAGGTTTAATTGACTGCTTCAGTGTGTTACCACATTACTACGTGATTCAAACACGGAAAATACCCAGGATCTGGCCAACAAGTTTGCGAAAAAGGCGAAAGTATAAGCCAGATGCGCGCAAATCCCAGACCTAACCCAGACCTAACCGGTGTTATCCTCTAAAATATTCATCGAAACCAGGTTTAATTGACTGCTTCAGTGTGGTACCACATTACTGCGTTATTCAAACCCGAAAAAAACCCAGGATCTAGCCAACAAGTTTGCGAAAAAGGCGAAAGTATAAGCCAGATGCGCGCATATCCCAGACCTAACCCAGACCTAACCGGTGCTATCCTCTGAAATATTGATCGAAACCAGGTTTAATTGACTGCTTCAGTGTGTTACCACATTACTACGTGTTTCAAACACGGAAAATACCCAGGATATGGCCACAAGTTTGCGAAAAAGGCGAAAGTATAAGCCAGATGCGCGCATATCCCAGACCTAACCCAGACCTAACCGGTGTTATCCTCTGAAATATTGATCGAAACCAGGTTTAATTGACTGCTTCAGTGTGTTACCACATTACTACGTGTTTCAAACACGGAAAATACCCAGGATCTGGCCAACAAGTTTGCGAAAAAGGCGAAAGTATAAGCCATATGCGCGCAAATCCCAGACCTAACCCAGACCTAACCGGTGTTATCCTCTAAAATATTGATCGAAACCAGGTTTTATTGACTGCTTCAGTTTGTTACCACATTACTACGTGATTCAAGCACGAAAAAACCCCAGGATCTGGCCAACAAGTATGCGAAGAAGGCAAAGTCATGAGCCAGATGCGGGCATATCCCGGACCTAACCCAGACCTAACCGGTGTTATCCTCTAAAATATTGATCGAAACCAGGTTTAATTGACTGCTTCAGTGTGTTACCACATTCCTACGTGATTCAAACACGGAAAAACCCAGGATCTGGCCAACAAGTATGCGAAGAAGGCGAAAGAATAAGCCAGATGCGCGCATTTCCCAGACCTAACCCAGACCTAACCGGTGTTATCCTCTAAAATATTGATCGAAACCAGGTTTAATTGACAGCTTCAGTGTGTTACCACATTACTACGTGATTCAAACACGAAAAAAACCCAGGATCTGGCCAACAAGTTTGCGAAAAAGGTGAAAGTATAAGCCAGATGCGCGCATATCCCAGACCTAACCCAGACCTAACCGGTGTTATCCTCTAAAATATTGATCGAAACCAGGTTTAATTGACTGCTTCAGTGTGTTACCACATTACTACGTGATTCAAACACGAAAAAAACCCAAGATCTGGCCAACAAGTATGCGAAGAAGGCAAAATCATGAGCCAGATGCGGGCATAACCCAGACCTAACCCAGACCTAACCGGTGTTATCCTCTGAAATATTGATCGAAACCAGGTATAATTGACTGCTTCAGTGTGTTACCACATTACTACGTGATTCAAACACGGAAAATACCCAGGATCTGGCCAACAAGTTTGCGAAAAAGGCGAAAGTATAAGCCAGATGCGCGCAAATCCCAGACCTAACCCAGACCTAACCGGTGTTATCCTCTAAAATATTCATCGAAACCAGGTTTAATTGACTGCTTCAGTGTGGTACCACATTACTGCGTTATTCAAACCCGAAAAAAACCCAGGATCTAGCCAACAAGTTTGCGAAAAAGGCGAAAGTATAAGCCAGATGTGCGCATATCCCAGACCTAACCCAGACCTAACCGGTGCTATCCTCTGAAATATTGATCGAAACCAGGTTTTATTGACTGCTTCAGTTTGTTACCACATTACTACGTGATTCAAGCACGAAAAAACCCCAGGATCTGGCCAACAAGTATGCGAAGAAGGCAAAGTCATGAGCCAGATGCGGGCATATCCCGGACCTAACCCAGACCTAACCGGTGTTATCCTCTAAAATATTGATCGAAACCAGGTTTAATTGACTGCTTCAGTGTGTTACCACATTCCTACGTGATTCAAACACGGAAAAACCCAGGATCTGGCCAACAAGTATGCGAAGAAGGCGAAAGAATAAGCCAGATGCGCGCATTTCCCAGACCTAACCCAGACCTAACCGGTGTTATCCTATGAAATATTGATCGAAACCAGGTTTAATTGACTGCTTCAGTGTGTTACCACATTACTACGTGATTGAAACACGAAAAAAACCCAGGATCTGGGCAACAAGTATGCGAAGAAGGCAAATCATGAGCCAGATGCGGGCATAACCCAGACCTAACCCAGACCTAACCGGTGTTATCCTCTAAAATATTGATCGAAACCAGGTTTAATTGACAGCTTCAGTGTGTTACCACATTACTACGTGATTCAAACACGAAAAAAACCCAGGATCTGGCCAACAAGTATGCGAAGAAGGCAAAATCATAAGCCAGATGCGGGCATAACCCAGACCTAACCCAGACCTAACCGGTGTTATCCTCTGAAATATTGACCGAAACCAGGTTTAATTGACTGCTTCAGTGTGTTACCACATTACTACGTGATTCAAACACGGAAAATATCCAGGATCTGGCCAACAAGTTTGCGAAAAAGGCGAAAGTATACGCCAGATACGCGCAAATCCCAGACCTAACCCAGACCTAACCGGTGTTATCTTCTAAAATATTGATCGAAACCAGGTTTTATTGACTGCTTCAGTGTGTTACCACATTACTACGTGATCAAACACGGAATAAACCCAGGATCTGGTCAACAAGTTTGCGAAAAAGGTGAAAGTATAAGCCAGATGCGCGCATATCCCAGACCTAACCCAGACCTAACCGGTGTTATCCTCTAAAATATTGATCGAAACCAGGTTTAATTGACAGCTTCAGTGTGTTACCACATTACTACGTGATTCAAACACGAAGAAAACCCAGGATCTGGCCAACAAGTATGCGAAGAAGGCAAAATCATGAGCCAGATGCGGGCATAACCCAGACCTAACCCAGACCTAACCGGTGTTATCCTCTGAAATATTGATCGAAACCAGGTTTAATTGACTGCTTCAGTGTGTTACCACATTACTACGTGATTCAAACACGGAAAAAACCCACGACCTGGCCAACAAGTATGCGATGAAGGCAAAATCATGAGCCAGTTGCGGGCATAACCCAGACCTAACCGGTGTTATCCTCTAAAATATTGATCGAAACCAGGTTTAATTGACTGCTTCAGTGTGTTACCACATTACTACGTGATTCAAACACGAAAAAAACCCAAGATCTGGCCAACAAGTATGCGAAGAAGGCAAAATCATGAGCCAGATGCGGGCATAACCCAGACCTAACCCAGACCTAACCGGTGTTATCCTCTGAAATATTGATCGAAACCAGGTTTAATTGACTGCTTCAGTGTGTTACCACATTACTACGTGATTCAAACACGGAAAATACCCAGGATCTGGCCAACAAGTTTGCGAAAAAGGCGAAAGTATAAGCCAGATGCGCGCAAATCCCAGACCTAACCCAGACCTAACCGGTGTTATCCTCTAAAATATTCATCGAAACCAGGTTTAATTGACTGCTTCAGTGTGGTACCACATTACTGCGTTATTCAAACCCGAAAAAAACCCAGGATCTAGCCAACAAGTTTGCGAAAAAGGCGAAAGTATAAGCCAGATGTGCGCATATCCCAGACCTAACCCAGACCTAACCGGTGCTATCCTCTGAAATATTGATCGAAACCAGGTTTAATTGACTGCTTCAGTGTGTTACCACATTACTACGTGTTTCAAACACGGAAAATATCCAGGATCTGGCCACAAGTTTGCGAAAAAGGCGAAAGTATAAGCCAGATGCGCGCATATCCCAGACCTAACCCAGACCTAACCGGTGTTATCCTCTGAAATATTGATCGAAACCAGGTTTAATTGACTGGTTCAGTGTGTTACCACATTACTACATGTTTCAAACACGGAAAATACCCAGGATCTGGCCAACAAGTTTGCGAAAAAGGCGAAAGTATAAGCCATATGCGCGCAAATCCCAGACCTAACCCAGACCTAACCGGTGTTATCCTCTAAAATATTGATCGAAACCAGGTTTTATTGACTGCTTCAGTTTGTTACCACATTACTACGTGATTCAAGCACGAAAAAACCCCAGGATCTGGCCAACAAGTATGCGAAGAAGGCAAAATCATGAGCCAGATGCGGGCATAACACAGACCTAACCCAGACCTAACCGGTGTTATCCTCTGAAATATTGATCGAAACCAGGTTTAATTGACTGCTTCAGTGTGTTACCACATTACTACGTGTTTCAAACACGGAAAATACCCAGGATCTGGCCAACAAGTTTGCGAAAAAGGCGAAAGTATAAGCCAGATGCGCGCATATCCCAGACCTAACCCAGACCTAACCGGTGTTATCCTCTGAAATATTGATCGAAACCAGGTTTAATTGACTGCTTCAGTGTGTTACCACATTACTACGTGTTTCAAACACGGAAAATACCCAGGATCTGGCCAACAAGTTTGCGAAAAAGGCGAAAGTATAAGCCAGATGCGCGCATATCCCAGACCTAACCCAGACCTAACCGGTGTTATCCTCTAAAATATTGATCGAAACCAGGTTTAATTGACAGCTTCAGTGTGTTACCACATTACTACGTGATTCAAACACGGAAAATACCCAGGATCTGGCCAACAAGTTTGCGAAAAAGGCAAAATCATGAGCCAGGTGCGGACATAACCCAGACGAAACCCAAGCCTAACCAGTGTTATCCTCCAAAATACTGTCCGAATCTAGGTTTAATGGACTGTTTCTGTGTGGTACCACATTACTGCGTTATTCAAACCCGAAAAAAACCCAGGATCTAGCCAACAAGTTTGCGAAAAAGGCGAAAGTATAAGCCAGATGCGCGCATATCCCAGACCTAACCCAGACCTAACCGGTGTTATCCTCTGAAATATTGATCGAAACCAGGTTTAATTGACTGCTTCAGTGTGTTACCACATTACTACGTGTTTCAAACACGGAAAATACCCAGGATCTGGCCAACAAGTTTGCGAAAAAGGCGAAAGTATAAGCCATATGCGCGCAAATCCCAGACCTAACCCAGACCTAACCGGTGTTATCCTCTAAAATATTGATCGAAACCAGGTTTCATTGACTGCTTCAGTTTGTTACCACATTACTACGTGATTCAAACACGAAAAAACCCCAGGATCTGGCCAACAAGTATGCGAAGAAGGCAAAATCATGAGCCAGATGCGGGCATAACCCAGACCTAACCCAGACCTAACCGGTGTTATCGTCTGAAATATTGATCGAAACCAGGTTTAATTGACTGCTTCAGTGTGTTACCACATTACTACGTGATTCAAACACGGAAAATACCCAGGATCTGGCCAACAAGTTTGCGAAAAAGGCGAAAGTATAAGCCAGATGCGCTCAAATCCCAGACCTAACCCAGACCTAACCGGTGTTATCCTCTGAAATATTGATCGAAACCAGGTTTAATTGACTGCTTCAGTGTGTTACCACATTACTACGTGATCAAACACGGAATAAACCCAGGATCTGGTCAACAAGTTTGCGAAAAAGGTGAAAGTATAAGCCAGATGCGCGCATATCCCAGACCTAACCCAGACCTAACCGGTGTTATCCTCTAAAATATTGATCGAAACCAGGTTTAATTGACAGCTTCAGTGTGTTACCACATTACTACGTGATTCAAACACGAAGAAAACCCAGGATCTGGCCAACAAGTATGCGAAGAAGGCAAAATCATGAGCCAGATGCGGGCATAACCCAGACCTAACCCAGACCTAACCGGTGTTATCCCCTGAATTATTGATCGAAACCAGGTTTAATTGACTGCTTCAGTGTGTTACCACATTACTACGTGATTCAAACACGGAATAAACCCACGACCTGGCCAACAAGTATGCGATGAAGGCAAAATCATGAGCCAGTTGCGGGCATAACCCAGACCTAACCGGTGTTATCCTCTAAAATATTGATCGAAACCAGGTTTAATTGACTGCTTCAGTGTGTTACCACATTACTACGTGATTCAAACACGAAAAAAACCCAAGATCTGGCCAACAAGTATGCGAAGAAGGCAAAATCATGAGCCAGATGCGGGCATAACCCAGACCTAACCCAGACCTAACCGGTGTTATCCTCTGAAATATTGATCGAAACCAGGTTTAATTGACTGCTTCAGTGTGTTACCACATTACTACGTGATTCAAACACGGAAAATACCCAGGATCTGGCCAACAAGTTTGCGAAAAAGGCGAAAGTATAAGCCAGATGCGTGCAAATCCCAGACCTAACCCAGACCTAACCGGTGTTATCCTCTAAAATATTCATCGAAACCAGGTTTAATTGACTGCTTCAGTGTGGTACCACATTACTGCGTTATTCAAACCCGAAAAAAACCCAGGATCTAGCCAACAAGTTTGCGAAAAAGGCGAAAGTATAAGCCATATGCGCGCAAATCCCAGACCTAACCCAGACCTAACCGGTGTTATCCTCTAAAATATTGATCGAAACCAGGTTTTATTGACTGCTTCAGTTTGTTACCACATTACTACGTGATTCAAGCACGAAAAAACCCCAGGATCTGGCCAACAAGTATGCGAAGAAGGCAAAATCATGAGCCAGATGCGGGCATAACACAGACCTAACCCAGACCTAACCGGTGTTATCCTCTGAAATATTGATCGAAACCAGGTTTAATTGACTGCTTCAGTGTGTTACCACATTACTACGTGTTTCAAACACGGAAAATACCCAGGATCTGGCCAACAAGTTTGCGAAAAAGGCGAAAGTATAAGGCAGATGGGCGCATATCCCAGACCTAACCCAGACCTAACCGGTGTTATCCTCTGAAATATTGATCGAAACCAGGTTTAATTGACTGCTTCAGTGTGTTACCACATTACTACGTGTTTCAAACACGGAAAATACCCAGGATCTGGCCAACAAGTTTGCGAAAAAGGCGAAAGTATAAGCCAGATGCGCGCATATCCCAGACCTAACCCAGACCTAACCGGTGTTATCCTCTAAAATATTGATCGAAACCAGGTTTAATTGACAGCTTCAGTGTGTTACCACATTACTACGTGATTCAAACACGGAAAATACCCAGGATCTGGCCAACAAGTTTGCGAAAAAGGCAAAATCATGAGCCAGGTGCGGACATAACCCAGACGAAACCCAAGCCTAACCAGTGTTATCCTCCAAAATACTGTCCGAATCCAGGTTTAATGGACTGTTTCTGTGTGGTACCACATTACTGCGTTATTCAAACCCGAAAAAAACCCAGGATCTAGCCAACAAGTTTGCGAAAAAGGCGAAAGTATAAGCCAGATGCGCGCATATCCCAGACCTAACCCAGACCTAACCGGTGTTATCCTCTGAAATATTGATCGAAACCAGGTTTAATTGACTGCTTCAGTGTGTTACCACATTACTACGTGTTTCAAACACGGAAAATACCCAGGATCTGGCCAACAAGTTTGCGAAAAAGGCGAAAGTATAAGCCATATGCGCGCAAATCCCAGACCTAACCCAGACCTAGCCGGTGTTATCCTCTAAAATATTGATCGAAACCAGGTTTCATTGACTGCTTCAGTTTGTTACCACATTACTACGTGATTCAAACACGAAAAAACCCCAGGATCTGGCCAACAAGTATGCGAAGAAGGCAAAATCATGAGCCAGATGCGGGCATAACCCAGACCTAACCCAGACCTAACCGGTGTTATCGTCTGAAATATTGATCGAAACCAGGTTTAATTGACTGCTTCAGTGTGTTACCACATTACTACGTGATTCAAACACGGAAAATACCCAGGATCTGGCCAACAAGTATGCGAAGAAGGCAAAATCATGAGCCAGATGCGGGCATAACCCAGACCTAACCCAGACCTAACCGGTGTTATCGTCTGAAATATTGATCGAAACCAGGTTTAATTGACTGCTTCAGTGTGTTACCACATTACTACGTGATTCAAACACGGAAAATACCCAGGATCTGGCCAACAAGTTTGCGAAAAAGGCGAAAGTATAAGCCAGATGCGCTCAAATCCCAGACCTAACCCAGACCTAACCGGTGTTATCGTCTGAAATATTGATCGAAACCAGGTTTAATTGACTGCTTCAGTGTGTTACCACATTACTACGTGATTCAAACACGAAAAAAACCCGGGATCTGGCCAACAAGTATGCGAAGAAGGCAAAATCATGAGCCAGATGCGGGCATATCCCGGACCTAACCCAGACCTAACCGGTGTTATCCTCTGAAATATTGACCGAAACCAGGTTTAATTGACTGCTTCAGTGTGTTACCACATTACTACGTGATTCAAACACGGAAAATATCCAGGATCTGGCCAACAAGTTTTTTTTTTTTTTTTTTTTTTTTGTCGTGGGGAAAATCTTCGAAAGACTCCCTCCCACCTCCTTGGGGAGAGGTGGGAGGGGTGTGTGGGATTCCCCGCGCCCGTACAACGACAGGCGCGGGACCTACCCACTAAAAACCCCACGGTGACCCTTCGGCACGCTTTGGGAGGATACCGGGAATCGCTCGAAGCATTCTTCCGGTATCCTCCCCGTGCCCGCGCTTTCGCGCCCATCCCCCGGGGGGACAATCGGTCCCCCCAGTACACACACTGCCTCATAGCGGCGGGACGGGGCCACTCCATCCCGCCGCTATCCGTCCCGGGGCCGCGTTTAGTGGCGGCTGCGAGCCCCAACTCGCAACCGCCCGCGACCCCGTTTCCACCCCTCGGCGGCCGGGCGTTCATGGCCGCACCAGACCGCCGAGGGTGCCTCCCCTTGCGTCGGACCGGTAGGGGGAGGCACTCCTACCCCCAACCGATCCGACCCGGCGCCGCCTGGCGGGAGGAGGGTCCCCTCAGGACCCCCCTCCCAGCCTAGGTCATCCGCCACGCCGAGGCGGCCGCCCGCGACGCCTCGCGACCGGGCGACGACCTCGGGCCACCGCACGAGCGCGAGCTTCAGTGCGCCGCTGAAGCTCGCGCTCCCTCCCCGCGGCCTCCTTCTGCAACATTACGTTCTCGCAGAAGGAGGCCACGGCCCTCCACTTCTCCTCGCTGCCGAGCATGGCGCGCACCACGCCCGGCAGCGAGACATCCCGCCCGACGACGCCGACCAGGACACGGCGCTCCCCCTCCCACGCTGGGCATACCTCCAGGGTATGATCCGCCGTGTCCTGCTCAGCGTCGCAGTGGCAGCAACGCGCCGTCGGCTCCTTCCCTATCCGGCACAGGTATCTTCCGAAGCTGCCATGCCCGGAAAATACCTGTGCCAGCCGGTAGGTGAGGCTGCCATGGCGTCTGTCCAGCCACTCCTTCAGGAGTGGCCGAACAGCCCCGACAGTCCGGTGCCCCGCGGTTGGCAGACCCAGCCGCTCCTGCCACGCGAGCAACACGGACTGCCGGGCCTGGCGCTTCAAATCGCCCCAAGCAGGTTCCTGCCCGCCCGGGACCGCCCCCACCCCCGCGCGACGGTCGACGCGGTGCCGGTACATCACCGCGTGTGACCGCGCGAGCAGGTCCATGGGCGGCATCCCCGCTAGAACCGTCGCCGCCTCATGTGACATGGTCCGATACCCGCGGACGACCCTGAGCGCCACGCGCCTCTGCACCCGACGCAGCATAGTCATGCTGCGCCGGGAGGCAGCCAGGTCGTCCGCCCAGACGGGGGCCCCGTATAGGGCCACCGACTGGACCATTGCCACATAGAGGCGACGAACTCGGCCCGCCGGGCCCCCCAGGTTGGGCAGGATCCGGCCCAGAGCCGCAACCATCCTTTCCAACCGGGGGACCAGGCAGCGGAAATGCTTCTCGAATCGCCAGTGGCTATCGAGGATCAGCCCTAGATACCTGATCTGGGGCTTCACCTCGATGTCAGCCCCACCCACCCGGATCAGAGGGGGTGGCGGATCCTGCCGAGGTGAATGAAACGCAATCACCTCGGTCTTATGGACCGCCACCGTCATCCCCATCCCCCTGATCCGGTCGACGACGCGTTGCGACCCCTCCTCCGCGCGACGCATGGCCCTCCCCCAGTGCGCCCCGACGGCCAGCACCAGTGTGTCATCCGCATAACACACCGTGCTGACGCCGTCGGGGAGGCCGGCCCGCAACACCGAGTCGTACGCGATGTTCCACAGGAGTGGCCCGAGGACCGACCCCTGCGGAACACCGCAGTACACCTCCCTCCGCATATCACCATCCCGGCCCGGATACTCGATCCACCTGCCGCGGAGATAATCCCCGACGACCGCCCTGAGACAAGGGGGGACTCGATGATATTCGAGTCCCCTCCTTATCTCTTCCCAGGGGAGGGTGTTAAAGGCATTGGCAATATCCAAGGATATTGCCAATGCCACCCCTCCCCGGGAGACGGCCGCCTCCGAGAGGGCCCTCACACGACCTATCGCGTCGATAGTCGATCGGCCCCCCCGGAAACCGAACTGGCAGTCGGCCAGACCGGGATCACCCCGCGACAGGTGCTCGACGAGGCGGGCAGCAATCACACGCTCGAAGAGCTTGCCCACCTCGTCGAGGAGACAAATGGGCCGGTATGCGGAGGGAGACTCCGCGGGCCGACCCTCCTTCCGGAGGAGGACCATCCTCGCCACCTTCCAACTGGGGGGGAATCGCCCGTCCCTCAGGCAGCGGTCGAACAACCGCCTGAGGTCGGCCCCAAGGACGCCCTGGGTCAAGACCCAAACCCGGCCGGGCACACCATCCGGACCCGGGGCCGTGTTACGAACCCCGAGCCGTCTGATGGCCGCTGCCAGCTCCTCCTGCGTGACCCCCAGCTCGGCCGTCCACTCCACTGGGACAGCCGCCGCCGCCGGAGGACGCGGTCCCCTCACCCCAATTGGGAAGAGTGTATTGACCACGTCCTCCAGCAGCCGGGGGTCAAGACCCTCGGTGACGGGGGGCGCCCACGGGCGGAGCTTATTCAGCACCACCTTATATGGGCGCCCCCATGGATCGTCATCAAGGGTCTGGAGGAGCTCCTTCCATGCCTGGGTCTTGGCCCGTTTGATGGCGACCTGCAGAGCAACCCGCGCCACGCGGTATGCTCCATACAGGTCATCAGCTGCCCTCGCTCGCGCCACGCCGTCGCCTGTACGTTGACGACGGCGCGCGCGGGTGTACTGGCGTCGGGCGCGGACAGTCGCGACTCGCAACTCCGCGATCGCGTCCGACCACCAGTACACCGCCCGGCGAGGAGAAGCCCGCCCGACCCGAGGCATCGCCGCGTCGCAAATACCCGCGACCAATGCTCCGAGCCGGGCGACCTCCTCCTCTATGCTCGGCAACTCGGCCGCTCCCTGCGGCCAAGTTGCAGCGAGGGCAGCTGCCATCAGGGCGTCCCTGTCCAGGCGCCGAAGCGCCCAGCGGCGTGGTGGGGTGCCACGCAGGCGGCCGTGTCGGGATGCACTCGCGGCGGCAGAGACCTCCATCCGGATGTACCGGTGATCGGAGAGTGTCTCTGCCCCCGCGACCACGTGCCAACCCGACACCATGCGCACGGCGTTGGGGGTCGCGAATCCAACATCCACGATGGACCCCCCATATCGCCGCACGCATGTGTGCTCCGACCCCCGGTTCAATACCCGGAGGTCGAGCCCCGCCGCCCAATCGCCCAGGATCCCGCCGCGAACGGAGGTCCTGGGGGATCCCCAAGCTACCGACTTGGCATTAAAATCCCCCAGGACCAGCACCGGCCGGGCCGCGTAGCGCTGCACGCATGCCGCGACCTCGGCCAAGTACAGCTCGAACGCAGCGTGACCGCTACGGGGCGAAATGTAGCACCCCACCACAGCGACTCCCCCCCAGTCCACGGCGACGAATCCCCGACCGCGCTCCAACAAGGAGAACGGTGGGGACCCGTCGCCCCCTCCCCATACCGTCGCCACCAAGCCGTCCGCGTCGCCCACCCAATGAGGGTGATCAGGGACGCGGTACGGCTCGGCGGCGACCGCCAGGCCAACCCCCCACTCCGCGAGGACTTGGGACATCAAGTCCTGTGCCGCGCGGCAGTGGTTGAGGTTGGCCTGGAGGAGGAGGCGGGGCGGCATTAATTAATGGCCGCGCCAGCCTCCTCCCGGCCGTCCGTCCCCGTAGCACCGTCCACCTCCATGGAGGACGATGCCACCGCCCTCGGCGCCGGAGCCGGTGCAGCCCGCCTCTTCCTCTCCTTCCGGGAGGGGGGGGAGCACTTCTTGCTCCCCACCCTGTGATCGGCTGGCCTCCCCATGTCCGCACACAGCGGGCAGTGGGGGGCCGCCGAGCACTGGCTCGCACGGTGATCTTTGGCACCGCAGCGGTAACACTGACCGCTGCGGTCCACCGGCGAGGTGCACCACTGCCTCACGTGCCCCAATTCGAGGCAGCGGTGACACTGGAGCGGGCGCGGCGCGAGGATTTCCACTCGCGCCGAAACCCACCCCACCAACACCCTCCCGGATTCCGCCACCTTACGGGCGGCGGAGAGGGGGCACCGGGCCCACACCGACCCGAGGCCGGAGGGCGACCTGCGGATCTCTCCGATCCGCAGGTCCTCCACAGGACAGTCCCCCGCCCTCGCAAGGGCACGGGACACATCCTGTGCGCTGACCGAGTCGTCCAGCCCACAAACGCGCATCTCCGTGCGCTTCGTGGGCCGGGCGACCCGGACACCTCGCTCGCCCAGCTGCTCCCGGAGCCTCTGGGCGAGACGATCCGCCTTCGCGCCGCCTTCTGCACCGGGGATCTCCAGCAAGAGACCCCCGGTCACGGCCCTCTTCGCCCTCACGGAGGCGATGCCCAGCTCTTCCAGGGAGATATTCTCCCTGGCGAGCCGCATCGCCTCCGCGAGGGTCAGGTCGCCCCCCTGCGCAACGGTCAGCGTCACCGCTGCCGTTTTTGGGGGACGACCTGGTCGTGCCTTCCCGACCTTCGCGGCCTTTACCTTGGCCGCCGGCGGCGGAGGCGGAGGCTGCGGTTGCGTAGCCTTCCTCGCCGCCCGCTTCGCCTTCCGCCCCACCACCTCACTCCACGCCACCCCCCCTTGGGAGGGTGCCGTGGAGGACGCGACCACCGCGACCACGGGTACACCACCCCCCTTGGGGGTCGCGACCCGGGGCCCTGGTGCCGCAACGCCGGGCGGAGCCTTCACTCCGCCCTTCTTTGCCTTCCCCGACTGTACTGGAACAGGTCGGGGAGGCACCGCCTTCCTGCTGACCACTCTTCCGGCGAGGAGCTCCTCCCGGAAGGCAGCCAGCTTGCCATCAATCATGTCCCCAATCCTCCTCAGAAGATCGTCTTCTGAGGAGGACGGGGACTTCTTCACGGGCGGAGTGCGGGTGGAGGGGCCCGCGGTGCCCCGCACCACTGCAGCCGCACTCCGCTTATTTACCTCCGCCGAGGGACGCGGCGGTGGAGGAGGAGGGAGGATGGGAGGGAGGGCCGCGCTGTTCCACAGCGCCTCTGCCCTCCTCCTCCCCTGTCGCTCCTCCTCCAACAGGAGCTGCAGACGGGCGTTCCGCCCTCTGAGCTCCCGCGCCGCCTCCCTCATTTCCTCCGCCGCGGCCTTCAGAGCCTCCGCGCCACCGCTTTTCTGCCCCTTAAAGGCGCAGGCAGCGGCGACTTTCTCCACCCGCCTCAGGGACGAGGAGATCCTCTCCGATATCTCCTCGGTCACCTCGTCCCTGAGGCAACTCAGCCTCACCGACGGGCTCATCGCCCCGCCCACCTCGACGACGGCCTGCCCCGTCCTCTTCCTCTTAGAGCCTATGTGGCTCGTGCTGGAGGAGAAGGACGAGACCGACGCCGTCTCGTCGTCCTCCTCCACCCTCCACGAAGCCGGACCTGGCGCTGAGTGGGGCGCGAGCGCCGCCACCCTAACCCCAACCCCGTCTCCGTCCTCCCCAACCGACAAAACCCGCCCCATCCCCATTTTATTTTCTGTGTCCATAATAGTCCCACGAGATGGTCGGAAATAAAGGTCCACCCGGGCAGAGCCGCCTTACCCGGGTAAGCCTAATACTCCGGGGGTTCGGCAGGTTCCCCGGAGGTGGTCGCTTGGGATTGGGCCTTCTCCCCCAACCATGCATCCCATCGCCGCGCACCATAGCTTAGGATTGGAGGGCGATTTTATAGAGTCGCCATACTCGTGGCCCAGGCGGTTAAGCCAAGACCCCCGTTCCTCCTGCCGTCACGTACCATTCACAAAACCAATAGGGAATTGTGAATGGGTCGTTGTGACGACCAACAGGAGGCTTACGGTGTGTGTATGACTCGGGTACCCCGGGTTCGTTAAGCCCGTACTGCAGCTGAAAGGCTGGCAGCCCCTAAGGGGGGCCAACAAGTTTGCGAAAAAAAAAAAAAAAAAAAGGCGAAAGTATAAGCCAGATGCGCGCATATCCCAGACCTAACCCAGACCTAACCGGTGTTATCCTCTAAAATATTGATCGAAACCAGGTTTAATTGACAGCTTCAGTGTGTTACCACATTACTACGTGATTCAAACACGAAAAAAACCCAGGATCTGGGCAACAAGTATGCGAAGAAGGCAAAATCATGAGCCAGATGCGGGCATAACCCAGACCTAACCCAGACCTAACCGGTGTTATCCTCTGAAATATTGATCGAAACCAGGTTTAATTGACTGCTTCAGTGTGTTACCACATTACTACGTGATTCAAACACGGAAAAAACCCACGACCTGGCCAACAAGTATGCGATGAAGGCAAAATCATGAGCCAGTTGCGGGCATAACCCAGACCTAACCGGTGTTATCCTCTAAAATATTGATCGAAACCAGGTTTAATTGGCTGCTTCAGTGTGTTACCACATTACTACGTGATTCAAACACGAAAAAAACCCAAGATCTGGCCAACAAGTATGCGAAGAAGGCAAAATCATGAGCCAGATGCGGGCATAACCCAGACCTAACCCAGACCTAACCGGTGTTATCCTCTGAAATATTGATCGAAACCAGGTTTAATTGACTGCTTCAGTGTGTTACCACATTACTACGTGATTCAAACACGGAAAATACCCAGGATCTGGCCAACAAGTTTGCGAAAAAGGCGAAAGTATAAGCCAGATGCGCGCAAATCCCAGACCTAACCCAGTCCTAACCGGTGTTATCCTCTAAAATATTCATCGAAACCAGGTTTAATTGACTGCTTCAGTGTGGTACCACATTACAGCGTTATTCAAACCCGAAAAAAACCCAGGATCTAGCCAACAAGTTTGCGAAAAAGGCGAAAGTATAAGCCAGATGCGCGCATATCCCAGACCTAACCCAGACCTAACCGGTGTTATCCTCTGAAATATTGATCGAAACCAGGTTTAATTGACTGCTTCAGTGTGTTACCACATTACTACGTGATTCAAACACGGAAAATACCCAGGATCTGGCCAACAAGTTTGCGAAAAAGGCGAAAGTATAAGCCAGATGCGCGCAAATCCCAGACCTAACCCAGACCTAACCGCTGTTATCCTCTAAAATATTCATCGAAACCAGGTTTAATTGACTGCTTCAGTGTGGTACCACATTACTGCGTTATTCAAACCCGAAAAAAACCCAGGATCTAGCCAACAAGTTTGCGAAAAAGGCGAAAGTATAAGCCAGATGCGCGCATATCCCAGACCTAACCCAGACCTAACCGGTGCTATCCTCGGAAATATTGATCGAAACCAGGTTTAATTGACTGCTTCAGTGTGTTACCACATTACTACGTGTTTCAAACACGGAAAATACCCAGGATCTGGCCACAAGTTTGCGAAAAAGGCGAAAGTATAAGCCAGATGCGCGCATATCCCAGACCTAACCCAGACCTAACCGGTGTTATCCTCTGAAAAATTGATCGAAACCAGGTTTAATTGACTGCTTCAGTGTGTTACCACATTACTACGTGTTTCAAACACGGAAAATACCCAGGATCTGGCCAACAAGTTTGCGAAAAAGGCGAAAGTATAAGCCATATGCGCGCAAATCCCACACCTAACCCAGACCTAACCGGTGTTATCCTCTAAAATATTGATCGAAACCAGGTTTTATTGACTGCTTCAGTTTGTTACCACATTACTACGTGATTCAAGCACGAAAAAACCCCAGGATCTGGCCAACAAGTATGCGAAGAAGGCAAAGTCATGAGCCAGATGCGGGCATATCCCGGACCTAACCCAGACCTAACCGGTGTTATCCTCTAAAATATTGATCGAAACCAGGTTTAATTGACTGCTTCAGTGTGTTACCACATTCCTACGTGATTCAAACACGGAAAAACCCAGGATCTGGCCAACAAGTATGCGAAGAAGGCGAAAGAATAAGCCAGATGCTCGCATTTCCCAGACCTAACCCAGACCTAACCGGTGTTATCCTATGAAATATTGATCGAAACCAGGTTTAATTGACTGCTTCAGTGTGTTACCACATTACTACGTGATTGAAACACGAAAAAAACCCAGGATCTGGCCAACAAGTATGCGAAGAAGGCAAATCATGAGCCAGATGCGGGCATAACCCAGACCTAACCCAGACCTAACCGGTGTTATCCTCTGAAATATTGATCGAAACCAGGTTTAATTGACTGCTTCAGTGTGTTACCACATTACTACGTGATTCAAACACGGAAAATACCCAGGATCTGGCCAACAAGTTTGCGAAAAAGGCGAAAGTATAAGCCAGATGCGCGCAAATCCCAGACCTAACCCAGTCCTAACCGGTGTTATCCTCTAAAATATTCATCGAAACCAGGTTTAATTGACTGCTTCAGTGTGGTACCACATTACAGCGTTATTCAAACCCGAAAAAAACCCAGGATCTAGCCAACAAGTTTGCGAAAAAGGCGAAAGTATAAGCCAGATGCGCGCATATCCCAGACCTAACCCAGACCTAACCGGTGTTATCCTCTGAAATATTGATCGAAACCAGGTTTAATTGACTGCTTCAGTGTGTTACCACATTACTACGTGATTCAAACACGGAAAATACCCAGGATCTGGCCAACAAGTTTGCGAAAAAGGCGAAAGTATAAGCCAGATGCGCGCAAATCCCAGACCTAACCCAGACCTAACCGGTGTTATCCTCTAAAATATTCATCGAAACCAGGTTTAATTGACTGCTTCAGTGTGGTACCACATTACTGCGTTATTCAAACCCGAAAAAAACCCAGGATCTAGCCAACAAGTTTGCGAAAAAGGCGAAAGTATAAGCCAGATGCGCGCATATCCCAGACCTAACCCAGACCTAACCGGTGTTATCCTCTGAAATATTGATCGAAACCAGGTTTAATTGACTGCTTCAGTGTGTTACCACATTACTACGTGTTTCAAACACGGAAAATACCCAGGATCTGGCCAACAAGTTTGCGAAAAAGGCGAAAGTATAAGCCATATGCGCGCAAATCCCACACCTAACCCAGACCTAACCGGTGTTATCCTCTAAAATATTGATCGAAACCAGGTTTTATTGACTGCTTCAGTTTGTTACCACATTACTACGTGATTCAAGCACGAAAAAACCCCAGGATCTGGCCAACAAGTATGCGAAGAAGGCAAAGTCATGAGCCAGATGCGGGCATATCCCGGACCTAACCCAGACCTAACCGGTGTTATCCTCTAAAATATTGATCGAAACCAGGTTTAATTGACTGCTTCAGTGTGTTACCACATTCCTACGTGATTCAAACACGGAAAAACCCAGGATCTGGCCAACAAGTATGCGAAGAAGGCGAAAGAATAAGCCAGATGCTCGCATTTCCCAGACCTAACCCAGACCTAACCGGTGTTATCCTATGAAATATTGATCGAAACCAGGTTTAATTGACTGCTTCAGTGTGTTACCACATTACTACGTGATTGAAACACGAAAAAAACCCAGGATCTGGCCAACAAGTATGCGAAGAAGGCAAATCATGAGCCAGATGCGGGCATAACCCAGACCTAACCCAGACCTAACCGGTGTTATCCTCTAAAATATTGATCGAAACCAGGTTTAATTGACAGCTTCAGTGTGTTACCACATTACTACGTGATTCAAACACGAAAAAAACCCAGGATCTGGCCAACAAGTATGCGAAGAAGGCAAAATCATAAGCCAGATGCGGGCATAACCCAGACCTAACCCAGACCTAACCGGTGTTATCCTCTGAAATATTGACCGAAACCAGGTTTAATTGACTGCTTCAGTGTGTTACCACATTACTACGTGATTCAAACACGGAAAATATCCAGGATCTGGCCAACAAGTTTGCGAAAAAGGCGAAAGTATACGCCAGATACGCGCAAATCCCAGACCTAACCCAGACCTAACCGGTGTTATCTTCTAAAATATTGATCGAAACCAGGTTTTATTGACTGCTTCAGTGTGTTACCACATTACTACGTGATCAAACACGGAATAAACCCAGGATCTGGTCAACAAGTTTGCGAAAAAGGTGAAAGTATAAGCCAGATGCGCGCATATCCCAGACCTAACCCAGACCTAACCGGTGTTATCCTCTAAAATATTGATCGAAACCAGGTTTAATTGACAGCTTCAGTGTGTTACCACATTACTACGTGATTCAAACACGAAGAAAACCCAGGATCTGGCCAACAAGTATGCGAAGAAGGCAAAATCATGAGCCAGATGCGGGCATAACCCAGACCTAACCCAGACCTAACCGGTGTTATCCTCTGAAATATTGATCGAAACCAGGTTTAATTGACTGCTTCAGTGTGTTACCACATTACTACCTGATTCAAACACGGAAAAAACCCACGACCTGGCCAACAAGTATGCGATGAAGGCAAAATCATGAGCCAGTTGCGGGCATAACCCAGACCTAACCGGTGTTATCCTCTAAAATATTGATCGAAACCAGGTTTAATTGACTGCTTCAGTGTGTTACCACATTACTACGTGATTCAAACACGAAAAAAACCCAAGATCTGGCCAACAAGTATGCGAAGAAGGCAAAATCATGAGCCAGATGCGGGCATAACCCAGACCTAACCCAGACCTAACCGGTGTTATCCTCTGAAATATTGATCGAAACCAGGTTTAATTGACTGCTTCAGTGTGTTACCACATTACTACGTGATTCAAACACGAAAAAAACCCAGGATCTGGCCACAAGTTTGCGAAAAAGGCGAAAGTATAAGCCAGATGCGCGCATATCCCAGACCTAACCCAGACCTAACCGGTGCTATCCTCTGAAATATTGATCGAAACCAGGTTTAATTGACTGCTTCAGTGTGTTACCACATTACTACGTGTTTCAAACACGGAAAATACCCAGGATCTGGCCACAAGTTTGCGAAAAAGGCGAAAGTATAAGCCATATGCGCGCAAATCCCAGACCTAACCCAGACCTAACCGGTGTTATCCTCTAAAATATTGATCGAAACCAGGTTTTATTGACTGCTTCAGTTTGTTACCACATTACTACGTGATTCAAGCACGAAAAAACCCCAGGATCTGGCCAACAAGTATGCGAAGAAGGCAAAATCATGAGCCAGATGCGGGCATAACACAGACCTAACCCAGACCTAACCGGTGTTATCCTCTGAAATATTGATCGAAACCAGGTTTAATTGACTGCTTCAGTGTGTTACCACATTACTACGTGTTTCAAACACGGAAAATACCCAGGATCTGGCCAACAAGTTTGCGAAAAAGGCGAAAGTATAAGCCAGATGCGCGCATATCCCAGACCTAACCCAGACCTAACCGGTGTTATCCTCTGAAATATTGATCGAAACCAGGTTTAATTGACTGCTTCAGTGTGTTACCACATTACTACGTGTTTCAAACACGGAAAATACCCAGGATCTGGCCAACAAGTTTGCGAAAAAGGCGAAAGTATAAGCCAGATGCGCGCATATCCCAGACCTAACCCAGACCTAACCGGTGTTATCCTCTAAAATATTGATCGAAACCAGGTTTAATTGACAGCTTCAGTGTGTTACCACATTACTACGTGATTCAAACACGGAAAATACCCAGGATCTGGCCAACAAGTTTGCGAAAATGGCAAAATCATGAGCCAGGTGCGGACATAACCCAGACGAAACCCAAGCCTAACCAGTGTTATCCTCCAAAATACTGTCCGAATCCAGGTTTAATGGACTGTTTCTGTGTGGTACCACATTACTGCGTTATTCAAACCCGAAAAAAACCCAGGATCTAGCCAACAAGTTTGCGAAAAAGGCGAAAGTATAAGCCAGATGCGCGCATATCCCAGACCTAACCCAGACCTAACCGGTGTTATCCTCTGAAATATTGATCGAAACCAGGTTTAATTGACTGCTTCAGTGTGTTACCACATTACTACGTGTTTCAAACACGGAAAATACCCAGGATCTGGCCAACAAGTTTGCGAAAAAGGCGAAAGTATAAGCCATATGCGCGCAAATCCCAGACCTAACCCAGACCTAACCGGTGTTATCCTCTAAAATATTGATCGAAACCAGGTTTCATTGGCTGCTTCAGTTTGTTACCACATTACTACGTGATTCAAACACGAAAAAACCCCAGGATCTGGCCAACAAGTATGCGAAGAAGGCAAAATCATGAGCCAGATGCGGGCATAACCC
Organism: Colletes latitarsis; assembly: GCF_051014445.1. NCBI lineage: Eukaryota > Metazoa > Arthropoda > Insecta > Hymenoptera > Colletidae > Colletes > Colletes latitarsis. Next base: position 332,797 of record NW_027488381.1, on the reverse strand, counting down.
AGACCTAACCCAGACCTAACCGGTGTTATCGTCTGAAATATTGATCGAAACCAGGTTTAATTGACTGCTTCAGTGTGTTACCACATTACTACGTGATTCAAACACGGAAAATACCCAGGATCTGGCCAACAAGTTTGCGAAAAAGGCGAAAGTATAAGCCAGATGCGCTCAAATCCCAGACCTAACCCAGACCTAACCGGTGTTATCCCCTGAAATATTGATCGAAACCAGGTTTAATTGACTGCTTCAGTGTGTTACCACATTACTACGTGATCAAACACGGAATAAACCCAGGATCTGGTCAACAAGTTTGCGAAAAAGGTGAAAGTATAAGCCAGATGCGCGCATATCCCAGACCTAACCCAGACCTAACCGGTGTTATCCTCTAAAATATTGATCGAAACCAGGTTTAATTGACAGCTTCAGTGTGTTACCACATTACTACGTGATTCAAACACGAAGAAAACCCAGGATCTGGCCAACAAGTATGCGAAGAAGGCAAAATCATGAGCCAGATGCGGGCATAACCCAGACCTAACCCAGACCTAACCGGTGTTATCCTCTGAATTATTGATCGAAACCAGGTTTAATTGACTGCTTCAGTGTGTTACCACATCACTACGTGATTCAAACACGGAAAAAACCCACGACCTGGCCAACAAGTATGCGATGAAGGCAAAATCATGAGCCAGTTGCGGGCATAACCCAGACCTAACCGGTGTTATCCTCTAAAATATTGATCGAAACCAGGTTTAATTGACTGCTTCAGTGTGTTACCACATTACTACGTGATTCAAACACGAAAAAAACCCAAGATCTGGCCAACAAGTATGCGAAGAAGGCAAAATCATGAGCCAGATGCGGGCATAACCCAGACCTAACCCAGACCTAACCGGTGTTATCCTCTGAAATATTGATCGAAACCAGGTTTAATTGACTGCTTCAGTGTGTTACCACATTACTACGTGATTCAAACACGGAAAATACCCAGGATCTGGCCAACAAGTATGCGAAGAAGGCAAAATCATGAGCCAGATGCGGGCATAACCCAGACCTAACCCAGACCTAACCGGTGTTATCGTCTGAAATATTGATCGAAACCAGGTTTAATTGACTGCTTCAGTGTGTTACCACATTACTACGTGATTCAAACACGGAAAATACCCAGGATCTGGCCAACAAGTTTGCGAAAAAGGCGAAAGTATAAGCCAGATGCGCTCAAATCCCAGACCTAACCCAGACCTAACCGGTGTTATCGTCTGAAATATTGATCGAAACCAGGTTTAATTGACTGCTTCAGTGTGTTACCACATTACTACGTGATTCAAACACGAAAAAAACCCGGGATCTGGCCAACAAGTATGCGAAGAAGGCAAAATCATGAGCCAGATGCGGGCATATCCCGGACCTAACCCAGACCTAACCGGTGTTATCCTCTGAAATATTGACCGAAACCAGGTTTAATTGACTGCTTCAGTGTGTTACCACATTACTACGTGATTCAAACACGAAAAAAACCCGGGATCTGGCCAACAAGTATGCGAAGAAGGCAAAATCATGAGCCAGATGCGGGCATATCCCAGACCTAACCCAGACCTAACCGGTGTTATCCTCTGAAATATTGATCGAAACCAGGTTTAATTGACTGCTTCAGTGTGTTACCACATTACTACGTGATTCAAACACGGAAAAAACCCACGACCTGGCCAACAAGTATGCGATGAAGGCAAAATCATGAGCCAGTTGCGGGCATAACCCAGACCTAACCGGTGTTATCCTCTAAAATATTGATCGAAACCAGGTTTAATTGGCTGCTTCAGTGTGTTACCACATTACTACGTGATTCAAACACGAAAAAAACCCAAGATCTGGCCAACAAGTATGCGAAGAAGGCAAAATCATGAGCCAGATGCGGGCATAACCCAGACCTAACCCAGACCTAACCGGTGTTATCCTCTAAAATATTGATCGAAACCAGGTTTAATTGACTGCTTCAGTGTGTTACCACATTACTACGTGATTCAAACACGAAAAAAACCCAAGATCTGGCCAACAAGTATGCGAAGAAGGCAAAATCATGAGCCAGATGCGGGCATAACCCAGACCTAACCCAGACCTAACCGGTGTTATCCTCTGAAATATTGATCGAAACCAGGTTTAATTGACTGCTTCAGTGTGTTACCACATTACTACGTGATTCAAACACGGAAAATACCCAGGATCTGGCCAACAAGTTTGCGAAAAAGGCGAAAGTATAAGCCAGATGCGCGCAAATCCCAGACCTAACCCAGACCTAACCGGTGTTATCCTCTAAAATATTCATCGAAACCAGGTTTAATTGACTGCTTCAGTGTGGTACCACATTACTGCGTTATTCAAACCCGAAAAAAACCCAGGATCTAGCCAACAAGTTTGCGAAAAAGGCGAAAGTATAAGCCAGATGCGCGCATATCCCAGACCTAACCCAGACCTAACCGGTGCTATCCTCTGAAATATTGATCGAAACCAGGTTTAATTGACTGCTTCAGTGTGTTACCACATTACTACGTGTTTCAAACACGGAAAATACCCAGGATCTGGCCACAAGTTTGCGAAAAAGGCGAAAGTATAAGCCAGATGCGCGCATATCCCAGACCTAACCCAGACCTAACCGGTGTTATCCTCTGAAATATTGATCGAAACCAGGTTTAATTGACTGCTTCAGTGTGTTACCACATTACTACGTGTTTCAAACACGGAAAATACCCAGGATCTGGCCAACAAGTTTGCGAAAAAGGCGAAAGTATAAGCCATATGCGCGCAAATCCCAGACCTAACCCAGACCTAACCGGTGTTATCCTCTAAAATATTGATCGAAACCAGGTTTTATTGACTGCTTCAGTTTGTTACCACATTACTACGTGATTCAAGCACGAAAAAACCCCAGGATCTGGCCAACAAGTATGCGAAGAAGGCAAAGTCATGAGCCAGATGCGGGCATATCCCGGACCTAACCCAGACCTAACCGGTGTTATCCTCTAAAATATTGATCGAAACCAGGTTTAATTGACTGCTTCAGTGTGTTACCACATTCCTACGTGATTCAAACACGGAAAAACCCAGGATCTGGCCAACAAGTATGCGAAGAAGGCGAAAGAATAAGCCAGATGCGCGCATTTCCCAGACCTAACCCAGACCTAACCGGTGTTATCCTCTAAAATATTGATCGAAACCAGGTTTAATTGACTGCTTAAGTGTGTTACCACATTACTACGTGATTCAAACACGAAAAAAACCCAGGATCTGGCCAACAAGTATGCGAAGAAGGCAAATCATGAGCCAGATGCGGGCATAACCCAGACCTAACCCAGACCTAACCGGTGTTATCCTCTAAAATATTGATCGAAACCAGGTTTAATTGACAGCTTCAGTGTGTTACCACATTACTACGTGATTCAAACACGAAAAAAACCCAGGATCTGGCCAACAAGTATGCGAAGAAGGCAAAATCATAAGCCAGATGCGGGCATAACCCAGACCTAACCCAGACCTAACCGGTGTTATCCTCTGAAATATTGACCGAAACCAGGTTTAATTGACTGCTTCAGTGTGTTACCACATTACTACGTGATTCAAACACGGAAAATATCCAGGATCTGGCCAACAAGTTTGCGAAAAAGGCGAAAGTATACGCCAGATACGCGCAAATCCCAGACCTAACCCAGACCTAACCGGTGTTATCTTCTAAAATATTGATCGAAACCAGGTTTTATTGACTGCTTCAGTGTGTTACCACATTACTACGTGATCAAACACGGAATAAACCCAGGATCTGGTCAACAAGTTTGCGAAAAAGGTGAAAGTATAAGCCAGATGCGCGCATATCCCAGACCTAACCCAGACCTAACCGGTGTTATCCTCTAAAATATTGATCGAAACCAGGTTTAATTGACAGCTTCTGTGTGTTACCACATTACTACGTGATTCAAACACGAAGAAAACCCAGGATCTGGCCAACAAGTATGCGAAGAAGGCAAAATCATGAGCCAGATGCGGGCATAACCCAGACCTAACCCAGACCTAACCGGTGTTATCCTCTGAAATATTGATCGAAACCAGGTTTAATTGACTGCTTCAGTGTGTTACCACATTACTACGTGATTCAAACACGGAAAAAACCCACGACCTGGCCAACAAGTATGCGATGAAGGCAAAATAATGAGCCAGTTGCGGGCATAACCCAGACCTAACCGGTGTTATCCTCTAAAATATTGATCGAAACCAGGTTTAATTGACTGCTTCAGTGTGTTACCACATTACTACGTGATTCAAACACGAAAAAAACCCAAGATCTGGCCAACAAGTATGCGAAGAAGGCAAAATCATGAGCCAGATGCGGGCATAACCCAGACCTAACCCAGACCTAACCGGTGTTATCCTCTGAAATATTGATCGAAACCAGGTATAATTGACTGCTTCAGTGTGTTACCACATTACTACGTGATTCAAACACGGAAAATACCCAGGATCTGGCCAACAAGTTTGCGAAAAAGGCGAAAGTATAAGCCAGATGCGCGCAAATCCCAGACCTTACCCAGACCTAACCGGTGTTATCCTCTAAAATATTCATCGAAACCAGGTTTAATTGACTGCTTCAGTGTGGTACCACATTACTGCGTTATTCAAACCCGAAAAAAACCCAGGATCTAGCCAACAAGTTTGCGAAAAAGGCGAAAGTATAAGCCAGATGTGCGCATATCCCAGACCTAACCCAGACCTAACCGGTGCTATCCTCTGAAATATTGATCGAAACCAGGTTTTATTGACTGCTTCAGTTTGTTACCACATTACTACGTGATTCAAGCACGAAAAAACCCCAGGATCTGGCCAACAAGTATGCGAAGAAGGCAAAGTCATGAGCCAGATGCGGGCATATCCCGGACCTAACCCAGACCTAACCGGTGTTATCCTCTAAAATATTGATCGAAACCAGGTTTAATTGACTGCTTCAGTGTGTTACCACATTCCTACGTGATTCAAACACGGAAAAACCCAGGATCTGGCCAACAAGTATGCGAAGAAGGCGAAAGAATAAGCCAGATGCGCGCATTTCCCAGACCTAACCCAGACCTAACCGGTGTTATCCTATGAAATATTGATCGAAACCAGGTTTAATTGACTGCTTCAGTGTGTTACCACATTACTACGTGATTGAAACACGAAAAAAACCCAGGATCTGGCCAACAAGTATGCGAAGAAGGCAAATCATGAGCCAGATGCGGGCATAACCCAGACCTAACCCAGACCTAACCGGTGTTATCCTCTAAAATATTGATCGAAACCAGGTTTAATTGACAGCTTCAGTGTGTTACCACATTACTACGTGATTCAAACACGAAAAAAACCCAGGATCTGGCCAACAAGTATGCGAAGAAGGCAAAATCATAAGCCAGATGCGGGCATAACCCAGACCTAACCCAGACCTAACCGGTGTTATCCTCTGAAATATTGACCGAAACCAGGTTTAATTGACTGCTTCAGTGTGTTACCACATTACTACGTGATTCAAACACGGAAAATATCCAGGATCTGGCCAACAAGTTTGCGAAAAAGGCGAAAGTATACGCCAGATACGCGCAAATCCCAGACCTAACCCAGACCTAACCGGTGTTATCTTCTAAAATATTGATCGAAACCAGGTTTTATTGACTGCTTCAGTGTGTTACCACATTACTACGTGATCAAACACGGAATAAACCCAGGATCTGGTCAACAAGTTTGCGAAAAAGGTGAAAGTATAAGCCAGATGCGCGCATATCCCAGACCTAACCCAGACCTAACCGGTGTTATCCTCTAAAATATTGATCGAAACCAGGTTTAATTGACAGCTTCAGTGTGTTACCACATTACTACGTGATTCAAACACGAAGAAAACCCAGGATCTGGCCAACAAGTATGCGAAGAAGGCAAAATCATGAGCCAGATGCGGGCATAACCCAGACCTAACCCAGACCTAACCGGTGTTATCCTCTGAAATATTGATCGAAACCAGGTTTAATTGACTGCTTCAGTGTGTTACCACATTACTACGTGATTCAAACACGGAAAAAACCCACGACCTGGCCAACAAGTATGCGATGAAGGCAAAATCATGAGCCAGTTGCGGGCATAACCCAGACCTAACCGGTGTTATCCTCTAAAATATTGATCGAAACCAGGTTTAATTGACTGCTTCAGTGTGTTACCACATTACTACGTGATTCAAACACGAAAAAAACCCAAGATCTGGCCAACAAGTATGCGAAGAAGGCAAAATCATGAGCCAGATGCGGGCATAACCCAGACCTAACCCAGACCTAACCGGTGTTATCCTCTGAAATATTGATCGAAACCAGGTTTAATTGACTGCTTCAGTGTGTTACCACATTACTACGTGATTCAAACACGGAAAATACCCAGGATCTGGCCAACAAGTTTGCGAAAAAGGCGAAAGTATAAGCCAGATGCGCGCAAATCCCAGACCTAACCCAGACCTAACCGGTGTTATCCTCTAAAATATTCATCGAAACCAGGTTTAATTGACTGCTTCAGTGTGGTACCACATTACTGCGTTATTCAAACCCGAAAAAAACCCAGGATCTAGCCAACAAGTTTGCGAAAAAGGCGAAAGTATAAGCCAGATGTGCGCATATCCCAGACCTAACCCAGACCTAACCGGTGCTATCCTCTGAAATATTGATCGAAACCAGGTTTAATTGACTGCTTCAGTGTGTTACCACATTACTACGTGTTTCAAACACGGAAAATACCCAGGATCTGGCCACAAGTTTGCGAAAAAGGCGAAAGTATAAGCCAGATGCGCGCATATCCCAGACCTAACCCAGACCTAACCGGTGTTATCCTCTGAAATATTGATCGAAACCAGGTTTAATTGACTGGTTCAGTGTGTTACCACATTACTACATGTTTCAAACACGGAAAATACCCAGGATCTGGCCAACAAGTTTGCGAAAAAGGCGAAAGTATAAGCCATATGCGCGCAAATCCCAGACCTAACCCAGACCTAACCGGTGTTATCCTCTAAAATATTGATCGAAACCAGGTTTTATTGACTGCTTCAGTTTGTTACCACATTACTACGTGATTCAAGCACGAAAAAACCCCAGGATCTGGCCAACAGGTATGCGAAGAAGGCAAAATCATGAGCCAGATGCGGGCATAACACAGACCTAACCCTGACCTAACCGGTGTTATCCTCTGAAATATTGATCGAAACCAGGTTTAATTGACTGCTTCAGTGTGTTACCACATTACTACGTGTTTCAAACACGGAAAATACCCAGGATCTGGCCAACAAGTTTGCGAAAAAGGCGAAAGTATAAGCCAGATGCGCGCATATCCCAGACCTAACCCAGACCTAACCGGTGTTATCCTCTGAAATATTGATCGAAACCAGGTTTAATTGACTGCTTCAGTGTGTTACCACATTACTACGTGTTTCAAACACGGAAAATACCCAGGATCTGGCCAACAAGTTTGCGAAAAAGGCGAAAGTATAAGCCAGATGCGCGCATATCCCAGACCTAACCCAGACCTAACCGGTGTTATCCTCTAAAATATTGATCGAAACCAGGTTTAATTGACAGCTTCAGTGTGTTACCACATTACTACGTGATTCAAACACGGAAAATACCCAGGATCTGGCCAACAAGTTTGCGAAAAAGGCAAAATCATGAGCCAGGTGCGGACATAACCCAGACGAAACCCAAGCCTAACCAGTGTTATCCTCCAAAATACTGTCCGAATCTAGGTTTAATGGACTGTTTCTGTGTGGTACCACATTACTGCGTTATTCAAACCCGAAAAAAACCCAGGATCTAGCCAACAAGTTTGCGAAAAAGGCGAAAGTATAAGCCAGATGCGCGCATATCCCAGACCTAACCCAGACCTAACCGGTGTTATCCTCTGAAATATTGATCGAAACCTGGTTTAATTGACTGCTTCAGTGTGTTACCACATTACTACGTGTTTCAAACACGGAAAATACCCAGGATCTGGCCAACAAGTTTGCGAAAAAGGCGAAAGTATAAGCCATATGCGCGCAAATCCCAGACCTAACCCAGACCTAACCGGTGTTATCCTCTAAAATATTGATCGAAACCAGGTTTCATTGACTGCTTCAGTTTGTTACCACATTACTACGTGATTCAAACACGAAAAAACCCCAGGATCTGGCCAACAAGTATGCGAAGAAGGCAAAATCATGAGCCAGATGCGGGCATAACCCAGACCTAACCCAGACCTAACCGGTGTTATCGTCTGAAATATTGATCGAAACCAGGTTTAATTGACTGCTTCAGTGTGTTATCACATTACTACGTGATTCAAACACGGAAAATACCCAGGATCTGGCCAACAAGTTTGCGAAAAAGGCGAAAGTATAAGCCAGATGCGCTCAAATCCCAGACCTAACCCAGACCTAACCGGTGTTATCCTCTGAAATATTGATCGAAACCAGGTTTAATTGACTGCTTCAGTGTGTTACCACATTACTACGTGATCAAACACGGAATAAACCCAGGATCTGGTCAACAAGTTTGCGAAAAAGGTGAAAGTATAAGCCAGATGCGCGCATATCCCAGACCTAACCCAGACCTAACCGGTGTTATCCTCTAAAATATTGATCGAAACCAGGTTTAATTGACAGCTTCAGTGTGTTACCACATTACTACGTGATTCAAACACGAAGAAAACCCAGGATCTGGCCAACAAGTATGCGAAGAAGGCAAAATCATGAGCCAGATGCGGGCATAACCCAGACCTAACCCAGACCTAACCGGTGTTATCCTCTGAATTATTGATCGAAACCAGGTTTAATTGACTGCTTCAGTGTGTTACCACATTACTACGTGATTCAAACACGGAAAAAACCCACGACCTGGCCAACAAGTATGCGATGATGGCAAAATCATGAGCCAGTTGCGGGCATAACCCAGACCTAACCGGTGTTATCCTCTAAAATATTGATCGAAACCAGGTTTAATTGACTGCTTCAGTGTGTTACCACATTACTACGTGATTCAAACACGAAAAAAACCCAAGATCTGGCCAACAAGTATGCGAAGAAGGCAAAATCATGAGCCAGATGCGGGCATAACCCAGACCTAACCCAGACCTAACCGGTGTTATCCTCTGAAATATTGATCGAAACCAGGTTTAATTGACTGCTTCAGTGTGTTACCACATTACTACGTGATTCAAACACGGAAAATACCCAGGATCTGGCCAACAAGTTTGCGAAAAAGGCGAAAGTATAAGCCAGATGCGCGCAAATCCCAGACCTAACCCAGACCTAACCGGTGTTATCCTCTAAAATATTCATCGAAACCAGGTTTAATTGACTGCTTCAGTGTGGTACCACATTACTGCGTTATTCAAACCCGAAAAAAACCCAGGATCTAGCCAACAAGTTTGCGAAAAAGGCGAAAGTATAAGCCATATGCGCGCAAATCCCAGACCTAACCCAGACCTAACCGGTGTTATCCTCTAAAATATTGATCGAAACCAGGTTTTATTGACTGCTTCAGTTTGTTACCACATTACTACGTGATTCAAGCACGAAAAAACCCCAGGATCTGGCCAACAAGTATGCGAAGAAGGCAAAATCATGAGCCAGATGCGGGCATAACACAGACCTAACCCAGACCTAACCGGTGTTATCCTCTGAAATATTGATCGAAACCAGGTTTAATTGACTGCTTCAGTGTGTTACCACATTACTACGTGTTTCAAACACGGAAAATACCCAGGATCTGGCCAACAAGTTTGCGAAAAAGGCGAAAGTATAAGCCAGATGGGCGCATATCCCAGACCTAACCCAGACCTAACCGGTGTTATCCTCTGAAATATTGATCGAAACCAGGTTTAATTGACTGCTTCAGTGTGTTACCACATTACTACGTGTTTCAAACACGGAAAATACCCAGGATCTGGCCAACAAGTTTGCGAAAAAGGCGAAAGTATAAGCCAGATGCGCGCATATCCCAGACCTAACCCAGACCTAACCGGTGTTATCCTCTAAAATATTGATCGAAACCAGGTTTAATTGACAGCTTCAGTGTGTTACCACATTACTACGTGATTCAAACACGGAAAATACCCAGGATCTGGCCAACAAGTTTGCGAAAAAGGCAAAATCATGAGCCAGGTGCGGACATAACCCAGACGAAACCCAAGCCTAACCAGTGTTATCCTCCAAAATACTGTCCGAATCCAGGTTTAATGGACTGTTTCTGTGTGGTACCACATTACTGCGTTATTCAAACCCGAAAAAAACCCAGGATCTAGCCAACAAGTTTGCGAAAAAGGCGAAAGTATAAGCCAGATGCGCGCATATCCCAGACCTAACCCAGACCTAACCGGTGTTATCCTCTGAAATATTGATCGAAACCAGGTTTAATTGACTGCTTCAGTGTGTTACCACATTACTACGTGTTTCAAACACGGAAAATACCCAGGATCTGGCCAACAAGTTTGCGAAAAAGGCGAAAGTATAAGCCATATGCGCGCAAATCCCAGACCTAACCCAGACCTAGCCGGTGTTATCCTCTAAAATATTGATCGAAACCAGGTTTCATTGACTGCTTCAGTTTGTTACCACATTACTACGTGATTCAAACACGAAAAAACCCCAGGATCTGGCCAACAAGTATGCGAAGAAGGCAAAATCATGAGCCAGATGCGGGCATAACCCAGACCTAACCCAGACCTAACCGGTGTTATCGTCTGAAATATTGATCGAAACCAGGTTTAATTGACTGCTTCAGTGTGTTACCACATTACTACGTGATTCAAACACGGAAAATACCCAGGATCTGGCCAACAAGTATGCGAAGAAGGCAAAATCATGAGCCAGATGCGGGCATAACCCAGACCTAACCCAGACCTAACCGGTGTTATCGTCTGAAATATTGATCGAAACCAGGTTTAATTGACTGCTTCAGTGTGTTACCACATTACTACGTGATTCAAACACGGAAAATACCCAGGATCTGGCCAACAAGTTTGCGAAAAAGGCGAAAGTATAAGCCAGATGCGCTCAAATCCCAGACCTAACCCAGACCTAACCGGTGTTATCGTCTGAAATATTGATCGAAACCAGGTTTAATTGACTGCTTCAGTGTGTTACCACATTACTACGTGATTCAAATACGAAAAAAACCCGGGATCTGGCCAACAAGTATGCGAAGAAGGCAAAATCATGAGCCAGATGCGGGCATATCCCGGACCTAACCCAGACCTAACCGGTGTTATCCTCTGAAATATTGACCGAAACCAGGTTTAATTGACTGCTTCAGTGTGTTACCACATTACTACGTGATTCAAACACGGAAAATATCCAGGATCTGGCCAACAAGTTTGCGAAAAAGGCGAAAGTATAAGCCAGATGCGCGCATATCCCAGACCTAACCCAGACCTAACCGGTGTTATCCTCTAAAATATTGATCGAAACCAGGTTTAATTGACAGCTTCAGTGTGTTACCACATTACTACGTGATTCAAACACGAAAAAAACCCAGGATCTGGGCAACAAGTATGCGAAGAAGGCAAAATCATGAGCCAGATGCGGGCATAACCCAGACCTAACCCAGACCTAACCGGTGTTATCCTCTGAAATATTGATCGAAACCAGGTTTAATTGACTGCTTCAGTGTGTTACCACATTACTACGTGATTCAAACACGGAAAAAACCCACGACCTGGCCAACAAGTATGCGATGAAGGCAAAATCATGAGCCAGTTGCGGGCATAACCCAGACCTAACCGGTGTTATCCTCTAAAATATTGATCGAAACCAGGTTTAATTGGCTGCTTCAGTGTGTTACCACATTACTACGTGATTCAAACACGAAAAAAACCCAAGATCTGGCCAACAAGTATGCGAAGAAGGCAAAATCATGAGCCAGATGCGGGCATAACCCAGACCTAACCCAGACCTAACCGGTGTTATCCTCTGAAATATTGATCGAAACCAGGTTTAATTGACTGCTTCAGTGTGTTACCACATTACTACGTGATTCAAACACGGAAAATACCCAGGATCTGGCCAACAAGTTTGCGAAAAAGGCGAAAGTATAAGCCAGATGCGCGCAAATCCCAGACCTAACCCAGTCCTAACCGGTGTTATCCTCTAAAATATTCATCGAAACCAGGTTTAATTGACTGCTTCAGTGTGGTACCACATTACAGCGTTATTCAAACCCGAAAAAAACCCAGGATCTAGCCAACAAGTTTGCGAAAAAGGCGAAAGTATAAGCCAGATGCGCGCATATCCCAGACCTAACCCAGACCTAACCGGTGTTATCCTCTGAAATATTGATCGAAACCAGGTTTAATTGACTGCTTCAGTGTGTTACCACATTACTACGTGTTTCAAACACGGAAAATACCCAGGATCTGGCCAACAAGTTTGCGAAAAAGGCGAAAGTATAAGCCAGATGCGCGCATATCCCAGACCTAACCCAGACCTAACCGGTGTTATCCTCAGAAATATTGATCCAAACCAGGTTTAATTGACTGCTTCAGTGTGTTACCACATTACTACGTGTTTCAAACACAGAAAATACCCAGGATCTGGCCAACAAGTTTGCGAAAAAGGCGAAAGTATAAGCCATATGCGCGCAAATCCCAGACCTAACCCAGACCTAACCGGTGTTATCCTCTAAGATTTTGATCGAAACCAGGTTTTATTGACTGCTTCAGTTTGTTACCACATTACTACGTGATTCAAACACGAAAAAACCCCAGGATCTGGCCAACAAGTATGCGAAGAAGGCAAAATCATGAGCCAGATGCGGGCATAACCCAGACCTAACCCAGACCTAACCGGTGTTATTCTCTGAAATATTGATCGAAACCAGGTTTAATTGACTGCTTCAGTGTGTTACCACATTACTACGTGTTTCAAACACGGAAAATACCCAGGATCTGGCCAACAAGTTTGCGAAAAAGGCGAAAGTATAAGCCAGATGCGCGCATATCCCAGACCTAACCCAGACCTAACCGGTGTTATCCTCTAAAATATTGATCGAAACCAGGTTTAATTGACTGCTTCAGTGTGTTACAACATTACTACGTGTTTCAAACATGGAAAATACCCAGGATCTGGCCTAACAAGTTTGCGAAAAAGGTGAAAGTATAAGCCAGATGCGCGCATATCCCCGACCAAACCCAGACCTAACCGGTGTTATCCTCTAAAATATCGATCGAAACCAGGTTTTATTGACTGCTTCAGTGTGTTACCACATTACTACGTGATCAAACACGGAAAAAACCCAGGATCTGGCCTAACAAGTTTGCGAAAAAGGTGAAAGTATAACCCAGATGCGCGCATATCCCCGACCAAACCCAGACCTAACCGGTGTTATCCTCTAAAATATCGATCGAAACCAGGTTTAATTGACTGCTTCAGTGTGTTACCACATTACTACGTGATTCAAACACGAAAAAAACCCAGGATCTGGCCAACAAGTATGCGAAGAAGGCAAAATCATGAGCCAGATGCGGGCATAACCCAGACCTAACCCAGACCTAACCGGTGTTATCCTCTAAAATATTGATCGAAACCAGGTTTAATTGACTGCTTCAGTGTGTTACCACATTACTACGTGATTCAAACACGAAAAAAACCCAGGATCTGGCCAACAAGTATGCGATGAAGGCAAAATCATGTGCCAGATGCGGGCATAACCCAGACCTGACCCAGACCTAACCGGTGTTATCCTCTGAAATATTGACCGAAACCAGGTTTAATTGACTGCTTCAGTGTGTTACCACATTACTACGTGATTCAAACACGGCAAAAACCCAGGATCTGGCCAACAAGTATGCGAAGAAGGCAAATCATGAGCCAGATGCGGGCATAACCCAGACCTAACCCAGACCTAACCGGTGTTATCCTCTAAAATATTGATCGAAACCAGGTTTAATTGACGGCTTCAGTGTGTTACCACATTACTACGTGATTCAAACACGAAAAAAACCCAGGATCTGGCCAACAAGTATGCGAAGAAGGCAAAATCATGAGCCAGATGCGGGCATAACCCAGACCTAACCCAGACCTAACCGGTGTTATCCTCTGAAATATTGATCGAAACCAGGTTTAATTGACTGCTTCAGTGTGTTACCACATTACTACGTGATTCAAACACGGAAAAAACCCACGACCTGGCCAACAAGTATGCGATGAAGGCAAAATCATGAGCCAGTTGCGGGCATAACCCAGACCTAACCGGTGTTATCCTCTAAAATATTGATCGAAACCAGGTTTAATTGACTGCTTCAGTGTGTTACCACATTACTACGTGATTCAAACACGAAAAAAACCCAAGATCTGGCCAACAAGTATGCGAAGAAGGCAAAATCATGAGCCAGATGCGGGCATAACCCAGACCTAACCCAGACCTAACCGGTGTTATCCTCTGAAATATTGATCGAAACCAGGTTTAATTGACTGCTCCAGTGTGTTACCACATTACTACGTGATTCAAACACGGAAAATACCCAGGATCTGGCCAACAAGTTTGCGAAAAAGGCGAAAGTATAAGCCAGATGCGCGCAAATCCCAGACCTAACCCAGACCTAACCGGTGTTATCCTCTAAAATATTCATCGAAACCAGGTTTAATTGACTGCTTCAGTGTGGTACCACATTACTGCGTTATTCAAACCCGAAAAAAACCCAGGATCTAGCCAACAAGTTTGCGAAAAAGGTGAAAGTATAAGCCAGATGCGCGCATATCCCAGACCTAACCCAGACCTAACCGGTGTTATCCTCTGAAATATTGTTCGAAACCAGGTTTAATTGACTGCTTCAGTGTGTTACCACATTACTACGTGTTTCAAACACGGAAAATACCCAGGATCTGGCCAACAAGTTTGCGAAAAAGGCGAAAGTATAAGCCAGATGCGCGCATATCCCAGACCTAACCCAGACCTAACCGGTGTTATCCTCTGAAATATTGATCGAAACCAGGTTTAATTGACTGCTTCAGTGTGTTACCACATTACTACGTGTTTCAAACACGGAAAATACCCAGGATCTGGCCAACAAGTTTGCGAAAAAGGCAAAATCATGAGCCAGATGCGGGCATAACCCAGACCTAACCCAGACCTAACCGGTGTTATCCTCTAAAATACTGTCCGAATCCAGGTTTAATTGACTGCCTCAGTGTGGTACAACATTACTACGTGATTCAAACACGGAAAAAACCCAGGATCTGGCCAACAAGTTTGCGAAAAAGGTGAAAGTATAAGCCAGATGCGCGCATATCCCAGACCTAACCCAGACCTAACCGGTGTTATCCTCTAAAATATTGATCGAAACCAGGTTTTATTGACTGCTTCAGTGTGTTACCACATTACTACGTGATTCAAACACGAAAAAAACCCAGGATCTGGCCAACAAGTATGCGAAGAAGGCAAAATCATGTGCCAGATGCGGGCATAACCCAGACCTAACCGGTGTTATCCTCTGAAATATTGATCGAAACCAGGTTTAATTGACTGCTTCAGTGTGTTACCACATTACTACGTGATTCAAACACGGAAAATATCCAGGATCTGGCCAACAAGTTTGCGAAAAAGGCGAAAGTATAAGCCAGATGCGCTCAAATCCCAGACCTAACCCAGACCGAACCGGTGTTATCCTCTAAAATATTGATCGAAACCAGGTTTTATTGACTGCTTCAGTGTGTTACCACATTACTACGTGGTCAAACACGGAAAAAACCCAAGATCTGGCCAACAAGTATGCGAAGAAGGCAAAATCATGAGCCAGATGCGGGCATAACCCAGACCTAACCCAGACCTAACCGGTGTTATCCTCTAAAATATTGATCGAAACCAGGTTTAATTGACAGCTTCAGTGTGTTACCACATTACTACGTGATCAAACACGGAAAAAACCCAGGATCTGGCCAACAAGTTTGCGAAAAAGGTGAAAGTATAAGCCAGATGCGCGCATATCCCAGACCTAACCCAGACCTAACCGGTGTTATCCTCTAAAATATTGATCGAAACCAGGTTTTATTGACTGCTTCAGTGTGTTACCACATTACTACGTGATCAGACACGGAAAAAACCCAGGATCTGGCCAACAAGTTTGCGAAAAAGGTGAAAGTATAAGCCAGATGCGCGCATATCCCAGACCTAACCCAGACCTAACCGGTGTTATCCTCTAAAATATTGATCGAAACCAGGTTTAATTGACAGCTTCAGTGTGTTACCACATTACAACGTGATTCAAACACGAAAAAAACCCAGGATCTGGACAACAAGTATGCGAAGAAGGCAAAATCATGAGCCAGATGCGGGCATATCCCGGACCTAACCCAGACCTAACCGGTGTTATCCTCTAAAATATTGATCGAAACAAGGTTTAATTGACTGCTTCAGTGTGTTACCACATTACTACGTGATTCAAACACGAAAAAAACCCAAGATCTGGCCAACAAGTATGCGAAGAAGGCAAAATCATGAGCCAGATGCGGGCATATCCCGGACCTAACCCAGACCTAACCGGCGTTATCCTCTAAAATATTGATCGAAACCAGGTTTAATTGACTGCTTCAGTGTGTTACCACATTACTACGTGTTTCAAACACGGAAAATACCCAGGATCTGGCCAACAAGTATGCGATGAAGGCAAAATCATGAGCCAGATGCGGGCATAACCCAGACCTAACCCAGACCTAACCGGTGTTATCCTCTAAAATATTGATCGAAACCAGGTTTTATTGACAGCTTCAGTGTGTTACCACATTACTACGTGATCAAACACGGAAAAAACCCAGGATCTGGCCAACAAGTTTGCGAAAAAGGTGAAAGTATAAGCCAGATGCGGGCATATCCCGGACCTAACCCAGACCTAACCGGTGTTATCCTATCAAATATTGATCGAAACCAGGTTTAATTGACTGCTTCAGTGTGTTACCACATTACTACGTGATTTAAACACGAAAAAAACCCAGGATCTGGCCAACAAGTATGCGATGAAGGCAAAATCATGAGCCAGATGCGGGCATAACCCAGACCTAACCCAGACCTAACCGGTGTTATCCTCTAAAATATTGATCGAAACCAGGTTTAATTGACTGCTTCAGTGTGTTACCACATTACTACGTGATTCAAACACGGAAAAAACCCAGGATCTGGCCAACAAGTATGCGATGAAGGCAAAATCATGAGCCAGATGCGGGCATAACCCAGACCTAACCCAGACCTAACCGGTGTTATCCTCTAAAATATTGATCGAAACCAGGTTTAATTGACTGCTTCAGTGTGTTACCACATTACTACGTGATTCAAACACGAAAAAAACCCAGGATCTGGCCAAAAAGTATGCGATGAAGGCAAAATCATGAGCCAGATGCGGGCATAACCCAGACCCAACCCAGACCTAACCGGTGTTATCCTCTAAAATATTGATCGAAACCAGGTTTAATTGACTGCTTCAGTGTGTTACCACATTACTACGTGATTCAAACACGGAAAAAACCCAGGATCTGGCCAACAAGTTTGCGAAAAAGGTGAAAGTATAAGCCAGATGCGCGCATATCCCAGACCTAACCCAGACCTAACCGGTGTTATCCTCTAAAATATTGATCGAAACCAGGTTTAATTGACAGCTTCAGTGTGTTACCACATTACAACGTGATTCAAACACGAAAAAAACCCAGGATCTGGACAACAAGTATGCGAAGAAGGCAAAATCATGAGCCAGATGCTGGCATATCCCGGACCTAACCCAGACCTAACCGGTGTTATCCTCTAAAATATTGATCGAAACAAGGTTTAATTGACTGCTTCAGTGTGTTACCATATTCCTACGTGATTCAAACACGGAAAAACCCAGGATCTGGCCAACAAGTATGCGAAGAAGGCGAAAGAATAAGCCAGATGCGCGCATTTCCCAGACCTAACCCAGACCTAACCGGTGTTATCCTCTGAAGTATTGATCGAAACCAGGTTTAATTGACTGCTTCAGTGTGTTACCACATTACTACGTGATTCAAACACGGAAAATACCCAGGATCTGACCAACAAGTTTGCGAAAAAGGCGAAAGTATAAGCCAGATGCGCGCAAATCCCAGACCTAACCCAGACCTAACCGGTGTTATCCTCTAAAATATTGATCGAAACCAGGTTTAATTGACTCCTTCAGTGTGTTACCACATTACTACGTGTTTCAAACACGGAAAAAACCCAGGATCTGGACAACAAGTATGCGAAGAAGGCAAAATCATGAGCCAGATGCTGGCATATCCCGGACCTAACCCAGACCTAACCGGCGTTATCCTCTAAAATATTGATCGAAACCAGGTTTAATTGACTGCTTCAGTGTGGTACCACATTACTGCGTTATTCAAACCCGAAAAAACCCAGGATCTAGCCAACAAGTTTGCGAAAAAGGCGAAAGTATAAGCCAGATGCGCGCATATCCCAGACCTAACCCAGACCTAACCGGTGTTATCCTCTGAAATATTGATCGAAACCAGGTTTAATTGACTGCTTCAGTGTGTTACCACATTACTACGTGTTTCAAACACGGAAAATACCCAGGATCTGGCCAACAAGTATGCGAAGAAGGCAAAATCATGAGCCAGATGCTGGCATAACCCAGACCTAACCCAGACCTAACCGGTGTTATCCTCTAAAATATTGATCGAAACCAGGTTTAATTGACTGCTTCAGTGTGTTACCACATTACTACGTGATTCAAACACGGAAAAAACCCAGGATCTGGCCAACAAGTATGCGATGAAGGCAAAATCATGAGCCAGATGCGGGCATAACCCAGACCTAACCCAGACCTAACCGGTGTTATCCTCTAAAATATTGATCGAAACCAGGTTTTATTGACAGCTTCAGTGTGTTACCACATTACTACGTGATCAAACACGGAAAAAACCCAGGATCTGGCCAACAAGTTTGCGAAAAATGTGAAAGTATAAGCCAGATGCGTGCATATCCCAGACCTAACCCAGACCTAACCGGTGTTATCCTCTAAAATATTGATCGAAACCAGGTTTAATTGACTGCTTCAGTGTGTTACCACATTACTACGTGATTCAAACACGAAAAAAACCCAAGATCTGGCCAACAAGTATGCGAAGAAGGCAAAATCATGAGCCAGATGCGGGCATAACCCAGACCTAACCCAGACCTAACCCAGACCTAACCGGTGTTATCTTCTAAAACATTGATCGAAACCAGGTTTAATTGACAGCTTCAGTGTGTTACCACATTACTACGTGATTCAAACACGAAAAAAACCCAGGATCTGGCCAACAAGTATGCGAAGAAGGCAAAATCATGAGCCAGATGCGGGCATATCCCGGACCTAACCCAGACCTAACTGGTGTTATCCTCTAAAATATTGATCGAAACCAGGTTTAATTGACTGCTTCAGTGTGCTACCACATTACTACGTGATTCAAACACGGAAAAAACCCACGACCTGGCCAACAAGTATGCGATGAAGGCAAAATCATGAGCCAGTTGCGGGCATAACCCAGACCTAACCGGTGTTATCCTCTAAAATATTGATCGAAACCAGGTTTAATTGACTGCTTCAGTGTGTTTCCACATTACTACGTGATTCAAACACGAAAAAAACCCAAGATCTGGCCAACAAGTATGCGAAGAAGGCAAAATCATGAGGCAGATGCGTGCATAACCCAGACCTAACCCAGACGTAACCGGTGTTATCCTATCAAATATTGATCGAAACCAGGTTTAATTGACTGCTTCAGTGTGTTACCACATTACTACGTGATTCAAACACGAAAAAAACCCAAGATCTGGCCAACAAGTATGCGAAGAAGGCAAAATCATGAGCCAGATGCGGGCATATCCCGGACCTAACCCAGACCTAACCGGCGTTATCCTCTAAAATATTGATCGAAACCAGGTTTAATTGACTGCTTCAGTGTGGTACCACATTACTGCGTTATTCAAACCCGAAAAAAACCCAGGATCTAGCCAACAAGTTTGCGAAAAAGGCGAAAGTATAAGCCAGATGCGCGCATATCCCAGACCTAACCCAGACCTAACCGGTGTTATCCTCTGAAATATTGATCGAAACCAGGTTTAATTGACTGCTTCAGTGTGTTACCACATTACTACGTGTTTCAAACACGGAAAATACCCAGGATCTGGCCAACAAGTATGCGAAGAAGGCAAAATCATGAGCCAGATGCGGGCATAACACAGACCTAACCCAGACCTAACCGGTGTTATCCTCTAAAATATTGATCGAAACCAGGTTTAATTGACTGCTTCAGTGTGTTACCACATTACTACGTGATTCAAACACGGAAAAAACCCAGGATCTGGCCAACAAGTATGCGATGAAGGCAAAATCATGAGCCAGATGCGGGCATAACCCAGACCTAACCCAGACCTAACCGGTGTTATCCTCTAGAATATTGATCGAAACCAGGTTTTATTGACAGCTTCAGTGTGTTACCACATTACTACGTGATCAAACACGGAAAAAACCCAGGATCTGGCCAACAAGTTTGCGAAAAAGGTGAAAGTATAAGCCAGATGCGTGCATATCCCAGACCTAACCCAGACCTAACCGGCGTTATCCTCTAAAATATTGATCGAAACCAGGTTTAATTGACAGCTTCAGTGTGTTACCACATTACAACGTGATTCAAACACGAAAAAAACCCAGGATCTGGACAACAAGTATGCGAAGAAGGCAAAATCATGAGCCAGATGCGGGCATATCCCGAACCTAACCCAGACCTAACCGGCGTTATCCTCTAAAATATTGATCGAAACCAGGTTTAATTGACTGCCTCTGTGTGGTACCACATTACTACGTGATTCAAACACGAAAAAAACCCAAGATCTGGCCAACAAGTATGCGAAGAAGGCAAAATCATGAGGCAGATGCGTGCATAACCCAGACCTAACCCAGACGTAACCGGTGTTATCCTCTAAAATATTGATCGAAACCAGGTTTAATTGACTGCTTCAGTGTGTTACCACATTACTACGTGATTCAAACACGGAAAAAACCCAGGATCTGGCCAACAAGTATGCGATGAAGGCAAAATCATGAGCCAGATGCTGGCATAACCCAGACCTAACCCAGACCTAACCGGTGTTATCCTCTAAAATATTGATCGAAACCAGGTTTAATTGACTGCTTCAGTGTGTTACCACATTACTACGTGATTCGAACACGAAAAAAACCCAGGATCTGGCCAACAAGTATGCGATGAAGGCAAAATCATGAGCCAGATGCGGGCATAACCCAGACCTAACCCAGACCTAACCGGTGTTATCCTCTAAAATATTGATCGAAACCAGGTTTAATTGGCTACTTCAGTGTGTTACCACATTACTACGTGATTCAAACACGGAAAAAACCCAGGATCTGGCCAACAAGTTTGCGAAAAAGGTGAAAGTATAAGCCAGATGCGCGCATATCCCAGACCTAACCCAGACCTAACCGGTGTTATCCTCTAAAATATTGATCGAAACCAGGTTTAATTGACAGCTACAGTGTGTTACCACATTACAACGTGATTCAAACACGGAAAAAACCCAGGATCTGGCCAACAAGTTTGCGAAAAAGGTGAAAGTATAAGCCAGATGCGCGCATATCCCAGACCTAACCCAGACCTAACCGGTGTTATCCTCTAAAATATTGATCGAAACCAGGTTTAATTGACAGCTACAGTGTGTTACCACATTACAACGTGATTCAAACACGAAAAAAACCCAGGATCTGGACAACAAGTATGCGAAGAAGGCAAAATCATGAGCCAGATGCGGGCATAACCCAGACCTAACCCAGACCTAACCGGTGTTATCCTCTAAAATATTGATCGAAACCAGGTTTAATTGACAGCTTCAGTGTGTTACCACATTACTACGTGATTCAAACACGAAAAAAACCCAGGATCTGGCCAACAAGTATGCGAAGAAGGCAAAATCATGAGCCAGATGCGGGCATATCCCGGACCTAACCCAGACCTAACTGGTGTTATCCTCTAAAATATTGATCGAAACCAGGTTTAATTGACTGCTTCAGTGTGCTACCACATTACTACGTGATTCAAACACGGAAAAAACCCACGACCTGGCCAACAAGTATGCGATGAAGGCAAAATCATGAGCCAGTTGCGGGCATAACCCAGACCTAACCGGTGTTATCCTCTAAAATATTGATCGAAACCAGGTTTAATTGACTGCTTCAGTGTGTTTCCACATTACTACGTGATTCAAACACGAAAAAAACCCAA